>NC_056741.1:294626344-294980520 GCF_019279795.1 Protopterus annectens | reverse complement strand
GAGTACTTCAGAAAGGCAAAAGATTGTAGTATTTCAGAGAATGCAAACAAACTCATTTACCATATAACACACAAGTGTAGGTTTATACCCAAGAATGTGTTTACAGTGTACAGAAAGCAATTATGAACAAGCAGTGTTGAATCTGAAAACTTAGGAATGGCAGGTCCTTAACAAAAAGAAACATTAAAATCCAAATATGTAACAAGGGAATGGTTTTATTTATCCTTTGTTGGCTGGGCTAGTCTCACTAGACTAGTAGCTTCTTTTCAGGGGAGACTTAAGTTGATACTTATACTACTATGTGAAATGTGGCCAGAGCATCAGGGAACTTCCCCTAGTCTTTTCAGTAGGTGCCATGGGATCTTTTGCATCCATCTGAGCTATCAACAGCTCAAGCAAATAGGGCTGTTTTTAATATTTCATTCAAAGGATGGCGCACTCGGGAGTGCAGCATCCCACCCCATGTTGCACTGTATTGTCAATAATCCATCTACCTCAGCCTCACAGAGTGAGCTAGTTGATGCACCACTGACATTGCAAATGTGAACTATGTTTTTATTAATATGCGATAACTTCAGGATTCAACCAACAAAACATTTCAAACTGAATTTTTGTGATAACTGTGGAACTTTACAAGAAACCAGAAAAGCCAACTCAACCTTTGAAATACTTTATTGTCTGCTAACACAAATGGCTCTACTGTACAACGCTGAATGTTTTTTGCAGTTCCTTATGAGTACTTCATAAGTTTAAACTGGTATTAAGCCAATATCATTGCTCTCGTCCAGTGTACAATGAAATAGTCATGGCTGTTTAGCAATATAATTTTCATCTTAATTATTGTATTGATCAGATCCACTCCTTGATATTTATTTTTTTATATATTTATTTATTTATTTTTCATTGTTATTACAAAATTTTACAAAATATGTATAACCTAAATTCTAATTCTCAGCTAAATAAATAACATAATATTTTATAAAATTAAACATGTAAATGTTTTGGTATTCAAAGTAGCCATTTGTAATTTAATTTTCTGTGATCAAAAAGGCTTCCAAGATTGTCAAGAAATATAATTAAGAATATATCAGCAAGTAGGAAAAACTTTTTTCTCTAATTACAGCATTAAATAACTGGGGGAAATTACTAACAATGGCCTATATCCACATTATTCATCCCGTAATGCCAATGCTTAATGTTACCGGACCAATCTAAATTGTGCAATATAAAGGAGAACAGTAAATATTCACCCATTTCCAATGGAAAACAACATCACCTGAAGAAACAAACTACTTTAGCTATTTTTGAAGAGCTCCATCTTACTCAACACTTCTACTTATATTTATACTTTACTATGGTACCGTACAAATTTGTTAATTATCTTCCAAGAACTCAATTTATATTAATGAAGGACAAAATTATATATCTGCCTTATATGAATAGGTAATAGTGTCACCAAAAACTACTTTTGGCATACATGATCATTATTTTAGTAAAACAGACCTTGAAATAATTTCATATTGAAGATACGTGTTTGCTTTTAATAGTGTCTATCCTGATGCTTTTAATGTTTTGAAAAAAATGTTGAGCTATAAACCTTACATTTTCAGGAAAAAGAAACCTGGTCAAAGGAAATATTTTTTGGAAGGAAAGTTTTACACAAGGGACTGGTACTTTAGCATATATACTATGTTGGACCTTGAGTGAAAAAACAGATATTCTGAATGCCTTGAGTTATAGCTTTGTAGGATAAGGTGTGAGCTGGTATTAATTACTATATTCAAGTATTCAGTTATATATATATATATATATATATATATATATATATATATATACATATATATATATATGGAAATTATTAATGTGGCATAAAACTGCACATCCAGAAAAGATAAAGCTTTATATTTCAAGACTTTTACAATACTCTTCTAAGGTACCATTGTCATTTCTACTCACCACAGAGATACAAGTAACATTTGCCTTATTGCCTGCATCAACTCAACCCTAAAGGACAAATAGATGACACATGGGAATTGTTTCTCTCCCACTAAAAAAAGCCCTTTATCAGGAAACCACAGCTACAAAACCAAGATCAAGTATCATCTTGGTAGTGATACTCTTCGAGAAATTGTTTTCAGTAGTGTAATGTGTGGAGTTATAGGCAGGGGTTGGGTTAGGGTTATGGTTCGGATTAACATACATGAATAAAGTGGGTAGGGAAACAAACATATGCTAACACTGACTATAACCCTAACCCTAATGCTATTCATTATATTATTAAAATCCTTTCCCCAACAACACCACTACACAAGACGAAAAGAACACAGAATACCAACAACATAAAACATATACAACACTGACTCTATCCCCTTACCTAACACTTACTCTAACCCTAACCAACAAACACTTGAATATTCACTCCACCTGCTATAACACAGTCTTGTACATCTTCACAACAACCACTTTTAATTCAAACATTAATTTTCCTGTTCAGTCCTGCGTATCTACACTATATAAAACTAAACTCACCATATGTAATTCACTCAAATGAGCATTCACTAATTTGTGCATTATCTCTTGTTTTATACTCACAATAACCTTTCTACCAAGTATAATCATTAGGAGTTCAGTGTAATGACATAATGGTATAGTGATAGAGGACTCTATTATCTTCCTTCCTTACTTAAGAAATAAAAGGTAGGTTTTGACTAAATTCTTACCATTTTGATGCAAATCTTCAACTTGGGTAATATATTGAGATGGTATATTATAATACCTTATAACCGACAACATATTTTTTTATTTATATGATTAAATGCTTTAATAAGTCATTATTTATTAAATATATTATTTTTTCTCTGTTTTAGTGTTTAGTATTGAAAGAATAAGCTATATTAATAGAGTATTCTTAGGCATCTTTTCTAAACTACTAAGCCAAACTGATTCTTATGGACTAACCTTGGTAAACTATTAAATAGTCCATCATAAAGGACTTTTACTATAACATTGCAATCGTAGCGTAATACTAAAAGTTGAAGGTAGTTTTAAATGTCAAGTCATGATTCGCCTTTATTTTTATTAAAATCAGATGTGCTTCTGTCATAGAAAGATAAATGTTCTACCCAAGAAATGTCCTCAAATATAATAAGATTTTGAACTGATACATCAACAAAGTTAATCTCTCCAGTGGAAACCTGGCTAGACCAAGTGTTTTACCTTTTTTAAACTGTTAACAGAATTAGAATTATCTTGTTCTGTAAATGGGCAATATCATGTGCCCATATCTATCTACGGAGATCTTTACTACCACTCCATCAATTTATCTATGTCCTGTTCCCATATAGTATTATTTAATGTGTAACTGTAATCCTTAACATGAGCATTTGAATCTTCTTATTGTAAAATTTGATTAGTATGAATCTTACTTTTCCAAGTAAAGGTCCTTGTTCCTTGAAATCATATTGGGCAGCTAAAGGTCTCACAATTTTGTTGGCCAGTATCAAGTGAGTAATGGGAGGAATGCATCTTCTCCTCTAAGTTTTTTCTTTTTTATCACTAATTGTCTCCAAAGAAATACATAATTGTTATAATTCTGCTGGAGCAGTTTGAAAATAATATTTATACATTTATAAAGTTTCAATTTGTTTATGTTACATGTTTTTATTAGTTAAGTATAATAAATTATATAGAAAAAATGCAGATATTCCCAAACATAAATCAAAGAGATTGTTTGAGCTGTATTTGCATCTAAATAATGTCACAGTTTATTTTATTATATGAGGATATTCCACATTAGAAAGCAGATATTTTTTGTGCAGTATTTCATGCTAGGTCATTTATGTCCACTAAGTCTATTGTCCAGTGGCTTAAAAAATGCAGCATAATAAGTATGCCTTATATAGCCAAAAATTCAACAAACAATAAACAAAAGTCTGAATGTTAAGTGAATGCATTTTTAGTCCCAAGTTTTTTTTACTTTCAAACATCAGTTAATAAATGGTCTGTCATGTCGTTTTTTAACAAATCCATGCAATTCTCCATAACTTATTCTTGAGTACTTTGTCCACTTCATAATTCAAAATTGGGATTCAATCATTTATAAGAATAGCTGGGATACAGTTACGTTTGTTTTGACACTTAGAAATAACATATAGAAATTATTCATAATCACAGAAAAGTGCATAGACTGGTGATATTTTTAAAGCTGTATTGTTACAGGTAATATTGATTAGGAGAACTTTGCTTTTTACCTTGTACTATACCTGTGCAAACTGAATATCTACAGTAGCTCTCTTAGAATTATAATCAAACCATTGTAAAGGATTGTTGAGCTATAAACCTTACATTTTCAGGAAAAAGAAACCTGGTCAAAGGAAATATTTTTTGGAAGGAAAGTTTTACACAAGGGACCGGTACTTTAGCATATATACTATGTTGGACCTTGAGTGAAAAAACAGATATTCTGAATGCCTTGAGTTATAGCTTTGTAGGATAAGGTGTGAGCTGGTATTAATTACTATAGTCAAGTATTCAGTTTTATATATATATATATATATATATATATATATATATATGGAAATTATTAATGTGGCATAAAACTGCACATCCAGAAAAGATAAAGCTTTATATTTCAAGACTTTTACAATAATCTTCTAAGCTACCATTGTCATTCCTACTCACCACAGAGTTACAAGTAACATTTGTCTTATTGCCTGCATCAACTCAACCCTAAAGGACAAATAGATGACACATGGGAATTGCTTCTCTCCCACTTAAAAAAGCCCTTTATCAGGAAACCACAGCTACAAAACCAAGATCAAGTATCATCTTGGTAGTGATACTCTTCGAGAAATTGTTTTTAGTAGTGTAATGTGTGGAGTTATAGGCAGGGGTTGGGTTAGGGTTATGGTTCGGATTAACATACATGAATAAAGTGGGTAGGGAAACAAACATATGCTAACACTGACTATAACCCTAACCCTAATGCTATTCATTATATTACTAAAACCCTTTCCCCAACAACACCACTACACAAGACGAAAAGAACACAGAATACCGACAACATAAAACATATACAACACTGACTCTATCCCCTTACCTAACACTTACTCTAACCCTAACCAACAAACACTTGAATATTCACTCCACCTGCTATAACACAGTCTTGTACATCTTCACAGCAACCAATTTTAATTCAAACATTAATTTTCCTGTTCAGTCTTGCTTATCTACACTATATAAAACTAAACTCACCATATGTGATTCACTCAAATGAGCATTCACTCATTTGTGCATTATCTCTTGTTTTATACCCACAATAACCTTTCTACCAAGTGTAATCAATAGGAGTTCAGTGTAATAATATAATGGTATAGTGATAGAGGACTCTATTGTCTTCCTTCCGTACTTAAGAAATAAAAGGTAGGTTTTGACTGAATTCTTACAATTTCGATGCAAATCTTCAACTTGGGTAATATATTGAGATGGTATATTATAATACTTTATAACCGACAATATATTTTTTTATTTGACATAGCTATGAGAAATATAGCTAATAGTCATAACTACTTTACCAAAAAACATGTACATCACAGAATGTCTTCACATAACCCACCATGTTTCAGTGTTATTTGTTATTAACATCCAGTCCATCCTTCTTATGGCTGGTTGTCTTTATCTCCTATTCATGTAACATCACACTGCATTTTTGCATCATTAGTGTAAATATGTAAAATATCTAACACTGTTCATAATGTTTTGCAAACACTCATTAATTACCCTGATTACCCCATTCTCTGTACATTGCATTTCACTATGCAGGCTTAACGACTTATATCAGTGTGTAGGTACCATCTTGCTGCTGATGTTTTAGGTATATATATCTGGACTAAAACTTCAGGAATAAGACTTTGTAAACACAGACATGTATATACATTTCAGGAGTACAGGGAGGTCCACTCTAAAGATAATCAAAATCTGCATTCTTTTTTTCACATGTTTTAAACCACTAATATTGAATGAATAAACTTTTGGTAGCTCACTTGACATCTTATACATTTATTAAGTTTATTCAATACTTTTATAGGTAAAATAACTGGGGAGGGGGTGGCAGAGAGAAGCTGATAGACACTAATTAAACAACAGCTTAAGGATGAAACAGAACATATTTTATGGAGAGACCTGAAGGAATTAAGGCACCTTTATCCAGGACAAAGTACACTGCATGCACTGCATGGCCACCATCTGCATCCTCCATAGCCCTTTCAAAGAAACATACCAGATTAAATAGAGAGGATCTACCCTTAACAAAACCAAACTACTGGAGACCAAGTCTATCACAGTTTATGAGGTCAGTTATAATGTTCCAGGGCTTTGCAGATGAGACTTGTAAGGCTAATAGGTCTCTAATTACCCTGGTTGTTATAAGGCCATCCTTTTTGATGGGGCTTATAACAACAATCAGAGAGAAAACCAGTAGCTAAACTTAAGTTAAACAGTTTGAGAAGTGTGTCTGCAAGGACATGTTTAACACTATTAATTAAGTACCCATGTGTATTACCATGTCCCATGGAGGAATTATTTTTGGTTTTGGTTACTGCTTTAAGTAAATGATCTTTAGAGATAATTAAGAAAGTAAGGGCTTTAGATATTTCAGGGCTTTGAATAGAAGTCTTGGGGTGAAGTTGGTACTAAATTTGTTTGTAAGCACATTGGCAATCTCGGATATCAGACTAAAAGACTCAATTATAAATGAGTTCTGAACAATGTATAGTAGGCAATTGAAGGCTGTGTGAATCAAACCAAGCACCAAAGAAGAAACTCATTAACATCTTATAGTCTTAATTCTCTGTGATAACTTCCAGAGAAAATGATTTTTTTTTGTCTCTTGAATGCACATTTAGGGGGAGGATTTAAATGTAGAGTCCTCTTTTACTGTCTATGAATCAAACCCACGTCAGCTGATTGGAAGGTGGCTATGTCACCTCAATACCACCAGTTCACCTCATAATGTTCGATTGCCTGATTTTGCAGAGCATCCCTGATTTTGCTTCATATTTTTGTTGTGTCTCATAAAAATTTTGATCTTCTTGTAAATCATTAAGGATTATTGCAAGTTAGTAGTGCCAGACATTAAAGTTTCACACTTCTTATTTTTCAGAAAATAAATGTTAATACAAAACTTGTTGATCTATTGATTTTCTAAGTGAATTAGATTAAGATAAAAAAAAATGTTCCTTATGTTGGGATTTTGTTTATTATTTTTGGCTTTGTGTCTGATTCTTGATCAAAGAAATTAAAAGCTATAATTTATATAGACAAAACTCAACAATAAATGGACAGCAACATACATGTTAATTTACAGCACAGTACCTGAAAAATAATACCTAACCTTTATTAGGTATGTTTTCTTTACAAATAAGTCAACAGATTGTGAACATGAGACCATGACTGCATGGAACAGTATAATACAATGATTCTTAGCATGGAATGAAGAGGGTGGTGAGCAATATGAATAAAGGCAAAAATAGTAGTTGGTATGTTAGTAAAGGAAGGTAGAAACTTGGACTGTTGAAGGGGTATGGATTGTATTACAGCTACTTGAGTATATTATGAATACTGGATGGGGAACAATAAATTCATCCCTGTTTGGGACTCTAATGGACTGTAAATGGTTCATCTCCCCAGCCCCTACTTATAAATGTTTCATCTTCCCTGCCGCTGCTTGCACTTATCAGTGGTACCAGAACTTGTCAGAGATTTGGGATGCATGGCCTGGCTTAAAAAGTACCTTGTGGTCATTAGCTTAAAACACAGCTATGAACCTATTGTACAACTGCAGTTGAGCTATACAAAAGCTCCACTCACATCAACAAATTATTGATATAAAGATCTAATAATGTTAGGGCAATAAAGACACATTAGTAGCAAAGTACAACTTAACTATTTATGCAATGACCATGCCAAGTATTATTAGGAGCATATTACAAGAAAGTGGTTACACAGTGGTACTGTAGAATTAATATTACATATGTAGATAATCTGGCTCTCCTATGAGAAATAAGCACACAGTTTCTTGGATTCATGCAGTGCAAATATGACACCACAAAAAACTCCTATTTCATACAAAGTGGTGGGGTAGCTCAAAATAAATATGTTTGCCTTGCATTACCAGAACTTATATATACCATTTCCATGATAATACAATGTACTGTATAGGGAAGGAATAAAAAAAAAAAAATACAGTGCAGCACAGTTTTGGCCATCCATTTGTTTCACTCTGCAGTAGTAAGCCAAAGCATTTCAAACTATTTGTGCCAAGTAAACATAGTTGTGGCTACCACAGAAGGTCTTTGGCTAACAAAGTTCGCAGATGACTGCAAACTTGGAGCCATAATCAAAACTCCTAATGATGTGGACAGCTTACAAAAGGGCCTCATTGAGACAGATGCCTGGTGTCAAAGCCATGGCCTCAAGCTCAATGCCAAAAAGTGAATTGTCATCCCCTTTTTTTAAAAACTCTGTACCCATGAACTACCACATAGGTGGTAGTCTACTTAACAGAAAAAGTGTGATAAGAGACCTTGGGACACAGGTGGACAGTAGTCTCTCATTTGATAATCACATTGCCATAGTAGTCAGGAAATCCTTCTATTTGGCACACCTCATCACAAAGGGTTTCTCAGCCAGGAAAAATTAGGTCATTGTTCCACTCTACTCATCACTCAATAGACCCATTATAGAGTACAACGCCCCTTTTGGTATGTACCTCACAAGAAATCTACAACAACTGGAAAGACCACCGAAATACCTCACAAAGAGGATTACTGGCCTCAAACAGATGCCTTACGCAGAATGTCTCAAAAAACTCCAGCTTTTCTCTGTCGCATTTCGCCTACTCAGAGGTGATCTCTGCCTAACATACAAAGCTATGTCAAACCCAGAGCTGTTGGACATGCTCCACTTAAAGAAATCCCAATCCCTCTGAGCTACACACTCTAGGGAACTAAACCTTGTCATCACAATAAACAGAACATGCTGGAGGGATAGATTCCTGTCCCAGAGACTTCCCATACTCTGGAACAGACTACCTATCTATATCAAACAGAGCTCCTTATTAGCACTCTTCAAGAAAAATCTTGATGATTGGATGAGAGATAGGAAATTCACCCCAGGGATCACTTCTGTGGCTCTGCTTGACAGGGTCACAGGAAAATAATTTTCTTGGGTAGCAAAAGCCAGGGTACCGTTTGGCTGGGCTTATATAGGCCCTAGGGTCAATAGCCTTGTACCTACCTATGAACCTATGAACCTGTATATATTTGTATCTATCTATCTATCTATCTATCTATCTATCTATCTATCTATCTATATATACCACATGTGCAAAAATGGGAAAAGGGATTGAGGATAGATGGATGGATCGATAAATATGTATGGGTTTATGCCATATTATCGAGTTTTTGGAAACTCAAAGTTAATATGGTTGAGACCATATCTTTGAGTTTACAAAAACTTGATTGTAAAAAAAAAATTACTTTTTGCAGGGGACCTAGGCCCTTGCACCCCCACTCTCCCTGTAAATTATATTTACCAACTCCAAAATTGTACTACAGTTGGGAAAAGAGTAAATTCCTCTTTAAGGCATTTCTATGTCGATCATGGTACAGTGTAAATTTGAGGGAATTTACACTTTTTCCCACTGTAATGTGATCTCAGAGTTGGTTTATATAATTTGTAGAGAGTGTGAGAGGTGCAGGGGGGGGGGGGCTTGCCCCCTGCTAAAACATATATATTTTTTAACATTTAAGGTTTCAGAAGCTTGAAGATATGAGCTTTAGAACATGAACTTTGAGTTTCCAAAAAGTCGGTAATATGATATAAATCTACACACACACACACTATAGATATATACACATATATATATATATATATATATATATATATATATATATATATATATATAGATATAGGAGAGGGATTATGTAATATACCCAGACATTCACAGACATGTCCACTACTTCTATCATTCTGGGCCTTAGTCTCTATAGTAGGACACATACAAGACAATGAGAAAATCTGACTTTTTGGCAGTTTAGGATTTTCAGAGCAAGTTTCAAAAAAGTTAATGGAAAAGTGGATTATCTTTGTAATGCAGTAAGCCCTGTGGGTAACTGCACATGGACAGCAATGCAATCAGAGTTGTTGAGCTAAGCCTGTTTTCCAACCACTGTGAGTAGCATGCAACACATCCTTCAGGTAAAATGATGCCTGAACATTTCCTTTTTATAGCCAAATCACCCTGTAGTCATACACATATAGGAAATTATTGGTAGAAATAAAGTACAGCTGTATGTATGTCTGTGCATGTGTGGGTGTCAGGTACTTGCGTTAATAATATATCCTTGAGAAGAGGTCACTGTAATGCGAAATTGTAATGTTTGGATTTACCCATCTTACATACTCTTCTAGTCTGACAGTGTTATCATCAGATGTGCTTATTTCCCTATGAACTCCTACAGCGGTCTTGTGCCAATGCTTTTATGGAACCTTAGCTGTTATGCAAGGCACTCATATTTAGAAGGTGGCGCTACCATACTACTTCTTTTCTTCAAGTCCTTTCTGGCCCTTATAGGGAATGTGATTGTAGATGACTATTGTGCTTAGTACAAGCCAAAAAAAGAAATATAACTGGGTAATAAGATAACAAAACACTAACAATAAAACCCTTTACAGATTTCTTACAGGGATAAGGGTAGGGTAGCTATCCTGCTCCAGTGACCCTTCCTTGAAGATCTACTGCTATGGTAAATAGCTTTCACACAACTGTATTATCTTCTTCAAAAAGGCCAGTGTCATAGTAAATCATAATGTTTATATAAACTTTCAAAAAGTGTGACTACACCCCAAAAAAGAGGATGGTTACTTGGATTCCCACATGCCTCAGCCATGCCAAATAGTGTTATTCCTCTGGAAACAGCATACGGCATGTACTGCTTTCTGGAGTAGCCAATTGAACATGTTGCAGCTTCTGCAAAGTTGTGTGTAGAAACATTTCTTAAACATGTCACAGATATGGCTGTTGTTATAATGTAATCTCCTTTTTTTTCCTTGTAGACATATATGTATTTGTTGTATTAAAAGGTAATACTGTGAACCAGCCACTTAGATACAGTTTGGCTATTGGCAGGTAAGCTTTATTTCTCTTTCCAGAATGAAACAAAGATCTGTTTAGTACTTTTTCATTTCCTTTGTTCTCCTAGTATAATTATCTGAGTTACCTGTGTCAAATTTGATAACTTGCACAAGAAAAAATCATTCTACTGATAACAGTTTGGGCATGAAAGAATCTTTATTGATTGATGGAAATACTGACATGGTTTATACATTAAGGCTTGCAACTCTGAAGTCCCTCTACTAGATGTAACAGCATCTAGAAAAAAATGTGCATTCCAGAAAAGGTATTTTAACATGGGATACCTGCATATGATCACACTAAGTCGTCTTGAAACAGGAATAGTTGGTGTTATTTGAAGAATTCCAAGTTTGTATTGCAGCTTTGTCATAGTTAAGACATGTAGGTGTATGCTGGGTGCATGGGAGCTTGCGGCCTGTTTCTGGTAAAGTTGTCAATGCTTATTATTGACTTGATGGATTTGCTATGGGTCTTTATTAAATCAGTGAATGCTTAAAAAAGAGAATGCTGATTTAGTGACCCTCTTTAAGAGAAAGCTGAAAATCCCGAACACTCGGAACAGCGATTTTTTTTCCCAGGAGAAAAAAAATCACTGGACCGTTTTCGGGACTTTGCCATTTCCTTCACTGTGGTGCAATCTTGGAGTTGATATATTTAAGTAAAGGGGTGTGGGGGGCATAGCCCCCACTTTATTTACTGTTTTAAAGGTTTTTTTTTTTTTTTTTTTTTTTTGTGGATCAGCGATTTTTTTCCCTGGGAAAACAAATCACTGTTCCGAATTTTCGGGATTTTAAGCTTTCGCTTAAAGAGGTTCGATAAATCAGCATTCACTTTTTTAAACATTTGCTGATTTAACATAGACCCTTTATTATTCCACTGTATGATCTTTCCTGTTATTTTCTAAATATTGATGATTTTAATCCCCTGCATATGCAGTTTCTGAACAAGATAATAAGATTCTCTGACATAAATCTGAAATCGCTCAAAGGAGAAATATGTCTTTTTGTAGGTCGTAAGAGTGGAACTGCTTTAAAGAAGGTTTTTACAGTTGGCTGTGATGGGATGGAAGTAGAACTTGGCACATATGCAGATATGGCTGTGTTTAAGGTTGTAGGCTACACACTAAAGTGTGATAGCCTTTTCTGATCATTTGTAGTCGTTTAAAGCTGTTTTAAGTGTATTTTTAACTGTTTTTGCCTTATGTTTTCAAAAATAAAAAAAAACAAAAAAAGTCCGTTTCCCACCTTTCTAAGCTAGTATAGTCCAGTTTTCAGGCTAGTGCTGAATTCAGGGCTGTGATACTAGTTTCTGAGTTGCCCATACCTTACTTGAATAGAAGGAAGTTTCTCTGTTCACCTGTGAGAGAAAGGAGCTTTGAGCAACCTATCTGTCCCTGGAGGAGTGGTTCCAGCCCAGCAGTTAGTAGTTTATTGGCCATTTTGAGCTAATCTCTATCTCTTCCATTTCCCTACTATAAAAACCACATTTGCACTGTTTTGCGCACCGGGCAGTGCTGGTTAGCTACGGTTAAATTATACCTGGCTCCACTAAGTCTCCTCTTCAGTTTTTCCCTTGAAACTAGTCTAACTCTCAACCTAAAAACTCAAAAAGCATATTACAGCCTAGCAGTTGCTCAGACCTAATAGCAAGCACTACTATACCCTGACACTGATTGCCCAGCAGGGTAAGGCTCTTTATTCACCCCTCACCAACCATGCGACTAAGCAGCTCATCCTACTATTCAGGCATGACCAAAGGGCAATGTCAGGTGCACTCTCCAGTCCAGCTGATGAATCTGGGTATCCCTGAGGCAATGTTACAACTGCCTCATGTACACAGAGAACCCTCTCCTCCTACCACAAAACACTAGCATATGTGAGAGATGCAATTATACAGCCAAACTGGAAGCTAAGCTGTCTACACCCAAGACTGGAACAGACAGTCAAGAGGAGAAGCTTAACACTTGCACCACAACTGCAGCCGCACACAGACCTACTAAAACAGCACTGGCAAAAAGTACACATAAATACACAAAATCATACTCGGAGGCTCTAAATAAAAACCTGCAAAAGCAGCGGAGACCTCCAAAGCAGACACCCAAACAACCTGCACCTCCCGTCACAAACCAGACAACACATAAAACACAAAATCAGTGTCCTGCACAATCACAGCCCTTAAGGTGAAATAACATACCTAACACACTAGTAATAGGTGACTTTATAGTCAGGCACACTGACGTCCCACTCACTAGACTGGACAAGCAGAAGGTTACTGTTAGCTGCTGTCGGGAGACAGAATCCGCCACATAACACAAGCACTCAGGTCACTCCAGAACAAGTTCAAATATGACTCTGTCATTGTTCATGTTGGTGTGAATGACCTGAGACATACCTCCCTGGACTACATGAAAAGAGACATGGAAGAGCTCTCTGATCATGTTGCCCAGGCTGGTATGACCCTGAGTAGCATCCGGCCCTTGCCAAGAATGATACCTCAGTATAAAGAAAAAAATAATGAATTTCAACAATTGGCTAAGGTTCTGGTGTCATTCAAAGGGGATCCAGTGTCTGTCATCCTGAGACAACATGCTCGACAAGCCGCATTGCTTTGCAAGAGACGTCTTGCACCTGTCACCCCTAGGCTTTCGAATAGTGGCCAAGGCTCTTGCTGCCCCCATAGTGCCTTTTTTAGGCAAGGCTCAAAAGTCAAACCCACCTCCGTAAACAGCACAATTAACAAAAAACTGAGGGTTATGCTACTCAACGCCAGGAGTTTAAATCTCAAAATGCATGCACTCGAAGCACTCCTCAGTATGGAGAACGTCAACATCTGTGCAGTAACTGAAACTTGGTTCAAAGCTCCAGAGAGCATCCCAGCACTACTGGGCTACAACTCATACCCCACGATTTGGCCACAGAACACGGACCGAAACACAAAAGGAGGGGGTGTATCCATATTCATCAAGGATACCTACACCTCCAGGTTAGTGTTGCAGCATGATACCTCTGAGATCATCCATGTGCAACTAACATTGGGCAAATCTGCAATGCAAATTGTGGCCTGCTACAGATCACCCTCCATGACCCAAGACCACCACTCCACCTTTCTGGAGACACTGGAAAACATGAATGTCCTATCAAACACCCTGATATTGGATGATTTCAATTACCCTACCATTCACTGGGAAAACTACTCGAGTACAAATTCCCAGGCCCAGCGCTTTCTGGAATTCATCATCTCAAATGCCCTGGATCAGCTGGTAAACTCCCCTACCAGAGGTGAAAACATATTGGACCTGGTCATCACCAACATGGGTGAGAGGTGTTCCACACCAGAGGTCACCCCGTCACTGGTTAGATCAGACCATAGACTAATCACTCTGGATGCCCACACCCCACCACCACCCTCAACTAACTAAACCTTTACAAATGCACTCTATGAGCACCTAAAGGATGCATGGATCGTGCCATCCCTAGCAAAACCAAGACTCACTCCTTTAAGAGAAGGAAACCAGTTTGGTGGACCCCTGCAATAAACAGGCTATACAATAGAAGGAGGAAACTAGTTCAGGAAAAAAGCAAATCCCAAGAAGGAAAGACATCCTTGATCAGTATCAGTAAGAAATTGAGGTCCCTCATGAAATCATCCAAGGCTAACTTCGAAAGAAAAATAGCCAAGGATTCAAAAGATAACCACAAAGCCTTCTTTAGCTATGTTAAGAATCTAAGTGGCAACTCGCAGATATGCACTGAACTAGTGCAAAATAGCACAAAATATACTGAACCTACTGATATTGCCAACATCCTTGCAGATAGATTCACTGCAAACTTCACCCCCCCTCACCTCCAAAAGGGCCCACAACAATACCGGAAAAGTGTAGAGTCCCAGAAATCACAGATGCACAGGTGAAAACAGCCCTTTCAAAAGCCAAAAACACAGCGTTAATGGGACCAGATGGTGTCCCAGGCTGTGTCTTGCACGTACTACAGAACAAATTAACCCCCCCACCTAAACACACTGTTCAACCTCAGCGTATCCACAGGCTATATGCCCATAGAATGGCACACAGCAATGGTTATTCCTCTCCACAAAGGAGGGGCCACAACTAACCCTGGTAACTATCCTGACTAGCCTGGTCTGCAAGGCTATGGAGTGCATCATCATGGAACTCATTAACAAAGACATTAGGAACCTCCAAACACTTGACCTGACCCAGTTTGGCTTTGTTAAGGGCAGATCATACCTACTAAATCTGGTTGACTTCTTCAAGACAGTCACCAAGGCCATAGACAAGGGAAAGGTGGTTCACACAGCCTACCTTGACCTTGCCAAGACTTTCGACACCATTCCCCACTTGGGTATTACAGAAAAACTCACCGGCCTGAACATAAACCCCCCCTACATCAAGAGATGGGTTGCCAACTGGCTTACAGACAGAACTCACACAGTAAGAATAGCGAGCTCCAGGTCTGACTCTAAACCAGTCACAAGTGGTGCCCCGCAAGGCTTGGTCCTGGGACACCTACTGTTCAGCATATACTTCTCAGAAGTGCAGGCAAACACAGGAGGACTATGGCTAACCAAGTTTACTGATGACTGCAAACTGGGAGCCATAACTGACTCTCTGGCTGACACTGACATCCTCCAAAAGGGCCTTACTGAGACGGACACCTGGTGTCAAAGTCATGGCCTCAAGCTAAATGCCAAAAAATGCATAGTCATCCCATCTGGGAAAAACAAAACACCCACGAATTACCACATAGGTGGCAGCCCCCTTAATACAGAAGAGGTAATAAGAGATCTGGGGACCCAGGTAGATAGTAACCTCTCCTTTGACAATCATATTGCCAAAGTAGTTTAGAAATCCTTCTATGTGGCCCATCTAATTACTAAAGGTTTTCCATCTAGAAATAAAGAGGTTATAGTGCCCCTCTACTCATCACTCATTATACCCATCATAGAGTACAATGCCCCATTTGGGATGTACCTCACAAGACACTTCCAACAGCTGGAAAGACCACAAAAGTACCTCACCAAGAGGATTACTGGTCTCAAATGTATGTCCTATGCAGTCCAACT
Source organism: Protopterus annectens (assembly GCF_019279795.1). Taxonomy (NCBI): domain Eukaryota; kingdom Metazoa; phylum Chordata; order Ceratodontiformes; family Protopteridae; genus Protopterus; species Protopterus annectens. The sequence goes on along the minus strand of NC_056741.1, from coordinate 294,964,247 downwards.
GAAAAAACTCTGGCTGTACTCAGTGGCATATCGCTTACTCAGAGGTGATCTCTGCCTGACTTACAAAGCCATGTCCAACTCAAAACAGATGGACATGCTCCACCTAAAGAAATCCAAGTCACTGCGAGCCACGCACTCTAGTGAGCTAAACCTTGCCACAACAATAAATAGAACATTCTGGAGGGATAGATTCCTGTCACAGAGACTCCCCATGCTTTGGAACAAAATTCCAAATTACATCAGGCAGTGCCCCTCACTAATACTCTTCAAGAGAAACCTTGACGAGTGGATGGGTAACAGAAAATACACCCCTGGGATCACTTTATTGGCTCTACTTGACAGAGGATCAGTTAATTAATCAATGGAGTGGCGAACGCCGACACACTCTAGCTAGGTTTATAAATGCCCTTGGGCAGATAGCCTAGTATCTACCTATGACCCTATGAACCTATATTACTGATACATGTATTTTAATGGATTATTTTACTAAATGTGAATCATACAAATGATTACTAGTCTAATAATCTGAGGATGGGAGCATGTAAAAACATATATATTGAGTAACATTGTCAAAATGTCAAGAAGCACGTCTTTTCCACTTTTGAGTGTAAGGTCTTTTATTATGTCTTTTGGCTTCCTTTAAGATTTCAGCACTTAGGTAGAAAAAGCTACCATTAGAAATCAAAATACTATCCTCCAGGCTGATTGTGTTGAAGTTTTGAGACTGTGGTCTAAAACTTTGTCCTTCCGTTGTATTCATAAGACTTTGCAGAGGCAATGGCCATGTTATAACAGCGATCAGAACCATTAGGAGACAACACCATGGTTGTTTGGCTACAAGAAAGCTATTCAGATTAGACTGACTCTGGCTTCATCTTTGCCTTTGAATAGTATCTGTATCAAATGAAAGGGAGGATGCTATACTTTAACATGTGAGTCCATTTGAAGGGTCTCTATCTTCCAAACTGTGAATTGAAGAATGAAGGAGCAACAGATTTTGACTTGATTTTTATAATATGATGTAAACAGATCGACTTCTGGTAGGGTTCATGTTTGTATTGTCCTGAAAAATATGTGGGTTCAGTTTCTATTTGAGTGTCAGTGTCATGATCAAATTTAGGGTGTCCACCAGCTGACTTTGTAAACTTTGAATAGTTACTGCTGGAAGCTGTAGTTCAGTTGCAAAACTCTGACTCAGACTCAGGCTCTCTCTTTGCACACAAAGAAGGATCTGATTCATCCATTATTTTGTTCATGTACCACATTAGTATGATATTGTCCACCTTCATCTGAAGATATCCTAGACAAATATGTTCTGAATGGTTGCTGGCCCTATAAACGCCTGCATCTCCCACAAGTTTGTTATGAAATTACTCTTTTTCCTGCTAAGACTAGTTGCTCCACACCAACACTTTCTTGTTGTGGAGCCACCAAACATGATGTGAAAAGCCATCTTGTAGATATTGAATTTCAGGTAGAGACAATGGGGTGACTTTGATGGATGAGTTTGTCATGCATGCTCACCATAAATATTCCTTCTTAATGTACTGAAGAATACAAATCCTCATATCTTGCAACTCCATTGATTGATTCCATGTATTTCTGAGATGCCAGTGAATCATTTTTATGTGATGTTTTGAATGAGTGACTAGGAGAATGAACAAATACATATCTTTCTGAGCTCTGAGATGACGTCTTTCAGGAACAATTCTGACACTCAAATGAAAATTTAACACACATATTTTTCAGGACAATGCAAATGTGAAACCTTCCAAAAGTTTGGACTTCTGCTTGTTTCTCATAAGCAAAGAAAGCTTGCATCTGAACTGATTGCATATCAGTAGCTAGAAAGTTGGGGATGTCAAAAGCATCATAGAATACATTTGTAGTTTACTGTTATCTTCCGAGAATGGAAAAGTAAAATATTCCTTGTTCTGAATCAACAATTCGTCTTTGCAGCAGTTATATGGAATAAAACAGACCAGAAAATGGCAATGCTTTGCTTTCTGAGATTTGCAGACAATTAGTGTGGAGGCTGTAGATATTCCAAATTGTAGAGGTGAAAACTGAACATTTGGAGTCTGAGATACATTCTGTGAAAAAGGTAGGCATCTTCAATATGGTACAATTATGTAAGATGAAATTATTGTAACAGTATACGTTCAAATGACCACTGCTGCAATAACTTAGATATATGTGTTATATCCTACCAAGGATATAACAGCCTGTCAGCATCCAATGCCTCAGTGCACCTTTCATGCATCCAAACTGTTAAGCTTGAGCAAAAGAGAAGTTTGGTTATGAAGCCCTTCAGAGCTTTCCTGCCAGCAGAAATATGGAGAAAGGTTGAGCCCTGAAAGGAACATGCTAGGAAAAATTAAAAATAAATGTCTACACCTTAGTATAAAAAACAACTATAAGCAAGGGGAGTGGAGAGTGAGAAAGAGAGAGGGAAAAGCTACTGTAGCAGTGATCATTAGCACAACTACTGTTATAGTAAGTTCAGCTTACACAACCGTACAATGTTCATCATATTGATCACTGCTGCACATAGGTGCCGGAACCATAGAGCAAGGGGGAGGGCGCGCCCCTCCACTTTTACAGCTGCAACACCTGTAACACCACAGAGGATGCACGCATGCATTGAATTTAAACACAAAAATGTGCCTGATTGCTGCCAGACACAAGGCAACATCCACAAGTAAGCTTGTATTTATTGAAGCTGCTCCATTTGTATTTTACTGAAGCTGCTGCTGATATGTTACTGAAGCTGCTCTGTTTGTACTATACTGAAGCTAAGCTGCTCTCTTTGTATTTTACTGAAGCTAAGAAGCTATGCTGCTCCATTTGTATTTTACTGAAGCTCTGTTTGTATTTTACTAAAGCTAAGAAGCTAAGCTGCTCCATTTGTATTTTACTGAAGCTCCATTTGTATTTTACTGACGTTAAGCTTGCTGGTATGTTACTAAAGCTCTGTTTGTATTTTACTGAAACTAAGCTGCTCCGTTTGTATTTTACTGAAGCTAAGAAGCTCCATTGTATTTTACTGATATGTTTGTATTTTTACTGAAGTTAAGAAGCTCCATTTGTATTTTACTGAAGAAGCTTGTGTGTTTGTATTTGTTACTGAAGGTGTGTGTGTGTGTTTGTATTTTTTACTGAGGGTATGTGTGTGTGTGTGTTTCTACTGAAGGTGTGTGTGTGTTTGTATTTTTTACTGAAGGTGTGTGTGTTTGTACTTTGTACTGAAGGTGTGTGTGTGTGTGTGTGTGTGTGTTTGTACTGAAGGTGTGTGTGTGTGTGTGTGTGTGTGTGTGTGTGTGTACTTTGTACTGAAGGTGTGTGTGTGTTTGTACTTTGTACTGAAGGTGTGTGTTTGTACTTTGTACTGAAGTGTGTGTGTTTGTACTTTGTACTGAAGGTGTGTGTGTGTTTGTACTAAAGGTGTGTGTGTTTGTACTTTGTACTGAAGGTGTGTGTTTGTACTTTGTACTGAAGGTGTGTGTGTGTTTGTACTGAAGGTGTGTGTGTGTGTGTGTGTGTGTGTGTGTGTGTGTGTGTGTGTGTGTGTGTGTGTGTGTGTGTGTGTGTGTGTGTGTGTGTGTGTGTAAAATGCCCCAGTTACTTATAACTGGTGGTTAGGATTGCCTAGGCTCAAACCCTGAGCCTTAGGTACAACAGGCTGCATTTTTTATGCCTAGGCTCAAACCCTGATCCTTAGGTACAACAGCCTACATTTTCTTCCCACATCACTACTTGTGTTTTAGGGAGTTAAGTCCATAGTTCTAAACTGTCTACATTTTCTCAGAATATATGGCTCATAGTTTGGTCTGTTCCTCTTAAAATTTGTGGTTTTGTGGCAAATCAGTGATAATGGAATTCACTAAATAATGATAGCCCTTTAAGTTTCAGTCTTCCTGCCTTTTTTGGAAACACATGGTAACACAAAACACTATTTCAGCAACTTTCTAAGATTATACAGGCAATATTTAAAATGTGTCCCTGGTTTGGGGCCTTTGCCCACCCACCCCAAATAAATTTTGTCTTTTTCCAGATTTCTTCTGCTGTGAAATTGAGAGATTTAGTTGTGTCATGTGGATGGTGCAGTAGTAGTATTATTGCCTCACAGCAAGAGGTTCTCTGGTTTGATTATTGGCTGGGGTGTTTTCTGTGCAGAGTCGGTATGTCCTCCCTGTCTTTGTGTGGGTTTCTAATTCTCTGGGTGCTCTGGCTTTCTCCCATGTTACAAAGACATGCATCTGGTGCATTTCTCCCTGGGCCTCTGCTGAAAATTGGCTTTGTTCCACATCAGACTTTCCTGGTAAATAAATATTAAATAAAAAAATGTTCAAGGAGCTGAGAGCTTCAGGGGATGAGAAGTTTAGTGCTGCTTATTCCAAGTCTGTTTGTATTGTTAGTAGCCTTACTTTTGATGTAGAAGGCTATGAGTTCTACTTCCAGAGTATGTAGCTGGATTGCTGATACTGTAATGTGTTGTACTTTAAAGGGAGTGGATGCTGCAGTCCTGTGAATGCCCTCCTTTGGAGGAGTTACCTATTAACTATGAACCTGTCATCAGTTTGCCATCCGTTCCCTATTCCAATATTACTACCTTATCATTTTTTAATGTAACATAGGCAACTTATTCTTCAAGGGCAACAGCCACTTTATTTGTAGATGAAACAATGAAATATAAAGTTGTTTACTAGCAGGAACCTGTTCATTAGTTAGAAATCTCTTTAATGTGGAATTATTTATATGACTTCTGCAGAGATTTTGTATATTTACTGATACTGATGGATTGTAAAACTCCACTGCCAATCATGAGTGGACAGGTGATCCACTGTGGCGACCCCTAACCGGGAAAAGCCAAAAGAAGAAGAAGAAGATTGATGGATTGTAATGACAGAAGTCTGAGTGGCCTTTTATGGTTGAAGTTTTCTGAAATGGGTAGTTTTGTCATTATTGGTTCATACATTTTATTTCATTACTTACTAGAAGACTGTTCAAAACTACAAATTTAAAACATACTCTAACAAATGGTGCAGTATTATACAAGGAATATAATTTAATGCAATCAGGAAGGTGAATCAAAAAATGCATACATGTATGCATGGCCCTAAAAATGTGTTTGAAAACAGCCCAGAGGAAAGTGTGAAAGCCTCAAAATCATGGGCAAATTTTAAGCTTTATTCTTATTACCAAAGCAATGGATGGAGGCAAAACAGTTCACACCACATTACCTTGGCCTGGCCAAGCCTTTTGACACAATCCCTTAATCAGGTGTAGTACAAAAGATGAATAATGTCGGAGCAAACACTTGCATCACTAGCTGGATTGACAACTTCCTCACAGGATGCAAGAGATCAAAATAGGGAAGAAACCAGTCAGCAATGCAGTCCCCCAAGGTTCAGTGCTGAGACTTTTTCTGTTTGGCAAGGAAGGTTTGTCCCAAATAATAACTGGTGTCAAAATCATGACAGTGCCCTCTGAGAACTCACCCAGTTGTTTGGCACTTGGGAACTTGTGTGTACAGTGACCTAACTTTTGACCAACATGTGCCCAGAGTTATAAGAAAGCCTTTCTATATTGCACAGCTTCTAACCAAATTGTGACTAGATCTAGATATGTTGTTTTCCCCCTTTACAAAGCTCTCATTAGGTCAATCATTTTGTATAATGCCCACTTTGGCATGTATCTGTCCAGCCCCATGAAACAATTGGAATACCTTCAGAGATACTTTACTAAAAGGATACAAGTCCTAAACAATAGGTCTTGCATGACCACCTCAAAGATTTATTACTATACTCAGTATCCTACAGAGTGCTTAGAGGTGACATGTCTGGCATACAAGGTATCCTCCAACCTAATACAGATGGACCTACTGAACATCAGTAAGTCAAATGGCATCAGAAATACTCAGTCTAGTTATCTAAACTGAATGTTGTTGCTAGATGGATATATCATAGAGGCTACCACTGTTCCAGAACAGACTATCCATAAAAAGCAAAAACAAGCGCATCTGTCCATATTCAAATGCAACTTGGATCTAAGGATGGGTAATGGAAAATGTACTCCAGGATTGCCCCTCATGGCACTAATGGATAGAGGCAGTTCGTAAATGCTGCATCCCTTACATGGGTCCCCTCAAATTATCTATGGTATGAGCACAATTATTCTCACTAGGGCTAATATACAATTATCAGCCATGGGATAGGTAATACCAATCGGAAAATCTTAATTCAAGCACCAAAAGGGAATTGGCTAAGCTTAAAATGTCCTCCAAGTGAACCTATATTGTGGTAGTAAATAGTTATAAAACATTGCCCTTTTGAGATCAGTAAGTGCCCCTCTCACCCTCCGCCCCCCAGTCTTCAACAGCTTCTGGCATCTGGCTCTGCTTGACAGAGGATCAGTTAATTAATCAAGTGAGTGGCGAACGCCGACACACTCTAGCTAGGTTTATAAATGCCCTTGGGCAGATAGCCTAGTACCTACCTATGACCCTATGAACCTATATTACTGATACATGTATTTTAATGGATTATTTTACTAAATGTGAATCATACAAATGATTACTAGTCTAATAATCTGAGGATGGGAGCATGTAAAAACATATATATTGAGTAACATTGTCAAAATGTCAAGAAGCACGTCTTTTCCACTTTTGAGTGTAAGGTCTTTTATTATGTCTTTTGGCTTCCTTTAAGATTTCAGCACTTAGGTAGAAAAAAAGCTACCATTAGAAATCAAAATACTATCCTCCAGGCTGATTGTGTTGAAGTTTTGAGACTGTGGTCTAAAACTTTGTCCTTCCGTTGTATTCATAAGACTTTGCAGAGGCAATGGCCATGTTATAACAGCGATCAGAACCATTAGGAGACAACACCATGGTTGTTTGGCTACAAGAAAGCTATTCAGATTAGACTGACTCTGGCTTCATCTTTGCCTTTGAATAGTATCTGTATCAAATGAAAGGGAGGATGCTATACTTTAACATGTGAGTCCATTTGAAGGGTCTCTATCTTCCAAACTGTGAATTGAAGAATGAAGGAGCAACAGATTTTGACTTGATTTTTATAATATGATGTAAACAGATCGACTTCTGGTAGGGTTCATGTTTGTATTGTCCTGAAAAATATGTGGGTTCAGTTTCTATTTGAGTGTCAGTGTCATGATCAAATTTAGGGTGTCCACCAGCTGACTTTGTAAACTTTGAATAGTTACTGCTGGAAGCTGTAGTTCAGTTGCAAAACTCTGACTCAGACTCAGGCTCTCTCTTTGCACACAAAGAAGGATCTGATTCATCCATTATTTTGTTCATGTACCACATTAGTATGATATTGTCCACCTTCATCTGAAGATATCCTAGACAAATATGTTCTGAATGGTTGCTGGCCCTATAAATGCCTGCATCTCCCACAAGTTTTTATGAAATTACTCTTTTTCCTGCTAAGACTAGTTGCTCCACACCAACACTTTCTTGTTGTGGAGCCACCAAACATGATGTGAAAAGCCATCTTGTAGATATTGAATTTCAGGTAGAGACAATGGGGTGACTTTGATGGATGAGTTTGTCATGCATGCTCACCATAAATATTCCTTCTTAATGTACTGAAGAATACAAATCCTCATATCTTGCAACTCCATTGATTGATTCCATGTATTTCTGAGATGCCAGTGAATCATTTTTATGTGATGTTTTGAATGAGTGACTAGGAGAATGAACAAATACATATCTTTCTGAGCTCTGAGATGACGTCTTTCAGGAACAATTCTGACACTCAAATGAAAATTTAACACACATATTTTTCAGGACAATGCAAATGTGAAACCTTCCAAAAGTTTGGACTTCTGCTTGTTTCTCATAAGCAAAGAAAGCTTGCATCTGAACTGATTGCATATCAGTAGCTAGAAAGTTGGGGATGTCAAAAGCATCATAGAATACATTTGTAGTTTACTGTTATCTTCCGAGAATGGAAAAGTAAAATATTCCTTGTTCTGAATCAACAATTCTCGTCTTTGCAGCAGTTATATGGAATAAAACAGACCAGAAAATGGCAATGCTTTGCTTTCTGAGATTTGCAGACAATTAGTGTGGAGGCTGTAGATATTCCAAATTGTAGAGGTGAAAACTGAACATTTGGAGTCTGAGATACATTCTGTGAAAAAGGTAGGCATCTTCAATATGGTACAATTATGTAAGATGAAATTATTGTAACAGTATACGTTCAAATGACCACTGCTGCAATAACTTAGATATATGTGTTATATCCTACCAAGGATATAACAGCCTGTCAGCATCCAATGCCTCAGTGCACCTTTCATGCACCCAAACTGTTAAGCTTGAGCAAAAGAGAAGTTTGGTTATGAAGCCCTTCAGAGCTTTCCTGCCAGCAGAAATATGGAGAAAGGTTGAGCCCTGAAAGGAACATGCTAGGAAAAATTAAAAATAAATGTCTACACCTTAGTATAAAAAACAACTATAAGCAAGGGGAGTGGAGAGTGAGAAAGAGAGAGGGAAAAGCTACTGTAGCAGTGATCATTAGCACAACTACTGTTATAGTAAGTTCAGCTTACACAACCGTACAATGTTCATCATATTGATCACTGCTGCACATAGGTGCCGGAACCATAGAGCAAGGGGGAGGGCGCGCCCCTCCACTTTTACAGCTGCAACACCTGTAACAACACAGAGGATGCACGCATGCATTGAATTTAAACACAAAAATGTGCCTGATTGCTGCCAGACACAAGGCAACATCCACAAGTAAGCTTGTATTTATTGAAGCTGCTCCATTTGTATTTTACTGAAGCTGCTGCTGATATGTTACTGAAGCTGCTCTGTTTGTACTATACTGAAGCTAAGCTGCTCTCTTTGTATTTTACTGAAGCTAAGAAGCTATGCTGCTCCATTTGTATTTTACTGAAGCTCCGTTTGTATTTTACTGAAGCTAAGCTGGTGTGTTACTGAAGCTCCATTTGTATTTTACTGAAGCTCTGTTTGTATTTTACTAAAGCTAAGAAGCTAAGCTGCTCCATTTGTATTTTACTGATGCTAAGAAGCTAAACTGCTCCATTTGTATTTTACTGAAGCTCCGTTTGTACTTTACTGAAGCTCTGTTTGTATTTTACTAAAGCTAAGAAGCTAAGCTGCTCCATTTGTATTTTACTGAAGCTCCATTTGTATTTTACTGACGTTAAGCTTGCTGGTATGTTACTAAAGCTCTGTTTGTATTTTACTGAAACTAAGCTGCTCCGTTTGTATTTTACTGAAGCTAAGAAGCTCCATTGTATTTTACTGATATGTTTGTATTTTTACTGAAGTTAAGAAGCTCCATTTGTATTTTACTGAAGAAGCTTGTGTGTTTGTATTTGTTACTGAAGGTGTGTGTGTGTGTTTGTATTTTTTACTGAGGGTATGTGTGTGTGTGTGTTTCTACTGAAGGTGTGTGTGTGTTTGTATTTTTTACTGAAGGTGTGTGTGTTTGTACTTTGTACTGAAGGTGTGTGTGTGTGTGTGTTTGTACTGAAGGTGTGTGTGTGTGTGTGTGTGTGTGTGTGTGTGTGTGTGTGTGTGTGTGTGTGTGTGTGTGTGTGTGTGTGTACTTTGTACTGAAGGTGTGTGTGTGTTTGTACTTTGTACTGAAGGTGTGTGTTTGTACTTTGTACTGAAGTGTGTGTGTTTGTACTTTGTACTGAAGGTGTGTGTGTGTTTGTACTAAAGGTGTGTGTGTTTGTACTTTGTACTGAAGGTGTGTGTTTGTACTTTGTACTGAAGGTGTGTGTGTGTTTGTACTGAAGGTGTGTGTGTGTGTGTGTGTGTGTGTGTGTGTGTGTGTGTGTGTGTGTGTGTGTGTGTGTGTAAAATGCCCCAGTTACTTATAACTGGTGGTTAGGATTGCCTAGGCTCAAACCCTGAGCCTTAGGTACAACAGGCTGCATTTTTTATGCCTAGGCTCAAACCCTGATCCTTAGGTACAACAGCCTACATTTTCTACCCACATCACTACTTGTGTTTTAGGGAGTTAAGTCCATAGTTCTAAACTGTCTACATTTTCTCAGAATATATGGCTCATAGTTTGGTCTGTTCCTCTTAAAATTTGTGGTTTTGTGGCAAATCAGTGATAATGGAATTCACTAAATAATGATAGCCCCTTAAGTTTCAGTCTTCCTGCCTTTTTTGGAAACACATGGTAACACAAAACACTATTTCAGCAACTTTCTAAGATTATACAAGCAATATTTAAAATGTGTCCCTGGTTTGGGGCCTTTGCCCACCCACCCCAAATAAATTTTGTCTTTTTCCAGATTTCTTCTGCTGTGAAATTGAGAGATTTAGTTGTGTCATGTGGATGGTGCAGTAGTAGTATTATTGCCTCACAGCAAGAGGTTCTCTGGTTTGATTATTGGCTGGGGTGTTTTCTGTGCAGAGTCGGTATGTCCTCCCTGTCTTTGTGTGGGTTTCTAATTCTCTGGGTGCTCTGGCTTTCTCCCATGTTACAAAGACATGCATCTGGTGCATTTCTCCCTGGGCCTCTGCTGAAAATTGGCTTTGTTCCACATCAGACTTTCCTGGTAAACAAATATTAAATAAAAAAATGTTCAAGGAGCTGAGAGCTTCAGGGGATGAGAAGTTTAGTGCTGCTTATTCCAAGTCTGTTTGTATTGTTAGTAGCCTTACTTTTGATGTAGAAGGCTATGAGTTCTACTTCCAGAGTATGTAGCTGGATTGCTGATACTGTAATGTGTTGTACTTTAAAGGGAGTGGATGCTGCAGTCCTGTGAATGCCCTCCTTTGGAGGAGTTACCTATTAACTATGAACCTGTCATCAGTTTGCCATCCGTTCCCTATTCCAATATTACTACCTTATCATTTTTTAATGTAACATAGGCAACTTATTCTTCAAGGGCAACAGCCACTTTATTTGTAGATGAAACAATGAAATATAAAGTTGTTTACTAGCAGGAACCTGTTCATTAGTTAGAAATCTCTTTAATATGGAATTATTTATATGACTTCTGCAGAGATTTTGTATATTTACTGATACTGATGGATTGTAAAACTCCACTGCCAATCATGAGTGGACAGGTGATCCACTGTGGCGACCCTAACCGGAAAAGCCAAAAGAAGAAGAAGAAGATTGATGGATTGTAATGACAGAAGTCTGAGTGGCCTTTATGGTTGAAGTTTTCTGAAATGGGTAGTTTTGTCATTATTGGTTCATACATTTTATTTCATTACTTACTAGAAGACTGTTCAAAACTACAAATTTAAAACATACTCTAACAAATGGTGCAGTATTATACAAGGAATATAATTTAATGCAATCAGGAAGGTGAATCAAAAAATGCATACATGTATGCATGGCCCTAAAAATGTGTTTGAAAACAGCCCAGAGGAAAGTGTGAAAGCCTCAAAATCATGGGCAAATTTTAAGCTTTATTCTTATTACCAAAGCAATGGATGGAGGCAAAACAGTTCACACCACATTACCTTGGCCTGGCCAAGCCTTTTGACACAATCCCTTAATCAGGTGTAGTACAAAAGATGAATAATGTCGGAGCAAACACTTGCATCACTAGCTGGATTGACAACTTCCTCACAGGATGCAGGAGATCAAAATAGGGGAAGAAACCAGTCACCAATGGAGTCCCCCAAGGTTCGGTGCTGAGACTTTTTCTGTTTGGCAAGGAAGGTTTGTCCCAAATAATAACTGGTGTCAAAATCATGACAGTGCCCTCTGAGAACTCACCCAGTTGTTTGGCACTTGGGAACTTGTGTGTACAGTGACCTAACTTTTGACCAACATGTGCCCAGAGTTATAAGAAAGCCTTTCTATATTGCACAGCTTCTAACCAAATTGTGACTAGATCTAGATATGTTGTTTTCCCCCTTTACAAAGCTCTCATTAGGTCAATCATTTTGTATAATGCCCACTTTGGCATGTATCTGTCCAGCCCCATGAAACAATTGGAATACCTTCAGAGATACTTTACTAAAATGATACAAGTCCTAAACAATAGGTCTTGCATGACCACCTCAAAGATTTATTACTATACTCAGTATCCTACAGAGTGCTTAGAGGTGACATGTCTGGCATACAAGGTATCCTCCAACCTAATACAGATGGACCTACTGAACATCAGTAAGTCAAATGGCATCAGAAATACTCAGTCTAGTTATCTAAACTGAATGTTGTTGCTAGATGGATATATCATAGAGGCTACCACTGTTCCAGAACAGACTATCCATAAAAAGCAAAAACAAGCGCATCTGTCCATATTCAAATGCAACTTGGATCTAAGGATGGGTAATGGAAAATGTACTCCAGGATTGCCCCTCATGGCACTAATGGATAGAGGCAGTTCGTAAATGCTGCATCCCTTACATGGGTCCCCTCAAATTATCTATGGTATGAGCACAATTATTCTCACTAGGGCTAATATACAATTATCAGCCATGGGATAGGTAATACCAATCGGAAAATCTTAATTCAAGCACCAAAAGGGAATTGGCTAAGCTTAAAATGTCCTCCAAGTGAACCTATATTGTGGTAGTAAATAGTTATAAAACATTGCCCTTTTTAGATCAGTAAGTGCCCCTCTCACCCTCCGCCCCCCAGTCTTCAACAGCTTCTGGCATCTATGCTACTGTAGTTGCTTTAGATTGTAGATTATGACAGCTAACTATTTTTCAGAGGTGGAAAAAAAACAGTCCAAGATCCCCAGGAGAATGGTGTGAGCAAAGCTTGATCTAGAAATAGAGAAGGAATGCAGTTTATAGTGCTTGTAAAAATTTTTACAGATGACCAAGCAGCAGCTTCTAGAATACTTCTAGAAACAACCCTTGCCAAAAAGACTTAGATGTAGCAAAGGCCCTATTAGAGTGGGTCTTGACCCTGCATAGATTAGTTTTGTTTTGGTGAGTATAACAAAAAACAATTACCTTGGACAACCATTTGGAAATACTCTGTTTTGATACAGGTTGTCCTTTCTTCTTACCTTCATAAGAAATGAACAGTTGATCCCAAGAGCTGAGAGATTTAATTCTGTCAATATTTATTTATATATTTTATTTGACACTTGTTGACTGGGATGGTCCAACTGGGCAGTGCCCTTTTCGGTGGAGGCCTGGGGAGAGAAGATCCACAATCATATACAGTGCAAACAAATAAAGTAAATACATAGTCCATTAATGAGAATAAACTCAGTGTTACATCACAGTGTTAGACAGATGTTCAGTTTGTGCAATTGAATACACAGAGCATATTAAATGCAGTTTGTTAACTATTAACAGGGTAGATTTATATGTACAACAGGAGAGCAGATACTAAGTTTAGAAGCAAATTCATCTGTACAGGCAGTGTCCAGAGCATAAAAAAAACACTTTGTTACCTGGTTCAGTAAAGCTGTTTTAAATATCATGACGAGATTGAAAATTTAGATGCTGAAGTCAGGGGTGATATTAAGTATGTAGGGGAATTTAAAAGAGGAAGTAAGGAGTAATGAAGTTTAGAAAGGAGGAAAGAGAGAGATGGGGAGGAGAAGTGAGAGTTTAAAAGGTGGTGAAGGTGAGAAGAGGGTGTTATATTAGGGTCTATGATGGAAGATAAGCTGGATGAATATATTCCTAAGAGGTTCAAGGAAGGTGTTTACAGTGGCATATCCAGGTGTTTACTAGAAAGTCTTTAAGAGCAGTTTTGAACTCTTATGGGTGGTTTATATTTCTAATAGAAAGGGGAAGTTTGTTCTAGGTGAGGGAAGAAGAGTAACTGTAGAGATTTTGTCCACTTGATCTTTTTGGCTTGAAAACATCTAGTAGATTTTGGTCAGAGGTTCTGACAGTCTTGGGAAGAATGTAGAGTGAGAAAACTGAGGAGATATTAAGGCAGAAGGAAGGCTTGTAGATGATGGAATGGATGATCTGTAGTTGAGAGAGAAGCAGATGGTGTGGAAATTCTAGCCAGTTTAAGGTCTTGAGAGAATGACAGTGGTGAGATTTAGGAGTTTCTTTGGCAGCAAATGTGGTAACTATTGTAGGTGGATTCTAGTTTGGTTAAGAGAGAGGACTGCAGATTAGTACGGATTTGTGAGCTGTAGAAGAGACTAGAGAGAAGATAGGCATAGGTAAGGGACAGTCAAGATTCATTAGGAATTTTTTATTTCTGGAAAATAAAAATAAGTCTGCTCAAGCAGACAGCTTCAAAAAGTTTAATGTTAAATGTTGAAGAAAAAAACACACAACATATAAAAATCAAAAGTAAAACAAGAGAGATGATTGCTTTTGCATCACCAAAAGATGCTTCATCAGATCTAAAAACTGCAGCACAACAACTCTATTTAATCAACTCAAAATTAGTGCCCGAGATCACGTGACCTCAGGGCAGGTTTCAGAGGAACATTTTCATTTAACCTTTTACCAGTAATTGCATGCAGTAAAATAATTCATTTGGTTTCCAGGTTCTCAGTACTTGTTCTCACATCACCACCCCTAATATTAGGCATAAAAACTTCAAGCACCAAAAAGTTAAAAACATGATTAGAACTTCATTTTTCACTTGTTTACCAAGTGCATTTCTATCATCACATCTACTCATACTATAAACATCCTCTCTAATCCTATCTCTAAAATTACGATTTGTCTTTCCAACATAGTAACATTTAGGTACAACGCACTCAGCAAAATAAACATCATTCTGTGTATTACAGTCAGTGTAAAATTTAAAATAAAATCTGCGGCCAGTAACTGGATGTAAGAAGCAGTCACATTCAGTGATATTCGAACAAACACTGCAGCCACCACATCTGAACATCCCTTTCACTGTCAGATTGGACTCTGTTCTCATCCCAACGGATTTAGACATAACATTTTCTTAATCGATTTGTAGTTTTTAAAGATAAATTTAGGTTCACAGTCTACCACTTCTTTAAGCTTGGTATCTGTCATAAGTATATTCCAATGCTTCTTAAAGGTGTTACAGACATTATATACATTATTAGAATAGCTCAATGATAGCCTAACAGTATCACCCCGTATTTCCCCTAGATGTCTGCATATTATTTGAGGCATCACCAAAATATGGTCGTTCTCTATCATGTCTATGCATCAACACTTCATCCTGTACCTGATGCAGCTTATATTCCTTTTTTCCTCTCTGGCAGAAGTCCTTAGCTAAAGTATCAAAGGGAAAATACATATCGTTGTCTTTATTGTGCAACCTCACATGTCTAAAGAACTGACCTCTCATTACATTTCTTTTCAGATACTTAGGATGCATACTTTGCCCATGCAACAGATTGTTCTTCTTGCGTGCCTTCTGATAAGTGGTAGTATTAATCACACCACCATCCTTCCTAATATATACATCTAGGAAGTCCACGCCCACATAAGAAAAATTGTATGTGAATTTCAAAAAAGTAGTCATTCCATGTAAATATTGCACAAACTCTTGTAGAGCTCCTAATGTACCAGCCCAAATTAAAAAGACATCATCAACAAAATGGGAGTAGTGCATTAAAAAAGGGAGATAAACATTCTTCTCACTAAATACAAATTCAGACTCCCATTAGGCCATTACCATATTGGTATATGTGTTTGTGCACATAGTGCCCATTGCTACACCCAACTTTTGAACAAAATACCTATCATCGAACAGAAACACATTATTGGTCAGAATAATATCTAACAAATAGCATATTATCTGTATACGTTCATGTGTGTACAAAGAATTTTCATTCAGATGACATCTAACCAATTCAATGCCTTCCTCATTCAGAATGGCCATAAACAATGAGACCACATCCATTGTAACTAATAAATATTCATCAGCATGATTCTGTCAAACAATCTTTTCAAAAAATTACCTGTATCATGAAGTACAGTCTCAGCTTTATCAATAATGGGATAGAACTGTTTATCTTCACAGATAGACATGGTTTCAGTGACCCAACTTTTGCCGATACTATAGGTCTCATAGGGGGGTTAGTATATGCTTTGTGAACCTTAGGTAGTCCATAAATCATGGGTATAGTAGGGTGATCAACATTAAAATACTCATACAACTGCTTATCAATCAACCCTTCTAAAAAAAAAAATATATATATATATATATATAATACACACACACGCACACACATGAGTGGACATTCCTGACCACCCTATCAACTTCATTACATTCACAGACAACATATGTACAAGCATCATTCAGCATTGCAGTCATGGCATCAACATAATCATGCATATCTATAACTACAATCCCTCCCTCTTTGCCAGCTGGTTGTATATACAAATCTTGTCTCATAATTAAATCATTCAAAGTTTCCCATTCAGCTTTTGTCATATTAAAGTACTTCCCTTTCATTGTCCGTTCATTAAATTTTTTATTTCTGTAAAAGAGGGCTATTTTTTGGTGGGTTTTCTTAATGTACTGGAGTACATGAAAGTCAAATTTAGGGTGGTCTCTATGATGGCTCTCAGAAGTTTAATATGCGTTTCTACCATGATAGTAGTATTGTTATGGGATGAAATAGAAAAAGAAAGTTTGATGTGGATAAAGGATTTAGGAAGGAAGAGCAGAACGTTCGTTTTTTTTATTTAGTATTAGCTGGTCATTAGAGAGCCAGTTTTCAATAGATAAGAAGGATTTTTGGTAGCGTTGTCACCTCACAGTAAGACGTTGTCCTGTTTGATTCTCAGCTAGAGCATCTTCTGTGTGGAGACATGCATGAATAGGCGTACCTTCGTTGAAGGTTGTGCGTCAGAGCTGGCAACTCGGCACATAAAAATCTACTGCCAATCATTAGCGGACTGGAGTTCCACTGTGGCGACCCCTAACCAGGAAAAGCCAAAAGACACAACAACAGTTTTCAGATCAGAGAGGTTATCAGAGATGGTGATGACTGTGGAGTCATCAGCGTATCGTATGAGAGATGATTGAGGACAGGATGTGTACAGTAGATTTGTAAAGATATTGAACAATAAGGGACCAAGTATTGATCCTTGAGGGACTCACATCTTGAAAGGGAAAGAAGAGGATAGTGAAGAAAGTCATTTAACAGATTGCTGACTGTAAGTGAGGTAGCTGGCACACCAGGAGATTGTTGAACTTGAAACACTTGAGGTCAGGGAGTATAACAAGGATCAAGGGGTAAGAGACAGAGCCAAAAGCTTTGGAGAGGTCTTAGAAAGAGACAGGAGATGAGCTTATTGTTGTCTATGGCTAGTGAGATAGTGTTTGTAAAGGAAAGGAATGCTGTTGTTGTACTATGGTATGGGTAGAAGCCATGTTGTGTAGAGATTAGGAGAGTTTCTTGGAGAAGATAATCCCGGAGTTGTTTATGAACACATTTCTCCATAATTTTAGAGACAAGGAACAGAATAGCTATTGGCTTATAGTTTGATAGTTCTGTGAATGAGTAGAGTATACAATTGTTTCCAGATAGCGGGTACTATGGATTCACTTATAGATCAGTTGATAAGTTTAGAAATAAGTTGATCTAATGAGTTAGCAGATAACTTTAGGAAGAGTAGAGGTAGGTAATCAATTGAACAGAATAATAGTTTAAGAAGTAAGTATTTTATATAGTTTGTGGGTACTGGATTTAGAGAAAAGGGCTTGTTTTATTTACAGGGGGTATGGCAGTCAGGGAAGTTAAATGAATTGGATTTTTGCATAAGCTTACTGATAGCATCTATGAAGTAGGAGTTAAATATAGATGCAGTTTCTTGGGAAGTATTGTTTGGGTAGGGATTCAGAGTTGGGGGGGTTGCCTGGGGACAGTATTTGATTAATGGAGTTCCAGAATTTTTTGGGGTTACTAGTATGTAACGTTTGGTGTTTATTGTAGAAATGTTTTGGCTTTATTGATGTGCTTTGGTAAGGTTGTGAAGTTTCTTATAGGTTTGAAGGTGAGGAAAGGACTTTGTTTTAGTCCAGATCTTCCAGGTGTTATCAGTTTTATCCATTAGAGAGTTTGTAGTTTGGGATAACCATGGTGAACTGAAAGATTTTACTCTATTTCTTCGGAGTGGGGCATGGGAGTTCAGAATGTTGAAAAATATAAAGTTACATTTTCACACTGCTTCATCAAGAGTTAGATAAGTTAGAAAGGACCAGTTGATACAGGAGAGAATGCTATTAAAGGCATCGGGGTGGAAGTTGGAGATCCGGTGGAATGCTTTAAATTTATGTGATCTGCAGTGGTGAGGGGAGAATCTATGTACTTTAATTGGTGAGAGGTCACTTAATATGTCAAGTAAAGTTTTGGGGTAATGGTATTTGTGTGGATTAGAAACTAGTATCCACTCTATAATAGAACTATAATTAGTTGGTTTATTAATATGGACAGGAATGATGATTAGTTGTGAGAAGCCATGTAAGTTAATACAGGAACTAAGGCTGTCTGAGGTCAGTGATAGCCAATTGATGTTGACATCTCCTAGGAGAATAGTTTCATTGGGTATATTATGTGTGAGGCAGGAGAGAATTTGTTCTAATATGGTGATGTTATCACTAGGATGTATATATATTGTAGCAATAGTTAGTGCATTGTGGCCATTAAGTTTGCATTTGTCAGTTAGGAGTTCAGCAGGGTGAAATGATGGGGGAGGGTTAGATAGAGAGGGCAGGGTGAGGTGGTTAGAGTACATTGTAGCAACTCCACCAACTTTTTTATTGGGTCTGTCTAGATGTGGGATGTTGTAACCAGGAGAAAGGAATTATTTGTCTGAGGTGTGAGGTTTGAGCCAGGATTCAATGAGGATTATTATATCTGGAGAGTGCTGTGGCATCCAAGTGTGAAATTCACTTACTTTGTTGAGAATGCTGTGGATAGTCGTTGAGTATAGTCTTAAATGTTTAGGAGGTACATTGGGATGAAAAGTAACAGGATGTGTGGTTAGGTTATTTGTGAGGGGGTGGGAATTTGGTCCTAGATTAGGATGAATGTCCCCTGAAAGGAGCAAAGTGCTTGAGGGATTAGTTGAGGTTTGGTGAGAGAGGTGATAAATGTGGTATTTTAGCTTGCTTCTTGGGGTGACTAGAGTGCAGGGGGATTTCGATTTTGGGAATGGAGGAATTTGTAGTTGGAAAGATAGAGGGTGCAACTGAGAATATGTATTGGGAATGAGAGACTAGGTTATTCTGAATGGAGGTTGAAGGTAGGTGTAGTGGATCTATTTGTGTATGATATGAAGAAAGGTAGTATAGGAGTAGAAGAAGGGGTATTGAAAAGAGAGTAATAAACATGGTGTGGTAGTGAGTTGTTCAAATATAGAAGTGAGTGCTATGTATAACTGTAGAATTTATTGAGTGCACAAGCTAGAAGATGGAGTATTATTAGGGTTAGTAAAGAAGTAATTGGGGAGGTGGAGGATGGTACAGTAATTGCCATAATACTAAATGAGTTACAGGAGTTAGAGAGGTAGTTTGAATGTGTTAGTATGCAGTAGATGGGTGTATTTTCTGTAGAAGTTAGATAATAGGAGAGTTGAATTGAGTGAAGACTAAGAGAAGGAGTCTTGATAGGATAGTGGTGTGTATGAGAGGAAGGTGATTGTGTGTGGTTGGAAGAAGTGATTGGGGGGTAAGTAGTGTGTAATAGCTAGATAGGTGAGATTGATGATTGAGTAATGGTAAGTAAGGAGGGGACAGTGTAGAACATAACTGGTGAAAAGTGGGAGGTAGGGGAGGTGCTAGAGATGGTGGAGGAAGTTGATTAGCTATAAATGTACTGCATTCAGGGGTGGGTGGAAATGGGGGTAGGGTATAGGAGTGGAGTGAGCCTGAGCAGACCGAGGGTGAATAGAGCAGGTTGAACCACGAGGCAGACCAGGCAGCTAACAAAATAAAATCAGCTGGATTACATGTCTCAGGCTGGTACCATAAGAAAGTAATCTAAATTTCCCACCCCTTTTTTATATTTATGCTGTTTCTTCTTAAACTGGAGTTAAAATAACAATAGTGTAGTCACTATATTCAAAGTAATCACTGAGATAGAGGAAAAGTTACTTTAAAAGGCTGAAGGGAGGAAGGGAGACCTCAAAACTTTGGGTCTTGTGGCATCTATGATTCTTATGATAATCCTGACAAGACTCCATATGAAAAAGATACAGTGGTATCTGTAATCTCTTTGGCCCCAGTGTCAACAACCTTTATCTTTATAAATTCCTATGCTGGGGTTTGTCAGAAGAGAACTCTTTTGGTGGAGATAACAGATATCCTTAAATCCAGGTTTCCCCCTTCTCCAGCCCTTCTTCAAAGCAGTCAGTCACCACAGACACTTCAGACTTTGCTTGAGGAGCAGTTTTAGGAGGAATAAAAGTGCAGAGGGTGTGGGACACAAATACAGATGCAAGCGCATAAATATCAAGGAGATACTTGCCCTGAGGAAAGCACTCAACTCTCTGAGCAATCTTTGGTCCCCAGAAGCACTTAAAGTGGCTACATACAACAGTCACTTGTTGTTAAAATCCAGTCTTTGTTCAAAGGATTTCTTGATACTATTAATTTTCAAGGACAAAAGAGAAAACATCTACACATAA
This sequence comes from Protopterus annectens, assembly GCF_019279795.1. NCBI lineage: Eukaryota > Metazoa > Chordata > Ceratodontiformes > Protopteridae > Protopterus > Protopterus annectens. The sequence continues at coordinate 294,943,702 of NC_056741.1, read as the reverse complement.
CTAACTGTAATAGATCATTCATACACTCCCTGAATAAAAATAGGTTTAAAAAAGAAACGGTTTTGTTAAAGGGAATGCTAATCACATATAGGGCAGACTGCAAATGAACGAAATAAAAAAAAACACATCTGAAAGCATGTTAGAACTATAGCTTTCAAGAAAGGAGCTGTTACTCCTATTTTGCATTTTCCATTTTCCTTCTTCTTGGTATTTTTTAGACATCAATGATCTGATGTCTTCACTAGCAGAAATGATTGATGGGCAGGTTCATGAATAAAACCCATCTAATTCCACAATGAACTAATGATACATTACAACTCTGCAGTTTCATATAACTGTAATGCTCTCCACTTAAGCTGAAATCAGAAACATTCAAAAAAGAAACAATAACCATTATATCAATACGTAAAGTTACAAGATATAATCTCAAATGATTACAGTCAGTTTAAAATCTTGTCAGAAGACAAAGTTCCTTAAGTAATGAATATGGCCATCATATTTCTTCCTCTTTCACCAAACACATCGTTTGCAATGAAAAAGGAAGTCTCCTTTCATAAAAGAAGTAGCTATAGATGTTTTTGTAGTGTCACCTCTATGACAATGTTGAAGAAGCATATTCTGATAGGTTAAGGAAGATCATTCAATATATAACCTTGTAATGCAAATGCTGTCACTCCAGTAACAAATATTTATAAACAGATTAATGCAGACAGTACTCTCAAAAGAAAAAAAGAGACTACTTCTGTCTCAACTGTCTAATGACGCCAGGTGTTTCCAAAAAAGTATTGCTTGTGTTTATTGACTCAGAGACCACAACTTGCTGTTCAGTGCAAGCTTGTCCCTGTCCTAGGTGCTGAGTACCAGTAATCTGGCTTGACTGCCCCTGAACATCTGTCTTTCTTTCCTGGAGTGCTTTAGTCGCTAAATGTGGGCTGATAAAGGACTAAAATGATCTTGGATAAAGATCCTAATGGCAGCTGTATAAAGGTCCTTAAACTGCATCCCATGGCATGTGCACTTTCTCGTTACAGGTGTAAAAGTAGCTATTTTCTTTTTGGTTGATGTGGAGAAGTCTTGTTCAATAAAAATTCCTGTAGCCTCAAATTTTAAGCAATTGCTTAGTGTCTATAACAATGGCCAATAACTTATTTTAAGTACCCACAACAGGAAGTGCACAATAATGTGTTTGTGTTGTTTGAGGACATCCCGGTGTAGAATCCATGGTGCTCTATGCACATGTTCTGATGGAATTACTTAAAACTGATAACTTACTTTAAATGGTATTAAAAACAACTCAAAGTCTTTTTCCTTCTAACTATTTGTTTATACTGTCAGACAGCTTAATCCAAAGCTATTAGAGAAAACCTGCTCTCCAGCCGTATACTATAATTTTTTACCTCACTGCCTCTTCAAGCAGCTACATATAAACCCACATGCTTGGCTAAACATGGCTTTCTGTCCATTAGAAAACCAGTGGGCCGCTAGTCTGACTGGTGAATTGACTCCAGTAAAGCCCTTTTTATAATACTTTGAAAAATACAAGTAATGTCTTGTACATTTAATAAGGAAAAACATTAACCTGTGACCCTTCCAGTCATGCAGGAAGAACAGTAAATTACTTTCAGCTATACATTGATTATTAAGCTCCTGTAATCTGGAAATATTATAATTTATGCTAAACTCCCACATTCCAATATTATCTAAACTCAATACATCTGGTTATACATTTCAAGGATATTATATTAACACAAAGCAATTATAGGTGAAGCATTTGTGCTGGAACAATGAACAATTCATATACATTATATTTTTCAGAACCACACATAGCAAGTATAAAAAAAAAAACAAAACCTAATACAAAATGGAATAGGGAACCCATTTTATACTTACAGAACAGCTATCATATTATCATAGGATTATAGACAGTCACTAGGCTATTGGTCCTGAGGCCCTTTTAAGCCTAGCCAAGGGTTTAGCCCATGTTTAGTCAAGTCAGTACCCAAAGCCTCTGTACATCAGGGAGACAGGTGGAATCCCAGGGGTGTAGTTTCTGTTTCGCATCCATTTATCCAGGTTGTGCTTAAAAAGGGATAATGAGGTGCTTCGCTTGACATAGAGAGGGAGTCTATTCCACAGATGCATCTCTGGGGCACAAATCCATTCCACCAACAAGTCCTATTGATATCACAGACCAGGTTGAGTTTGTGCGTACAGGCTGCTTGAGTGGAGCTTGACTTATGGATATGCAGCAGTCCCATCAAGGCAGGGTCTGAGATTGCTTTGTATGCCTGAAAGAGGTTACCTATGAGGAGTCTGTATGAAACTGAGTAGAGGGACAGGGCTTTTAGCCTATCTGTGTAGAGTAGATGTTTGAGGCACTGGATTCTCCTGGTGAGGAACATCTGTGGTCTCTCCAGATGCTGCATGTGCTTTGTGATGTACATGCCAAGGGAGCATTGTACTCAATAATTGGCCTTATAAGGGAAGAATACAGGGATGTTATGACCTCTTTGTCCCTGGATGAGATACCCTTACTTATGAGGTGGCCATGTAGAAAGCTTTCCATACAACAGAAGCAACATGATGGTCAAAACTCAGGTTGCTATCAACCCGAGTGTCCAAATCCCTCACTACTGATTGTGTACTTAGGACATTATTATTAATGTGATAATATGTGGGGATATCATATTCTAATGCAATACTCCACTACTCTAGTGCCCACCCCCAACATCAGAAGAAATCCATAGTCAAGGGACAGTTGGTTCATGCTGCTCGGATGGTATCAGAGGATGTTAGTTTTGTTGAAGAATGTGAGGTTTTGAAGGACATGTTTACCAAGAGAGGTTACCTTGAATCAATGATTTTGGAAATAATAGTGGAGGTACAAAACAAAAGAAGAATGGGAATTTACAAACCTATTTTGACAGGGCAAACCATGATGTTTAGTACTGGATACACTAACACAGGCTCCCTCTCTTTTGTTTCCATTGATGAAAATAATGTGGAGGATAATAGGTTGAGTTTTACAATGAGATTTATTACCCCTTACAGTATAGAGGCAGATTAAATAAAGTGTATCCTGGTGAGAAACTGGGGTTTGTTCAGTTTTGAGTCTGACATAATAACTAAATTGGGTGACAGACCTTACGTCACTTACAGGAAAGGTTATAATTTAAAGAGTATCATGGAGATGAATAGTGAAATGTGTCACCGTATTGATTGGACTTTCAAATGTGAGGCATGCAGTTGTTGCAGGCACTTGGCAACCGAGGCCAGTTTTTCAATTGCTAAAAAAACTTACAGGATAAAGGGAAGATATACATGCACTTCGAGGTCTGTAGTTTATCTTGCTACCTGTCAACTTTGTCCCGCATTTTATGTGGGCAAGACTGACAGGAAGTTGAAAAAAAGGATCTATGAGCATGTATACAGCATAAGGAAGGCTAGGTTAGAGAATGCCCTGGCCAAACATTGTAGTGAGAATCCCACTCACTCTTTTGTGTTTAGAGTTTTAAATCAACTTACATTAGATGTAAAAGGGACCCTTACCAGTTACTGTTAAAGAGACAGGAATTGACTTGGCAGCTGAGGTTGAATTCTTACAGAGCTCCGGGTCTTAATGACAAGGTTTCTCTTTCGTACATACTGAAATTAAGAAGTCTACTGAGATAGAGCAATGGCCATCTGATGCTTGTGTTGACGGTAGTTGCACATATATTGGCGTGTACTTATTTCCATTTGTCTACATGTTCGTATGAGATTTAAGTAAGCATTATATTAACAGCATGTTTTTATAAATCTTGAAATGTGAACGTTGGGGTAACATTTCATGATTGTTTGATTTTTTATGGATTAGGTTTATTTTATATTAGTCTAAGTAGGATTCCTACATGTCCAGCATTTGAGAATGTTATTTTTTATTTAGTGGGTAATATTTGATTGATCATGTATAAAAGTTTTTTATTTTTAACTTGCAGTTCTTGTTATTTATGGTATAGTCCCTTTAAATGTTAATTAGTTTTAATGTATGTTTGTAAAGGGAGATGTATATATGGGTGTGGTGTTGTTTGCTCTGTTTGTCTGAAGAAGTTCGGTTATCAGTTGAATGAAAAGCTTTGTGGAAATAAATTGTTGCTTAACAAGTTTGACTACAGTTCTGCTCTTGCCTGGAGTTCCTTTGGAGATTTCTTGGTGTGTGTTCCAGTGTGCCTTGTGGATTTAACTGGAGTTTCTTTGGTATAAGTAGTTTGGTATATCACTCTCACCAAAGGATATTTTTTGGCATTTAGCTTGAGGCCATGTTTCTGGCACTAGTCATTTGTTTGGGTGAGACCCGCTTGGAGACGTCCACATTGCTTGGGGACTTGATGAGTGCACCCAGCTTGAAGTCATCCGCAAACTTTGTCAGCCATAGCCCACTGGTTTTGGCCTGCACCTCAGAGAAGTATATCCCGAATAACAAAGACCCCAAGACCAATCCCTGGGGTATGCCACTCATTACTGGTCTACTGCTTGAGGTGGCTTCCTCTATTTTGATTAGGTGGGTTCTGTCAGTGAGCCAGTTTTCTACCCATCTGATAACATATGGATTGATGCCAAGTTGAGAAACTTTATCTACTATGCCTGAGTGGGGAATAGTGTTAAAGGCTTTGGCCAGGTCAAGGTAGGCAGTGTGCACCGTCATCCCCTCATCCATGGCTTTGGTGACTGTCTCAAAGAAGTCAACCAGATTTAACAGACATGACCTCCCCTTGACCAAGCCAAACTCTGTGGGGTCAAGAGTTTGGAAGTTGCCAATGTCCCTGTTAATGAGGTTCATGATAATCTGTTCCATGGCCTTGCAGATCAGGCTAGTTAGGCTGATGGGTCTATAATTTACTGGATTGATGAAGGTCCACCTTTGTGTAAAGGGATGACAGTGGCTGTCCTCTGCTTGGCTGAGAGAAACCTGGTACTCAGGCTTTGGTTGAATAGGGTGCCTAAGTGTGCTGCAAGTTCATGCCTGAGTTCATGTAGAATGCAGCCTGGGATGTTATCAGGTCTCATGGAGGCTGCATTTTTTTGCCTTTCAGAGGGCAGTGATGACCTGTTCCCTAGAATTAAGGGGTGGGGCAGGTACTGTGGATGTCCTGATTTACTGATGGGGGGACAGAAGGGAGAAGTTTTTGCTGAATCTGTCAACCAGTAGATTGGCTATATCTACAGCATTTGTGTATCTGGTGTCCTTGACCACCAGTTCTCAACAGATCTGGGGGCTTCCTTTGAGATTGTGAAGAAGGCCTTATGATTGTCTCTAGTAGATGTGGCCAATTTGGACTCGAAGGTGGCTTTAGAGGATTTCACTATTGCTCTTATTTGCTTGTTCAGGCTAAGGAGATATTGCTTCCAAGTGGGCACCTTCTCATTCGTGATCCTGGACAGCAATTTTTTTTCCTTTAGTTATATAGCTTATTTGTTGCAGATGTCCACCAGACAGGTTTACTCTTCCTTGCAGAGGATAGGTTCATAGGTTCATAGGTTGGTACTAGGCTATCAGCCCTAGGGCCTATACAAGCCTAACCATAACAATTCCCTGGCTATTTCTTCCCACACTATTTACTTTCCTGGACCACTGTCTAGCAGGGCGACTGACGTGATCCCTCGGGTGAATTTCCTTTCTCCTATCCAATCGTCAAGGTTCCTTTTGAAGAGGCCAAAGAGGCACTCTGCTTGACAGGTATGGGCAATCTATTACAGAGTCTGGGGAGTCTCTGGGTCAGGAACCTATCCCTCCACCATGTTTTGTTTATTGTGATGACAAGGTTTAGATCCCTGGAGCATGTGGCTCTGAGGGATTGGGATTTCTTTAAGTGTAGCATGTCCAACAGATCTGGGTCTGATGATTTTGTCCTGCAAGGTATTCCTGATTCCATGGATCTATATAAATGCTCGTATAGTACTTTGGTGTAGATTTGGACATTGGTGCCATACCATCCCTCAGGAGGTTGTAATCAGCTTTGGAGAAGTTTTTTTTGTTTGACCTTAGCTAGAGGTAGGTCAGGGGAGATGGTGATTTCAAAAGTGACCGCTTTATATTCGGATCTTACCAAGGAGGATGATGCTGTAGGGGTGCTGCAATGGTTACTCATGTTGGTTAATATCAAGTCCAAGATATTATCACCTCTTGTGGGGGCATCGACTAGCTGTTCCAAGGCATATGCATTGATAAAATCGAGGAATCTCTGGGCATTTGTGTTCTGGCATGAGTAGTTTTTTCCAGTCTATGGTTGGGTAATTAAAGTCACCCAGGATCAGGGTAAAGAGTTGAATCTTGATTGATTTGAAGAGGTCCAGATAGGTGGAGTGGGCATCTTGAGTCAAATTTGGGGGGCCTGTAGCTAGGTATAATTTGAATAGGGGTCTTGTCAATGGTTAACTGCAGCTGAAGTATCTCCTGTGCATCATACTGTTTGACCAGCCTGGAGGTCTGTGTGTCTTTAGTATACACTGAAACTCCACCTCCTTTTGCTTTGTTGCCCACAGTTTGGCATCTGAATGTAAGATAGAATGAGTAACCAGGTAAGGCTGGGGTGCTCTCAGCAGCTTTGAACCAGGTTTCTGTGACTGCACAAATGTCATTAACTTCAGGGTTAAGAATGCTTGCAATGAGAGCAGTTTCATGTTTAGACTCCTGGCATTTAATTTGCATCTTGTTGAAATTTTTATGTTGGTAGTATCGACCTCATGACTTTTCCTAAAAAAGGCACTATGGGGGAGGCAAGGGCCTTTGGTAGAAGCCTGAAGCCCAAGTGTGACAGATGGAGGCCATCTCTAGCAAAGCATCATATCTTCGCAGGTTGTCAGGTACTGGATCCCCCTGGAAATACCCCAGAAACTAAACCAATTGTTAAAGTCTATTATTTTCTGTTTGTATTTTGGCATCATTCTAGGTGATGATAGAACGGTGCTTAAGGCTAGGGACATCCTGCCTGAGACACATATTCAGCAATCTGAATCATGTCTCTCTTCATATAGTCCAAGGAGGTACGTCTCCAGTCATTCACGGCAGCATGGACTATGACAGAGTCATAACAGTACCTGTAATTGAGAGTCTTGAGTGCATGTGTAATATGGTGGGTACTGGCACCTGACAAACAACTAACCGTGACTTTCTCCTTATCCAGCCTGGTGAGAGGCACATCTGTGTGTCTCGCAATGGAGTCTCCGATGACTAATATATTGGGTTTATGGTTAGGCCTTACTAGTTGCAAGACACTGGTGAGTGGACTATGCATGGTGTGTGGTGTGGAAGGTTGTGGAGTTCTCATGTGTTTTTGCTTCTGCAGTCTCCTTTGTTTGGGGTTGTTTTTGTTGAGAACCTCCATATATGTGGGTGTGTGTTGTGTAGTTGTGGGTGGTGTTCGAGGTGCACTGATTGTGTTGACAACCTTCTCAGTGCCAGATATACTGGCCTGTGAGGTAGACAGCATAGACTCTAGTGCCTTTATGTAATTGCATTTCTCACAAAATGTGTTCCTAGGTGGTAGTAGTAGATGGTTGTTCATGTACATGAGGCAGTTGCTACATTGTCTCAGGATGCCCATATCAACCAGGCTGGCAGGAGAAACCGTAGGAAATTGTCCATCCATATTTGTCAGAATCTGAGGGATAAAGACCAGGGAGAGCTAAGGGGTAGGTCTAAACCAGGGACATCGGGAGGCATACGCACTGTACTGATTTCAGTACAACTTTTTTAAAGAGGGGGTAGCTTTTTTAATTAAAAAAATATAAACAGCATTGGCTCCTTTAAGTTACATTTCATAGCTACATACCAGTCAGTCGGAATTGAGCTCACATCATCACGTCATGTCCGGCTGGCTGCGAGTGGGAAATGTGCATAGCTTGAATGATGGTGGAGGCAGCCGCATAATCATTGTTGGCAAGGCAATCACGAATGGATGGTGATCGTGAAGGTAATCTGGTGAATGGATTATCAGGTAAGGTGTGTGTGTGTGTTCGGGTGAACGGATTATCAGGTAAGGGCGTGTGTGTATGGGTGAACGGATTATCAGGTAAGGGTGTGTGTGTTCAGGTGAACGGATTATCAGGTAAGGTGTGTGTGTGTGTGTGTGTGTGTGTGTGTGTGTGTGTGTGTGTGTGTGTGTGTGTGTGGTGGAATTATACACATATACTTTTAAAGCTTGTGTTAAATAAACTGAAAAGAGGTTTAATATTCATTGCTCCTGCACTATGCTTAATAAAGACAAAATGCAAACTGTCTAAAGAAAATATTTTCTTTTAATAGCTTAAAATGCTTAAATCTGAAAACATGATCCAGTTTCAGGTATATAAGAAATGATACTAAAATATTAATTTTAAGATGGCTACTGGAAGAGATGTATCCACTGTGAACAAAATAACAAATATGCAATTTTGCAACAGAATGCTCATGTACTGAAAAGTATATACAAATAACTGTAGTTAATGTAAAAGTTGTTTATAAAGAACTAAAAGAGCTATTGCATTTAGCAGTAGTTAGAGATACTGATCCAAAATTGCAAGGTTAAGCTTAAGTGAACACAAGTGTTTTAAATCTGGGAGAAATAAAGTGTGTGCATTTTGAAACTGAAGCTCCAGAAAGAAAACTTTATTAATTTTGAAACTGCATTTAAATAACAAAGGGCTTTTGTCCCCCCCCCCCAATAAATGTTGTTTTTTTCAAGATTTCTTGTGCTGCAAAGTTCAGAGATACAGCCGAGTGTCGAGTACATTTTACAAGGAGCAGAGAGCTGCAGGGGAACTAAAGTTTAGTGCTGCTTATGCTGACTCTGCTTGCACTGTTAATAGCACAACAGGTAGTGTACTTGCTTTTGATGCAGAAGGCTGTGGGTTCTTCTCCCACAATAGGTCGATGTATTGCTGATACTGTACTGTGTTGTAAAGGGGGGTGGATGCGGTAGTCCTTTTCGGCAAAGATATCTAGCAAGTTAAGCCTCTCTCCTCCAACAGCACAAGACAAGCATCTATCCAACCAGACTATCTTGTTACAAATGATTTCATTGTAAGAGATAACAATATACCTATTACCAGGTGGAGCAAGGAAACAGTGATGGTTATTTGCTTATCTGGTGGTAGGATCTGTCAGATCACACATGCGTTCAAATCCTTGGATAGTAGTGTTGAATCACAGTATGACTCTGCCATAATACCTGAGGGAGTCAATGACTTGAGATGTGCCTCGATAGACTATAGGGCTATATAGTCTGTTGCTGTCCGACTATGTGTCTCAAGCAAGTATGAGCATTGAGCAGCATTCTACCTTCTCTGAGGATGATGCCAGAAAATGAGTAAAAAATACTTACGTCAAAAATTGGCCTAGTGTTTGATGTCATTTGAAAGGGGTCCTATATTTGCCATCCTGGGAGGATATGATTGACAGAACACACTACTTTGCCAGGGATGGCCTGCATCTGTCCCCTCTAGTGTTTCATTTATTAGCAAAGACATTGTCCACCCCCCATAGTACCTTTCTAAGGCAATGCCAGCCTGATAAACCTACTAACATAGGTTCATAGGTATGTACTAGGCTAATGGCCCTGGAGCCTTTACAAGCCTAGCCCATAGGATTATCCTGGCATTGTGCCAACCAACCTTAGTTCCCAGTGTCTCTGTCAAGTAGAGCCACTGGAGTGATCCCCAGGGTGAATTTTCTATTTCCCATCAACTCATCAAGATTTCTCTTGAAGAGGGCCAGTGAGGTGTTCTGTTTGACATGTATGGGAAGTATATTCCACAGCATGGGCAGTCTCTGGGTTATAAATCTGTCCCTCCAGCATGTTTAGTTGATTGTGGTAATGAGGGTGAGGTCTCTGGAGTATCTGGTGTGGAGAGACTGGGATTTCTTTAGATGTAGCATTTCTAGCAGAGCTGGGTCAGACATGGCTTTGTAAGTCAAACAGAGATCACTTCTAAGTAGGCGAGATGAGACAGAGAATAGTTGGAGTTTTTTGAGTATGTCCATATATGGCAAGAGTTTATGGCCTAGGATCCTCTTTGTGAGGTACTTTTGCAGCCTCTCCAGTTGTTGCAGGTGTCTAGTGAGGTACATGCCAAATGAGGCATTGTACTCGATGATTGGCCTAATGAGGGAAGAGTAGAGGGAGACAATGACTTCTTTCTTCCTGGATGCAAAACCCTTAGTAATGAGATGTGCCAAATAGAAGGACTTTCTGACCACAGTGGCAGTATGGTGGTCAAAAGAGAGGTTGCTGTCAACCTGTGTCCCAAATCTCTTATAATGCCTTCTGTGTTCAGTGGACTACCATCGATGTGGTAATTCATGGGAACTGGGTTTTTCCTAAAGGGGATAACAACACATTTTTTGCCTTTGTGCTTAAGGCCATGGTTCTGACACTAGTCGTTGATCTCAGTGACACCTTTCTGTAGGATGCCAACATCAACTGGGGAGTTAATAATAGCTCCCAGCTTGCAATTGTCTGCAAACTTTGTCAGCCAGAGTCCCTTCATGTTGTCCTGGACTTCAGAGAAGTAGATACCAAACAGGAGAGTACCCAGGACAGAACCCTGTGGGACTCCACTCGTGACTGGTCGGCAGTCTGACATGGAGTCAGCTACTTTCACACTGTGGGTTCTATCTGTGAGCCAGTTTGCAACCCACCAAGTGATTTAGGGGTTGATGCCTAGCTTAGTGAGTTTTTCTATGATTCCTGAGTGGGGAATGGTATCAAAAGCAGAGGTAGGCTGTATGAACCACCTTGCCTTCATCCACAGCTCTGGCGACTGATATTCTCCAGGGTGCTTAGGAACGTGGAGTGTGAGTCTTGGGAAAAGGTTGGGGACCTATAGCAGGCTACGACCTGAATCACTGTCTTACCCAATGTTAGCTGTACCTAAAGTATCTCTGTGTGTGCGCATCCTTTATGAATATGGAAACACCACCGCCTTTGGAGCTTCAGTCCAAGTTCTGGGGCCAAAGGTGTGGAATGAGCTATAGCCTGGTAGTGCAGGGGTACTTTCTGCTGCCTTGAACCAGGTCTCTGTTACAGCACAAATGTTGATGTTCTCCATTTTAAGGAGTGGTTTGAGTGAGTGCATTTTGAAATTTAGACTTCTAGCGTTGAGCAGCATGACCCTCAGATTGCATTTGTTTGTAACTGTTATGGTGGTAATTAATCTTTGGAACACCGCCTAAAAAAGGTACTATAGGGGTGGCAAGATCCTTGGCCAGTATCCAGAAGCCCAGGCATGATAGATGCAGACCATCTCTGGCAAAGCATTGAGGTCTGTCAACCATGTCATCCCAGCCAGACAGATACTGGATCCCCTTAGAACGACACCAGAAACTTAGCCAATTGCTAAAATCAATCATTTTCTGCTTGTACTGTGGTATCATTCTGGGTGATGGTAGGATGCTGCTCAGGGCTATGTTCATACCCACCTGGGTTACATAATCTGAGAGCTCCTCCATGTCTCTTTTCATGTAGTCCAGGCAGGTACATCTCAGGTTATTCACACCCACATGTACAATGACAGAGTCATATTTGTACCTGTTGTTGAGGGACCTGAGTGCATGCATTATGTGGCGCATCCTGGCACCTGACAGGTAGCCGACTGTTACCTTCTCCTTATTCAGCCTAGTGAGAGGGACATTGTGTGCCTCACTATCGAGTCACTTATGACTAGTGTGTTGGGCATGCTGTTTTGCCTTTGAGGCTTTGGTTGAATGGCACACTGTTTAGGAGAGTTATGTGTCTCATGATTAGTGTTGTGTTGTGGTGGCTGAGTGCATTTCTGCCTTAGAAGTGTCTGCTGTTTGTTGGGTAGATTTTTATTGAGAGCCTCCACAAAGGAGGGTGTGTGGTTTGTGTTTTTATATGAAGGCAGTGCTGGTGTGTTTTGGAGGGCTATGTGTTCCATGTGGTGTGGTGCAAGTGTTGACCTTCTCCTCTTGGCCAGCTATTCTGGTCTTGGCTGGAGAGTGTATGGCTTCCAATTTGGATATATAAGTGCATCTCTCGCAAGTCTGAGTGTTGGGAAGTAAGAGGAGAGGGTTGTCGGTGTACATGAGGCAGTTGCTACATTGCCTCAGGATGCCCAAGTTCACCAGATTAATAGGATAAATCTCAGGGAACTGACTTTTAGACATGCCTGGAGGGGTGGGCATTAATAATAAGTACTGGAGCTGTTTCCTTGTAAAACGTTTAGTGCTGGTAACACTTTTGTGTGCTACAATAATTGCTACAAGAAGTCTGGTAAAGTGTTAGACTAATAAGCTAATAAAAGTCCAAGAGAGGAGAGAACTAGCAGAGCTAAGGGAGAAATTGAAGAGCAGACTTTGGCACAGCTCAGAAGCTTACAAACAGTCGTGGGTACAACTGTATCTGGACTAGATTAGTTACAAAAAAGGCAGGAAACAAGCGCAAAGGAAAATATGAAGGTGTTACTGATCAGTTCTAGAAACCTCAATAAGCATCTTTATTCCCTACAAGCAATTCTCAGCCTGGAGGACATAGACAGCTGTGTAGTGTCTGAGACATAGCTTAAGCTGGCAGATAGCACACCAGCTGTGTAGGGCTATAATGCCTTCCACACATTTAGACCAGCTACTGTGTAGGAGGGGAAAAATGTTGGGGTGTATCACTGTTCATCCAGAAGGGGCTCACACCATGGCTGATAAAAAACATACATACATGCAAATATTTCAAGCACGGGCATTAATGCCCTTCTAGCCTGCCAATATACCAAAACATTTGTTCTCATAGTAAGTGTCAAGGCTGTTCTTAAAGATATCTAAACTAGTACTTGCTTTAATGTAATTTGGTAGTCTGTTCCAAGCATCAGCTACTCTGTCAGAGAACCAATTAGCACACTTTTCTTTCCTATAGAATCGCCTTACATAGGTTGTCTGATGATTCTCTAGTACTTTTGTTAATCCCAAACATTCCCAGAGATAGTTGCCACTAAATGTCCTATATACCTGAATAAGATCTCCTCTTAGATATCTGTAGGAGACACTGTACAAGTTGAGATATTTTAGTCTTTCATAATAACTTATATTTTCACATCCATGGATACCCTTGGTATATTTCTGTTGTACTCTTTCCAGTTTACTCATGCTTGTTTTCTTATAGGGTTTCCATATTGCTATTCCATACTCAAGTTTGGGTCTAATGTAGCTAACAAACAATGGCTTTGTTATTTTTGATTTCCCATACTTTATAAATCATTTTATGCAACCTATAGTTTTATAACTATCATTAATCAATTGGTTGATATGATTAGAAAAACTCATAGTTGAATCTACCCATATACTCAGGTCCTTAAATGAGTCTACAGTTTCAATCACTGTGTGCTGTATTAAATATTCACCTTTCAATTTATGCCTACCAAATCTCATGCGCTTAGTTTTTTATGTATTTATCAGCATATTATTCTCCTGTGCCCAAATGGTCAATTTAGTCAAGTTATTTTGCAGACATGCCTTATCTGTAACTCATGTAATCAGTTTACCCGATTTAGGGTCATCTGCATATAGACTGTAGAACACCTCAGATGAAAAAAATAGGTCTGAAAGATGCAATCTAAACAAGTAATGGCCTAGGACAGAGCCCTGTGGGACACCCTGACTGTAACCAAGGATTTTGCCTGCCCAGTTGCTGTATGATACTTGCCCTGTCCTATTTGTAAGTATGCAGCTATCCATCTTATCAAGAGTACATCAATACCAAGTTGTATTAATTTGTTGATCAGTGTTATGTGTATGACCCTGCCAAATGCTGAATTAAATCTATGTAAATTACATCACAGCACAGTTTTTCATTCATAGCTGTTGCTATATTGTTATAGAACATCATGTTACAGATGGTAATAGAGGTTTACTATCATATATTCAAATTCACTGCATTCAAATTGACATATGTGCGAAACCTAATTTGCATATCTGAAAACGTTCGCCATTACAAGGTTCGACATTGTAGTGCAGATCTCATTAAAGTGGGGATCGGGAAATGTACCCTTTCCTTCACTGTAATATGATCTCAGAGTTTGTATATATAAGTTGGGGGATGTGGGGGGTGCAGGGGTGCTTGCCCCCTGAAAAATGTCTGTTTTAATGCTGAGTGGATGTGAGCATTTCAATAAATTCGACATGTTCGACATTTGAATTTACTGAAATGCTTAGTTTGGAATTTACTGTGTCCGGTGTTCTGATTTTCAAACATGTTGTTCGGACATCTGAACATTTGAACGCAGTGAATTAGAATATGTGATAGTAAACTGGTAATAGATCTGTTTTCAACATATACGTGCTGATATATGGCTTCAAGTCCCAACCTATCCAGTTCTGACAATAACTTATCCAGTATTACCTTCTTCATTATTTTTCCACAACATGAAAGTAGACTTAAGGGTTTATATGACTCTAGGTTTTTCCCTTAAAAACAGGTTTAATAAACATGTCTCCAATCTTGAGGAATCTCCCCATATTTATATGACTTAGTGAATAAGAGATATAATGGTACTGTAAGTTCTAGCTGAAGTGTTCTCAGGTCATTGTTAATAATTCCGTCTCCTCTCTGTGCTTTGTTTGGATCCAGTTTGTGCAGTTTTTTTTTCAATATAATCTAATTTGATTCCAGTATCTGGAGTTACCTGGATGTCTCTAGGACAATTTACCACCCGTTTTGTGGCACCAAACTGTTTTGCATAAGATTTTGTAAATATATCTATAATCTGTTGTGTCTGTGAATAAATTTTAGAATCTGCACACAGTTTATCAATTTGTGTGTCTTTACTCCTTCCACATCTTATGTATCTATAAAAAGGTTTCCTATTATTCTCAATATCTTTATATACATTTTCTTCAAATTTTTCTTGATCTTAAGTCTCACTCTATCCTTAATCTGTTTGTCCTGCTTGCTTATTTCAGCTTTCAAAGTTGAAGTTCGGCCTCTCTTTCATTTATATGTTTTGTCTCTCACCTTAATCAGATATCTTGTTCTTATGGAAATATATCCCCCTGATGTTGTATGTTTAGATAGGTAGTTCATAGGTTCATAGGTAGGTACTAGGCTATTGGCCATAGGGCCTTTATAAGCCTAGCCAAAAAGGTACCCTGGCTTTTGCCATCTCAGAAAATTATTTTCCTGTGCCACTGTCGAGCAGAGCCACAGAGGTGATCCCCAGGATGAATTTCCTGTTTCCCATCCAGTCATCAACATTTTTCTTGAAGAGTGCTAATGAGGAGCTTTGTTTGACATAGATAGTTAGTTTGTTCCAGAATATGGAAAGTCTCTGGGACATGAATCTATCCCTCCAGCATGTTCTGTTTATTGTGGTGACAAGGTTTAGGTCCCTAGAGCGTGTAACTCGGAGGGATTGGGATTTATTTTAGTGGAGCATGTCCAACAGCTCTGGGTTTGACATAGCTTTGTATGTTAGGCAGAGATCGCCTCTGAGTAGGCGATATGCGACAGAGTAAAGCTGGAGTTTTTTGAGACGGTTCATGAGGGCATCTGTTTGAGGCCAGTAATCATCTTTGTGAGGTATTTCTGTGGCCTTTCCAGTTGTTGTAGATGTCTTGTGAGGTACATACCAATAGGGGCATTGTACTCTATAATGGGTCTAATGAGTGACGAGTAGAGGGGAATGATTACCTATTTTTTCCTGGATGAGAAACCTTTTGTGAAGAGGTGTGTCATGTAGAAGGATTTCTTGACTACTGTGGCGATGTGATTATCAAAGGAGAGACTACTGTCCACTTGTGTCCCAAGGTCTCTTATCACACTTTCAGTGTTAAGTAGACTATCGCCTATGTGGTAGTTCATGGGTACAGAGTTTTTACCAAAGGGGATGACAATGTACTTTTTAGCATTGAGCTTGAGGCCATGGCTTTGACACCAGGCATTTGTCTCAGTGAGGCCCTTTTGTAGGATGCCCACATCGTTAGGAGTTTCGATTATGGCTCCCAGTTTGCAGTCATCTGCGAGCTTTGTTAGCCAAAGACCTTCTGTGTTAGCCTGTACTTTAGAGTAGTAGATACCAAACAGGAGAGGACACAGGACTGAACCCTGTGGTACTCCACGTTTCACTGGTCTGAAGTCGGATTTGGAGTCTGCTATGTTCACAGTGTGGGTTCTGTCAGTGAGCCAGTTGGCAACCCATCTTGTGACATAGGGATTTATACCTAATTTAGTGAGTTTATCTTTAATTCCAGAGTGTGGGAGGGTGTTGAAAGCCTTGGCGAGATCTAGATAGGCTGTGTGAACCACCTTACCCTTGTCTACAGCATTGGTGACTGCTTCCAAGAAGTCTATCTGGTTTAGTAGACATGATATGCCTTTTACAAACCCGAACTGGGTAGGGTCCAGAGTTTGGAGATTACCAATGTCTTTGTTTATAAGTTCCATGATGATACATTCCATGGCCTTGCAGACCAGGCTCATCAGGCTAATGGGGCAGTAGTTCCCAGAGTCCGTGGTGGTTCCCCCTTTGTGGAGTGGGATAACCATTGCTGTGTGTCACTCAGTGGGCACAAAGCCTGAGGTGAGGCTATGATTGAACATGGCACTTAGGTGGGGTGGCAGTTCATTCTGTAGTTCATTTAGAACACAGTCTGGGATGTTGTCAGGTCTCATGGATGCTGTGTTCTTGGCTTTGGAGAGTGTGATTTTACCTATGCAGCCATGATTACAGGAACTTTGCATTCTTCCGGTATAGAGATGGGTCCTTGGGGGGGGGTGGTTAAAGTTAGCACTGAACCTATCTGCCAGGATGTTGGCAATATAGGTTCATAGGTTCATAGGTAGATACTAGGCTATCTGCCCTAGGGCATTTATAAGCCTAGCCAGAATGTATTTGGCTTCCACCTCCCTATTAGATTAGCCTACTGTGCCTCTGTAAAGTAGGTCACAGTAGGTACCCTTTTAAGATTAGTTTACTGTGCATCTGTCTAGCAGGGACACTGGGGAGATCCCAGGGGTGAATTTGCGATTTCCCATCCACGCGTCCAAATTTCGCTTGAAGAGGGTCAGCGAGGGGCTATGTCTAACATGAATTGGGATTCTATTCCAGAGTGAGGGGAGCCTCTGGGAAATGAATCTGTCCCTCCAGCATGTCCTATTTATTTTTGTGCTGAGGTTTAGGTCCCTGGAGCGCATAGCTCTAAGGGATTTGGATTTTTTGAGGTGGAGCATGTCCATTCATTCTGGGTTTGACATGGCTTTGCATGTCAGGCATAGATCGCCTCTGAGTAGGTGGTAAGCAACTGAGTAGAGCTGGAGTTTCTTTAGTCGAGCTGCATAGGACATCTGTTTGTAGCCCATGATCCTCTTGGTGAGGCACTTTTGGGGTCTCTCCAGTTGCTGCAGGTGTCGGGTAAGGTACATCGCAAAAGGGGCATTCTATTCAATTATGGGCCTGATGAGTGATGAGTAGAGGGGCACAATGACCTCTCTTGATCTAGATGTGAACCCTTTCATGATAAGTTGGGCTATATAGAAGGTCTTTCTAACCACTTTGGCAACGTGATTATCAAAGGAGAGATTACTATCTACATTGGTCCCCAAATCTATAATTACTTCTTCCGTACTTAATGGATTACCACCTATGTGGTAATTTGTGGGCACCTTGTTTTTCCCAAAGGGGATGACTATGCACTTTTTAGCATTTAGCTTGAGGCCGTGGCTCTGGCACCAAGCATCCGTCTCTGTGAGACCCTTTTGGAGGATGCTTGTGTCAGCTGGAGATTTGATTATGGCCCCCAGTTTGCAGTCATCTGCAAACTTTGTCAGCCATAATCCCCCTGTGTTAGCCTGAACCTCAGAGAAGTATATACCGAACAAGAGAGGTCCCAGAACTGAGCCCTGTGGGACGCCACTTGTAACTGGTTTGGATTCGGACATGGCACCTGTGATTCTGACCATGTGGGTTCTATCTCTGAGCCAGTTTGCAACCCATCTTGTGATATAGGGGTTGATATTTAAGCTGGTAAGCTTATTTATGATACCCGAGTGGGGTATTGTGTCGAAGGCTTTTGCAAGGTCCAGGTAGGCTGTGTAGACTACCTTGCCCTCATCTATGGCTTTGGTAACTGTTTCAAAGAAATCAACTAGGTTTAAGAGGCAAGATCTGCCCTTAACAAAGCCAGATTGGGTAGGGTCCAGTGTCTGGAGGCTCCCAATATCTTTGTTTATGAGTTCCATGATAATATGCTCCATAGCTTTACAGACCAGACTAGTCAGGCTTATGGGGCGATAGTTTCCGGGGTCCATTGTGGCACCACCTTTGTGGAGTGGGACCACTGTAGCTGTACGCCATTCTTTGGGTACATATCCTGTAGTAAGGCTAAGTTTGAACAGTCACTTAATGTGAGGGTTCAGTTCTTCTTGGAGCTCGTGTAAGACACAGCCTGATGTTAAACATTTTTTGATTTCTTGCACTCAATTTCTCTTTCAAAACCTTCCACATTCCATCTGCAGTTTTTCCACTGAACACCTCACTCCATTTAGTTCTACATAGTGACTGTTTTGCTTTCATATAATCTGTAATTAACCTTCTGTGCATTGGCTTAGATTTCAGTTTGGCAGAATTATCAATCAACAAATTAACCTTAATATCCCTATGATCACTGCACATCAATGGTGGTAAAACTTGACTTGAAGTTACAGTAATTTCTTTGGGAATACAAACAATGCCTAATATATTCCGTCCCCTGATTTTTACAATCTAAAGCAATTGTTAATCCTGAATATACACTGTGAATAATGTCCTTACTAACATTGTAGAATTATTATTATTATTCCAGTCTGTTTCTGGTAACTTTAAGTCCCCAGCTAATATTATTCTTCCCTCCTGTGTTTCATGCAAGAAATGTATGAATTCTTCTAGGTCATCTGCACTTGGCTTTGGTGGTCTATGCACTCCAACAATTGTTATATGTCCCAGGGTTGTCTTTACTGTCACAGTTACACAGTCAATAGTGTTGGTGTTATCATTGAACAAGTAATAATCACAGGTCTCATAGCTATCTTTAATACCTATCATAACACCTCCACCGAATTTTTTATTCGAATGTCTGTTACTGTAAAAACATTTATACCCTGACAGAACTGGTTTCTTTAACCATGTTTCACAAACAATAACAACATCAATCTTTTGGGAACATAGCAAATTTCCAAATAAAAAAACTTTATTATTAATGCTCCTAGCATTAACATTCATCAGAGATGTATCAAATGTTGTTATCTGTGGGCTGTTAAATGTTCGACATGGCAAAAATCCTGCCTAGTGTTTGTCAAATATTGCAAAATATCTGCTGCAAAAATTCTCTTACCTGATCTAAACAAATGCACACCATCCTGTCTGAACACGTGTGTCCAAAACAAGGCTTGGATGCTCTACACATTTCCATTTTTTAAAACAGGACATTTTTCCATGTAGATATTTACCCCAAAAAATATTTTCATTCACAGTGACCTCACTATCCTTTCTATAGGTGATTTGTGAAAAATAAGCCCTAACACCAGTACAAGCAATACTATCTAAAAGGTCTGTCAGTTCCCTACTAACAGTCGGAGAATCCTTGCAGGTGACATCATTTGTACCAACATGAATTGAAACAGAGCTGCACTTCCTTCCATTAAGGCATTCCAAGGCTTGTCTCACATCTTCTGTTTTCACTCCTGGCAAGCATAACACTATTCGATGCTCATTATCATCTCTGCAAATATAAGTATCAGTTCCTCTAATAACTGAATCTCCAATTACAAGAATAACTTTGCTGGCCAGCTCTGAAGAATCGTCAGCTTCTAATACAGTCTGCTCTATTAATTGATACAAAGGATAGATCTTCATCACTATTAGTCTTATTAATCTGACTGTTTTCATTGTGCATTAAATTCTCATCCAGCTGGTGGTGTAAATCCACAGCTTGAGTCATGTAGTCAACATCTGTCTTTCTCTTCTTTTTCTCTTACAGTAATGTTCTTCAATCCTTCCACGTTCAGTTTTGATTTCTTCCTTTTCACCTGTCCCTTGCCTCTTTTTTCTACCTTTTCTGTTGGAAAGATGATGCCTTTTTCTGTAGACTGAAAGTTTTCTGATAAATATCATCATTTCCTGTAACCTGTGTGTTACATAACAAAGCAGTGTCCTTTTTTACTATGTAAGTTCTTTCCTTTACAGTCATTAATCAGTTTCTTTTCCTTCCTTGTTATTTGTTGTGAACTTCTTCCTTTCTTTCTTTTTTTGTTTCCTTCTAAACAAACTGGATCCTCAGATTGCTGAATACTTGCATCCAGAATTCCAGAGTTGTCAGCGGCATCATCTTTTTTCATAGGGGTTGAATGATCTTTGCAGAAAACAGATGCATCATTTCCTAAATCTGTTCTATTTGTTCTATGCCAAACATTATTTAGTTCATCAGTCCAGTCATTAATATATGAAACAACAGATGTTAAGTTGTCAATCTCGCCTTCATTCTTGCTCGATGGGTTCGGAGCCGAACCTCGGCTCCGACTCGGCCTAATACTAAAGCTCGAGAGCTATTTTTACCGGCTTGAGGCTATACTATGTCCCATAATGCTAGCCATGATATACCCAGATTTCGTTTGCCGCTTCAGCTACGAGGTTGCGTTTTTCACCGGCTCCAGGTCGTATATTAAATTGTTGTATCTATAATTAGTTTTTTGATAGATTTTTTTCTCAGTAGTTTATTTAATTAGTATTTAGAGAGATAGCGACTAGTTTTTCCCTACCTTTTTTCCACCCTTAAGGTGGTCGGACCTCTAACCCTCCCTTTAGTAGTTAGTACAGATTCCCCTTAGTGTGTGTGTGTGGAATTTCTGTCTCATTTTTACTATTACTTTACAAAAATTTTTTGTTGAGCGTGTCTTTTTCATGTGTTAGTGTAAGTGTTTAGACTACTGTATCCCCCTGTGGTATCATGTCCAAGGATACCAAGGTATCGGGATTCAAGAAGTGTGACTCGTGCTGTCAGAAGATGTCTCTGACAGATGGTCACACTTCTTGCGTGTATTGTTTGGGCTCTCTGCAGCCCCAGAGTCCTGAAGGAACGCAGAAATAAGCTCATTCTCAGAGGCTTATTAAAGCCTGAAGGTTCTCAGTCCAAGCCTATGACCAGAAAACCTTCAAAGCCCGCCAAATTGTCGGCTCCAACTTTGGTGTTGGAGCCATCCCCAAGTCGAAAGCGCTCCAGGTCTCCTTCACTGGAGTCTATTAGATCAGCTCCAAAATCCCCCTTGCTGTCTGAGCGGAGCTATAGGTCTCACTCCTCTAGGTCTTCCAGACAGGGGCTACCCCAACGCCTGCTCAAGTTCCTCCTCCGACTCTTCCTTCAAGCTCGGAGCCGGAGGCCGTCGGGCTTGCTACCGTGGGGGCGTTGGAACCGATTCCACCCTTATCGGTTCCTTCGTTGGCTCCATTCCCTTCATTGGCTCTGTCCCTGGAGGGATCCGGGCACCGAGACTCCCTCATTGGCTCCGAGGGGGCGAGTGGCATCGGACCCTTGTCCGACCCCGTTCTCCCTCTCGGAGCCTCGGCGCAGGTGAGTTCGGCCCTGACATCGGCCTCGGAGCTGTCCCTCTTGGTGCCAGGAGGAGCCCTCATCTCCTCGGAGCTGGATCCCTCTTCCCTGCCTGACAGGGGCGCCTTTGAGGTCATGAGGAGCGTGTTGGCTCCCATACCAGTGCCACGGTCTGCCTCATCAGCCCCTCCCTCCATGGTGCCTGCTTCGGCCCCTGCCTATCCTCCTGAACCCAAGCGCGGAGAACCGACACTCCAGGCCGCTTCATTGGGTGTTTTCTCCTCTTCCGAGGCCTCCCCTGATCCTGCGGGGAAGCCCCCTTGGAAGAGGACTTGCAAGAGGAAGCATGTCGACTCCCCTGAGTCAGTGACATCTGACACTGACCTGGATGATTCAGAAGGGTCCCCAAGGTCCCCCTCTGAGGATGTCTCCTTTTCTGACATCCTAGAGATCCTTAAACAGAGGGGGAACTGGTCCGCCCTCAACCCTTCCGAGGACAAGTCGGTGTACCTGGATGCGTTCGGTTCTCGCCCTTCCACCTTCCTGGTGTCCTCGCCTTTCGACCCACTCATGGAGGCGGTGGCTTGGAAGGCGTGGACGGCTCCGGATACTATGGAACCAACCCCCTGGAGGCCTACAAAATTCATTACAGCCCCTGCAGACAAGCAGTTTCTCTCTAAGGGCATCCCCATTGATGCCATGGTGGTGGCGGCAGCCACTAAGAAGGAGTTGGCTGACCCTTCAGTACCTGTCCATCCTCCTAATAAGGAATCTAGGACTATGGATAGGTATGGCAAGCAGATGTTTTCTTCAGCGACCTTTGCCATGCGGTCGCTGAATTACCTGTGCCATTTTACCCGTCTTCAGAGAGACCTTCTTAAAGAACTGGGTGATACCTTACAGGACCCAACAGCTGTGGGGTCTCAGGAGAAGATCAACTACCAGCTGGGAACCCTGAACTCGATTGTCAACTCCTCCATGCGGCTCATTTCTTATGCAGCCGATGGAGCGAGTAGGGTCGCAGGCACAGGCGTTGCTCTAAGGAGACACGCCTGGATGCGGCTTTGCAACTTTGCTGACCCCTTCAAGGCGTCCTTCACTAACACCCCCTTTGACAGTTCTGCCTTGTTTGGACCTCAAGTGAAGGATACATTGACCAGGTGCGAGCAGGAAAGCAAGACTCTCTCTGCCGTGGGAGTCCATTTTTCCACCCCTTCTAGACCATACCCTAAGGGTCAAAAGGGTGGAAAGATGTGGTTCCGCAAACCCCAGGGAGTACTGCCTGACACACGTGGTGAGCTTCCCTACAGAGGCAGAGGAGGGAACAATAACAGATGCCGCCCTAGGGGCAGGGGAAGTCTGCAAAATCAGGGTAGCAGAGAATCTTTCTCTGACAAATCCTTCCAGCACCCCTGAGGAGCTGCCCGACTGTCCACCTTCAGAGGCAGTCGGGGGAAGACTTTCACTGTACCCAGAAGCCTGGCATTCCCTCACGCAAGACAAATGGGTACGGTCGATCATATCCGAGGGTTACAGAATCTCCTTCATCCACACCCCACAACAACCAAAAGGGGCTCTTCCAGATGTTCCACCCGGTCTGAGAGATCAAGCAGTGTCAGAAATTTCAAAGCTGCTATCGAAAAGAGCCATCCAGCCAGTCCCAGCAGACCAACAAGGATCCAGAATCTACTCCAAGTTCTTTTTGGTACCAAAAAAGACAGGGGACTGGAGACCTATTTTAGATCTCAGCAGGCTGAACAAGTCTGTTCAAAGAATGAAATTCCGAATGGTCACGCTACAGTCCATTCTACCCTTTCTGGGTCAGGACAATTGGATGTGCTCTATAGATCTTCAGGATGCGTACTACTATATCAAAATGAACAGGCACTCCAGAAGGTTTCTCCACTTCCGGCTGGGAGCCAGTCACTACCAATTCAGAGCCCTGCCCTTTGGCCTCACCACATCCCCCAGGGTGTTTACCAAATGCATGGCAGTGGTTGCGGCTCACCTGAGATGACGAGGATTCCAGGTGTTTCCATATTTAGACGACTGGCTCCTTACTGCCACCACCAGGCACCAACTACTTCAAGCCAGGGATTACGCTGTACAAACGTGCAAAGCGCTAGGCATCTCTATAAACTTCGAAAAGTCTGCCTTGTCCCCTTGTCAGAATATTACCTTCATAGGCATCGTGTTAAACATGGTGGAGTTGTCAGCAAAACTACCTACACAAAGAGTTTCAAACATTCGCAGCCATGTCCAAATCCTACTACAGGAGGACAGAGTCCAAGCCAGATTTGTACTAAAATCACTTGGTCTAATGGCAGCAACAATCACCTTGCTCCCCCTAGCTCATTTTCATATGCGGATACTACAGTGGATGCTTTTTTCCCAATGGTCCTTCCAGCAGCTTCCCATGTCACACAACATTCTCATCACTCAGTCGTGCAAGAGGCACCTCTCTTGGTGGATGGTCTCGCCTCAGGTGCTTCAAGGCAGACCTATTGTTCTCCCCCCTCCGGTTGCCACCGTGACTACGGATGCCTCCCTGATAGGGTGGGGGCATTTTCAGGGCAGGACAGTCCAGGACGCATGGCAACCCTTCGAGTGCCACCTTCACATCAATGTCTTGGAAATGAGAGCGGTACTTTTGGCGTTGCAGGCCCTTCAGGACTCTCTTCCCACCGGGACGATTGCAATTCAGACAGACAATATGTCTGTAGTGTGGTACATCAACAAGCAGGGCGGAACCAGGTCCTACCCCCTATGTCAGGAAGTGCTCAGACTTTGGCAGTGGGCAATCTCTTCTCAACGGTTTCTGGTAGCAACGCATATTCCCGGGAAGTCCAACGTCATAGCGGACAGATTGAGCAGGGCCATTCTCATGCCCTACGAGTGGTCTCTCAACCAGCTAGTAGTGGAACACATATTCAGAAGGTGGGGTCAGCCTTGTTGCGACCTTTTTGCAACCCTTCAAAACAGCAAGTGTCAGGAATTCTTCATGCTTTTTCCTCTTCCGGGTCTCCCTCCCAGAGATGCTCTAGTTCACGATTGGCCCCGGGCTCTTCTGTATGCTTTTCCCCCTTTTCCCTTAATTACTCAGTTAGTCCAGAAAGCAATTGCCTTGAGATCCAGGATGATCCTCATTGCCCCTTATTGGCCCCGACAAGTTTGGTTTCCGTTCCTGCAATGTCATCTGCTGGAGCAGCCCTGGCATCTGGACCCAGTGCCAGACCTTCTGACCCATCAATCGGGCGGGCTGCACCAATCCCTTCCATCTCTCAACCTCACAGCTTGGTTGCTCCACTTCCAACCCTAGCCAGGCTTCCCTTAATTTCGCAGTCAGTACGTGATATTATCCTTGCCTCTCACAAGTCTAACACCAGAAGGATGTATGGTAGTAAATGGAAACGGTTCTCTATTTGGGCAAGGAAAAATCAAGTTGACCCGTTCACAGCTCCTGTCCAAACAGTTCTAGAATTTTTGGCGGAACTTTTCCAAATGGGCTCTTCCTCAGTCACTATCAGGGTCCAGTTGGCGGCTATTGCAAATTTCCATGTTGGCTTGTCAGAGGCCAGTATTATGTCCCACAAGCTTTGCAAAGCCTTTCTGAAAGGAACCCTATTACTTCGGCCCCCGGTTAAAGATCCTCCTCCACCGTGGGATCTAAATTTGGTACTGTCTTCCTTGATTCTTCCTCCTTTTGAGCCAGCTGCTTCCTGCTCGTTGAAACTGCTCTCGTGGAAAACACTTTTCTTGGTAGCCATTACCTCAGCGAGAAGGTTTTCGGAACTACAAGCACTCTCTGTGCGCCCCCCTTATCTTGTTTTTCACAAAGATAGAGTGTCTCTTAGGACTAATCCATCTTTTTTACCTAAGGTACTCTCTGAAAAAAATCTGAACCAGACCATTGATCTCCCAGTCTTCTTCCCAAATTATACTGATAGAGCTGAGAGAAGATTACATTGTTTGGACGTTCACCGTCAACTACGTTTCTATCTGGATAGAACTAAACAGATGAGAAAATCAGAACAGCTCTTCCTGTCTTACGCTGAAGGAAAGCAAGGCCAGCCAGTTTCTAAAGTAACCTTGTCCAGATGGTTGACCGCTCTTATCACGTTAATCTATCAATTGAGGCATAAGGAGCTCCCTGCAAAGCCTAGAGCTCATTCAACTAGAGCATTAGCTTCCTCAGTAGTTTTTCAAGCAAGATTACCTATGGATTCTATTTGTGCAGTGGCCACATGGGCCTCCCCTCATACCTTCATTTCTCATTACAAACTGGACATAGCCTCCAGAAGTCGGGCTGAGTTTGGTACCACTGTACCCAAGAGTCTGTTCCATTGAGCCACCCAGGACTAAGATGCTAGGGACACTGTCCCATCCAGCAAGAATGAAGGCGAGAGTGACAACTTAACATTGAGAAGTTATGTACTTACCATAATGTTCCATGTTAGTTGTCTTCTTCTCACCTTCTTTCTTGCATTCCACCCTCCATCCCCCTAGCCTGGAAAGATCTAGAGTATCTTGTGCGAGGTGTTTTTTGTCACCAGAGTTATCTCCTGAGCTAGCTCTCTTGCTCCCCTTTGGTAGCCCTTGTAAGGGTTATATGTAGAGGAGGTTAGATATATTTGTTAAATATATTCTCTCTTGTGGTGGGACATGTATGTCCATAGTGTTAGCTATCAAACGAGATCTGGGTATATCATGCCTAGCATTATGGGACATAGTATAGCCTCGAGCCGGTAAAAATAGCTCTCAAGCTTTAGTATTAGGCCGAGTCGGAGCTGAGGTTCAGCTCCGAATCCATCCAGCAAGAAAGAAGGCGAGAAGAAGACAACTAACATGGAACGTTATGGTAAGTACATAACTTCTCATTCTCTAAGCCATGCCAATTGCACATGTGCAATCATCATCATTAAGTCTAGAGTGGGTCTATATTAGAATCTTGAAAGGTCTAAACAGCGAATGCACATATGAGCGAAAACGGAAAATATCGAACTCTTATTGTGGGGGCGGCTGCACCCCCCCCGGCTAACTATATACTCCAACTCCGAAATTGCACCACAGTGAGGAAAGGGCAAATATACCAATCTCCACTGTACCACGATACTGAAAGACCCCCTTCGATGTCTGTCATTTTCACTCATGAGTGTTCGCTGTTTAGTCCTTTTGAGATTCTAATATAGACCCGTCTAGATTTACTTCTAACAATGGTAAGCAAATCATCCAACTTTTGACATGAGGAACACAGATCACCAGTGTTATCAGCTGTTACCTTTAAATATGCATAGCATTTATTACACTGTACAAGATATCTGTGCATTAGCAAATCGTTAATTGCATCCTCATTTAAGGAATCCATATTCAGCTTCAAATTAATACAATATTACAAAAGAAAACATCAAAATCAGTTACCAGAGAATTCAAAGAGAACATAAATCACCGTCTATGACAAAAAATACACTACAGCTTCTTCATGTCCCTGTAACCATCAGAAAGGTCCCATACCATATAATAGAACTCTCTATATGATGAAGGAGAACCACTATACCTATCTGCATATTCTGGAATCACTCAGTATTGAACCCATCTTCTTAGGTGATCCAAACTATCCATATATAAACTGGGAAACCCACACCACCACTAGTGCACAACCACAAAAATTCCAGGACTTTATCAATCGAAATGCCTTGGAACAATTAGTCAGATTACCTACCTAGGGGAACAACATCACGGATCTTGTCCTTACTGATATGGGGCCATCTTGCACCATCACTTGTGTATCTTTGTCATTTCTTAGGTTTGATCATAAAGCCATCTTTTTCAAAATAAAATTGAAACTTGAGACCCCTTCCACCCAATATGTCTTTAGAAATTTCTGTAAACCCATCTACCTTCTCCTGATATGCTGGCAAGCTTCAAATTCTCACAAAACCCAGTTAAATTTGTTGAATAATCAGAAAAGCATGCCACCACACTATACCAGCATATAAAAAACTGCATAAATGCAGTTGTACCTTGTAGAAATAAGTGCAGGGCAAACCCCCTATGCAGAACCATAATATCGACAAACAGTCTAATAAAAGGAAAAGAATTTTGACTAAAAATAAGAAGAGAAATTTCTAGAATTATGCCACCCTCATCACTAAAATAAAAAAAAGCAACTCTGGAACTTAATAAAATCTTCCAAAGCCACGTTTGAGGCTATAATACCCACCCAAGCCAAAGACAATTGCAAGGCCTTTTTAGTTATGTTCATAACCATAGGAGCATCATGCAACAATTCAATGAACTGATTATGACAAATATTACCTACACAGAGACTGAAGAAATAGAGAATCTACTGTCCATTAAGCTCAGCTCAAACTTTATCCCACTAGCTCCACTCCATCCATTCCACAAAATATACTTGAAACAGACCTGCCTCCAATTATCATACAAGAACATGTCCTAAAAGCATTATTAAAAGCTAAAAATACTGCATAGATGGGCTCTGACAATATCTCTAGATGCAAACTATATAGCATGATGTACAATGTAGCAGCCCCCTAACAACATTGTTCATCTCAACTTCTATGCAGGTTTTGTACCAAGTGAATGGAGAACAGCTACAGACATTCTTCTGCATAAGGGAGGGACTTCCACAGACCCAGGGGATTACAGACCCATTAGTCTGACCAGCCTCATATGCAAAGTCATGGAAAGACTTATCAGGGAACGAATCAATGAGGACATAGGGAACCCCCAAACACTGGACCCATCTCAGTCTGGATTCGTCAAAGACAGGTCATGCTTAGACAATCTGCTGGACTTTTTTCTTTTTTAAAGTCACCAAATCAAAGTCAAAAGTCAAAGTCAAAGTAAACTTTATTGTCATTTAGAACTGCACACATGTAGCCTAAATAAAATTCCATGACTCAGCTCAATTTTTGAGATTTTATTTATTTATTTATTTAACATTTGTTAACCAGGAAAGTCTGACTTGGAACAAAGCCAATTTTCAGCAGAGGCCCGGGGAGCAATGCTCCAGATTACAAAGGAGAGTGAAACAACACATACAAATAGAGGAATAAATGTGACTAACAATTGCAATACTATTCCCAATACACGCAAATCTACCCTATTTAAAGTAATACAAAACACACAACATATTCAAAAGTTATTTGTCTAATATTGCACTTGAGTGAGTCAAATAATACTGACTATGCATATAATAAATAAATATTGCACTTACTTGGAATATATGTAAGTATCTATTGCACTGATAAATAGAATTTGACTTATTATGTGTCCAGACCCCTGGGACTAGTGCCCGATTTCAAAAGTCTAATCACTGTAGGGTAGAAACTGTTACTGAATCTTGTAGTCCTGCAGTGGATGCTGCAATATCTCCTGCCCAATGCTAGATGCTTAAACAGTCTATGCGCAGGATGCATGTTGTCCTGTATTATTTGGTGGCTTTTGGATGCTTGTTGCAGAATAAAGATGTTGTACTGATGGAAGTCTGGAACCTGTTACCTCCTCTGGAACCCTCACCACTCTTTGTAGTGCCTTCCTTTCTGTAATTTTACAGATTCCAAACCACACTGTGAAGCTGCAGATGAGGATGCTCTATACTGCACTTCTACAGAAGGTGGAAAGAACAGGAGGAGGAAGCTTAGCTTTTTTCAGCCTTCTTAAAAAGTGGAGACATTGGTGCGCTTTCTTGACCAGTTGGCTGGTGTTTCCTGACCACGAGAGATCCTCTGATGTGTGTACACCCAGGAATTTCATACTCTTAACCCTCCTCACACCCTCACCATTGATCCTGAGCACTGGGTGGTTTGTTCTCCTTTTTCTGAAGTCAATTACATTCAGATCAAGGTTGTTCCCCTCGCACCAACTGATCAGAGATGCTACTTCCTCTCTGTATGCCCTTTCATCCACCTTTGTGATTAACTCCATGACTGTGGTGTCATCAGCAAACTTGATGATATGGTTGGACTAGTGGTTAGCATAGCAGTTGTGGGTCAGGATGGTGAATAACAGTGGGCTGAGAACACATCCCTGTGGAACCCCTGTGTTAATTGTGATGCACTTTGATTTGTTCTTTCTTGAAAACACCCTCTGTGGTCTCTCAATCAGGAAGTCCAGGATCAAGTTACAGAGATGGTTACTAAATGTGCCAGTTTTTCTATCAGCTGCATTGGTATGACCATATTAAATGCAGAGCTGAAGTCAATGAACAGCATCCAGATACTCAAGGGAGATGCGTAGTACTAGTGATATGGCATCAGATGTGGATCGGTTAGCTCTGTACACAAACTGCAGAGGGTCAAAATCAGGAGGTAGGCATGATGAAAGATGATTTTTGATCAGCCACTCAAAACTTTTCATAACGGTGGATCTCAGAGCAACTGGTCTTTAGTCATTAGGGCTGGAGGGAGTGGTTTTCTTAGTGGTTTCCAAAGTGGTTTTCTTAGTGGTTTTCCAAAGTAATAGATGAACTTAAAAAGGCACACACTACGTACCTTGACCTGGCCAAGTCTTTTGACACAATCTCCTACTGAGGCATAGTAGAAAAGCTCAATAAACTAGGAATAAACTGTTGGAGTGTCAAATGACTCACATAGGGGAAGCTGCCACCGCAAAGTGACAATTCATTATTGGAGTCTGCCGGGGTTCAGTGCTGGGACCTCTACTGTTTGGCACCTACTTCTCTGAAGTGAAAGCTAATACCAAAGGGTTCTGGCTAATTAAGTTTGCAGAAGACTGCAGGCTGAGAGCAGTTATTAAATCCCCAAAATGACTTAGCCATCTTGCAGAAAGATCTGTCCCAAACTATTAACCGGTGCCAGAATAACTGACTGAAAATAAATGCCAAAAATGCATTACCATATCCTTCGAGAAGTCATCTACTGACGGGAACTACCACATTGACAACATGGCCCATAAAAGTCGACCCAACTGTTGAGTATTTGATAATTTTTGTGCACAGTGACCTAACCTTTGATCAACATGTGTCCACTGTCATAGTTTCATAGGTTCATAGGAGATTACTAGGCTAACGGCTCAAGATCCCTTATAAGCCTTGCTGTATTCCCAATTTTCAATAGTTAGGTGAACAAAGTTCATAAAGGTATGAACCTGTTCTAGGGTATCTAATACTGACTGCATCTGTCTATGAGGGATGTGAGCAACCCCCCAGGAGTAAATTTATGATTACCCATCATTGATTTAGGTTGTGCTTAAAGAGGGTCAGGAAAGCGCTTTACATCTCATGTATGGGAAGCTTGTTCCAGAGAAGGGGTAGTCTCTGACAGATGTATATATTTCTCCAACATGATTTATTTATCTCAGAGGCTAGGTTAAAACCCTTGGAAGGAGTGATCCCTGCTCAGTTTAATTTATAAATGTGTAACACTTCCATCAGTGCTAGATCAAAGACTGCCCTGTAGGCCAAACACAGATTGCCCCTTAGTAGTCTGTAGGAGACAGAATAAAGTGATAGGGCTTTTTGTCTTATTTTTTTATTCCTTGTATCTTCCTGGTGCAAAGTGTTTGGAGTTGCCCTGGCTGTTGCAGATGTCTAGTGAGGTACATGCAAAACAATGTATTGCATTCAATTATTAGTCTGATCAGGGCTGAGTACAATGGAATTATAACGTCTTTTGATCTGGTTGCCATGCTCTTACTTGTAAGTTATTCCATATAGAAGGATTTTCTCACCATTGTGGACATATGGTGGTCGAAGTTCAGATTACTATCAGCTTGAGTATCCAGATCACATATCACTACATCTACTCTTTGGGGGTTGCTATCTATATTGTAACTAGCTGAGGTATTTGTTTTTACAAAGGAAGTAATCCTGCATTTTTATTTTGCATTTAGTTTCAATCCATGGCTCTGGCACCAATCATTTGTCTGCATCTATCCTTTCTGCAGTATGTCAGTATCATTTGAGGATTCAGTGACTGCTTCCAATTTGCAATCATCCATGATCTTGGTCAGCCAAAGGCCACGTGCATTTACCTTGACTTCTGAGAAATAAATACTGAACAAGAGAGGGCCCAGTACAGAACCTTGTGGTACACCGATGGTGACTAGCTTCTTGCTAGAGGTGATTTCACCCACTTTGACGGTATGTCTCCTGTTGTTGAGCCATTTGGCCACCCACCTGGTGAGGTAGGGGTTTATGCCCAGTTGAGAGAGTTTCTCTAAAATACCTGAGTGAGGAACTGTGTCAAATGCCTTGGCCAGGTCAAGGTAGGTGATATGCACAGTCTTTTCCTCATTTATGACGTTGATGACCTCTCAAAGAAGTCAACCAGATTTAACAGACATGATCTACCCTTAACAAATCCAAGCTGGGTTGGGTTCTGAGTCTGGACATTACCTATGTCCTTGTTGATAAAGTTCATGATGATTCCTTCCATGGACTTCCAGATAAGCCTAGTCAGGCTTATGGATCTATAATTCCCTGGGTTGGTTGATGGTTTCCCCTTGTGCAGAGGGATGACTGCTGCTGTCCACCATTCTACTGGAACATAGCCTGAATTGAGGCTGTGGTTAAACAGGGATCCAAATGGGTCTGCTAGGTCAAGAGTTTTTCTAGCCTTTTAATAAATTGCTTATTTTGCACTAGGCATACTGCTTCACAAATGCTTTTGCATTTTAAGCAACACATTAAACTAAATAATCTAAAAATCAAACCAACAACAAGGCCAGGACACCAATTTATTAAGCTCCATTAAGGCTTTTTTAGAGCAGAGGCTCTAGAGTATTCAGACTGTTTTATTTTAATGAATTGGTGTCTTGGCTTTTGATTTTGTATTTTACTGGTTTCCCTTTGAGGTTGAACTTCTTTTTTATTTTTGTGTTTTCTGCTAGGTCATGTTTTAAAAAGCAATCTGGGATGTT
Source organism: Protopterus annectens (assembly GCF_019279795.1). NCBI lineage: Eukaryota > Metazoa > Chordata > Ceratodontiformes > Protopteridae > Protopterus > Protopterus annectens. The sequence continues at coordinate 294,911,259 of NC_056741.1, read as the reverse complement.
GTTAGGGCCCATTGATGCCATGTTTTCAGCCTTATAGAGTGCAGAGATGATCTGCTGTCTTGAGATAATAGGCTGAGGAATGGTGGCAGGTATACTTTGAGGGGTGACTGGTGGAGATGATGGGGGGGGGTGATGTTTGATCAAAATCTGTCAGCTAGAAGGTTATTTCCTCTGGTTGAGTATAACCATCCCTGTGCATGGCTAGGTGTTTCCCTTAAGATTTCAGATGTAGTTAAAAAATGCTTTGTGATTTTCCTTGGCTAGGGAGAATATTTCTGCTTCATAATGTTCTTTTGAGGACTTGACCAGATCTATGATTTGTTTGTTTAGACTAGTGAGGGAGTTCTTCTTCTGCTGAGCCTGTTCCCACTTATTTTTGGACATTAGCTTCTTTCTTTCTTTCTTTTGTTTTATAGGGTATTTATACTAGGGTTCTAGCAGGGTGGCTTCTTTTTCTGGCAAGGCCTGGATTTAATCCTGTGCAGTACTGGCTATACAGGGCATTGGTGTACACCTCTGCATAGGATTCTTTATTTTCTGTGTTCAGGAGAGCTTTCAAATTTGCTATGACATTGCTTAGTAGGAGATAATTTTGTCTTGGAGAAATTCTTTAGCATTTTGACTTGATGGAGTATCTGGCCTTATATTTGTTTCAAAGGGGAAGATTTCATGGTGTGATCTTGCCAAAGAAGACATTAAATGGGTGGGATGCAATGCTCTTCCATGTTAGTGGGTGCTATGCCCAGGATATTTGAACCCCTACTGGGTGTGCCAATAAGCTGTTCCAGAGCATTTGCATTGACAAAGTCCGAAAACCTCTTTGCCTGCATGTTAGTGGTCATTAATGTTCCCCAGTCAATGGTAGGATAGTTAAAAAATCACCCATAGTACAGTACTGTGCTGCATGGTAAGTAACTCCAGTAAATCTAGGTATGGGGTATGTTTTTCCCTGGTTCATGGTATGTGGGAGGATGGTATTTTGCATATGGCTAGTTGGACATGGAGTCGATAGAGAAAGTTGTACTTTTGACCAGTCTTGAGGTGTACTTATCCTTTATGAAGATGGATAGACCTCCTTATTTGGTTCTTTCTAGCTCAGTTGGTCGTCCAAACATATGGAAGGTGTTGTAGCCTTTAATGACTGGGGTGCTTTCAGTGACTTAGAGCCATGTCTCAGTGAATGCACAGACATCACCATTTTACAAGGTGAGGAGCGCTTCTAGGAAGTACAGTTTCTTGTTTAAATTCCTAGCATTGGGCAACAGTACCTTTAGCTTATGATGAGAAGATTGTGTTACATTAGGAGGTTGGTTCCTTTGACAATGCCTAAAAAAGGCACTATAGGTGTGGCTAAAGGCTTTGACAGTGTCTAAAAGCCTAGAGGAGACAGATGCAGACCATCTCTGGCAAATACTGGATCCACTTGGACTAACACCAGAAATTAAGCCAATTGTTAAAGTCAATCATTTTTGTTTGTATTGTGACATTATCCTTAGTGAAAGTAGAATGCTGCTCAAGGCTAGGCTCATACCTGCCTGTGACACATAATCTGAGAGATCAATCATGTCGCATTCATATACTCCAGGGAGGTACATCTCAGGTCATTCACACCCACATGGACTATGATAGAGTCATACTGATAGTTTTGGCTTGGTGATTTGAATGCTTTGTGATTTTCCTTGCAGCCAGAGATGAAGTGTCTGTGAAAACAAGTAATAGGAAGCCTTTTGTATTGTTTTTAGCAGTGAACTAATTCCTACAATGGAAGGGTAGAAGTTTGAAATTTCATGACGTCCAGAAGCTGCAACAGATCTCAACAGAAGGGGCTGTTAAACACTTTAACACAAAATTCTTAGCCATCCTAGACCAGCATGCTCCAAAACGTACTATAAGAATTAGGGCTAAGCCAGCCCCCTGGCTCTCTAAAGACACCAGGCAAAAAATGCTACTCAGAAACAAAGCTTGGACCAGGTGGAGAACTACCAAAGGTACTTTAGATCACCCAACTTAGACAAATGAGAAATGAAACAAAAAAGGCTATTCTCTCAGATAAAAAACAGTTTTACAACAAAATGCAACAAAAACACCAGAGTAACACACAAAGGTTTTGGATAAACATCAATAGACTGCTTCACCCAGGCCAAACTAAGACATCAACCCCACTAGGTAGTCAACGGGAAAACCCAAAGCAAGCTGCTAATGACTTTTATACCTTCTTCACAGAAGCTATACAATCTCTTGCAAACCAACTTTCCCCTAACAGCTCAACCCTTCCTACCTTCTTTACTAGCTCTCTCCCCACATTTCATATACAACCTATCCCAATACACTTCATCTGTAAACTCATCCACAAACTAAAACCTTACACCCCATCAGCCGACCAGCTACCTGCAGAATACCTGCAGAAAGCAGCTAGAGCTGTTGCCTATCCAATAGCCATCCTCATAAACAGAACCATAAATGAGGGAACAATTCCATCAATCTGGAAAATCTCTCACATTATCCCCATACACAAAGGAGGGAACTCTAATGAACATTCTAACTATCGCCCTATAGCTCTACTATCCCCCCTGGCAAAAATAATGGAAAAATGCATTCAGAAACAACTACTTAACCATCTAATTCAAAATAACTTACTTGATGATTGCCAACATGGCTTTAGGCCATTCCATAGTACCACAACCGCCCTACTGTCCTTCTCTAACTCCATTAACAAAAACAGAAATAATAATATTCTTACATCTGTTCTCTTTATTGACCTGTCAAAAGCTTTTGACGTGGTTAACCACTCACTGCTAATAAATATTCTCAAATCTCTTTCTCTTGATTCTCAGGCCATAAAATAGTTCAATTCATACCTCAGCAATAGGCAGCAAGCAGTTCTCTTGGAAAATCACCTATCCTTCCACCTGCCTGTTACTCTAGGTGTCCCTCAGGGCTCCATTCTAGGCCCTCTCCTTTTCTCAATCTTCATCAATGATCTATCCCTAGCTATTCCACATGCCACTTGTATACAATATGCAGACGACTCGACAATAATTTGCTCAGCCAGTTCCTCATCTGAACTGCAATCAAAAACTCAATCAGTATTTAGTTTAGTTGAAACATGGCTTCTTCAACGTTGCCTCCTATTGAATCCTAAAAAAAACAAAGCTCTTACTATTTACTCCTACCCGTAAATCCACCCAAATTAATTTATCAGTTACATCTAGAAATGGAACACTCATATCTCCTGATATAACAACCAAACTCATAGGAATAACTATTGACAACCACCTCTCCTTTGATACTCATATAAACAATACAGTAAAAACTGTCAACAAAAAATGGGCTCCCTCCTCCACTAGCCAGATCTACTATGGCCCACTCCCACCTAATCTCTACACTTCTTTATGCCTCTACTATCTATACCAACCTGTCTAAACATAATCTCCTGAAACTAGCTAAATCCTACAATAACATTGCCAGATTTGCCACTGGACAACCCATCAGAACCCATCACTGTCAGAATCTATCACAGTTAGGTTGGCTGGACCTTCAGAATCAGCTAATTTTTAACCAACTTGCAACTGCCCCTAAGACCCTTTACCAGCCTCATAAGACTCCAGTACTATCTTCCCTGATCTATCCCTACAAAAATCTGAACACCTTACGCTCTTCTAATAAACTACTAGTTTGTACAACCAAATCCAACAACATGGCAAGGGACTCTCTCTTCTCAAATACAGTTGGGAAAAACTGGAATCTACTTCCTAGTGTTCTTACATCACTTTCCTCCCTATCTATTTTCAGACAGAAACTTAAAATATACCTCAGAAAGCACTGGCTATGTCCTAGTTGTAACCCCAACTAACCATTACTTGTTTGTTACACTTTTTCATTCTTTCTACTTTCTCTTCTTAGACCAAGTTATTTACTTCTGCTGAAATGATAAATACAAGCTAAGTAATCAGCTATAAATTACTTTGGAAGAGCATTAACCAGATGATATTTCCTACTCTAGATTGGAATAGGAAATTAACTCTTTTGTCATATGTTTTTAATTTGTACTTTGTCATATTGAAAAGAGCTGTATCAGTGTGCTTAAGTTATCCTTTGTAACTGTCAAATTAATTTTTTAATAATATATTTTTATTTTGGAGCTTATCTCCCTGGGCCTCTACTGAAAATGGACATATATCCAGTTGGACTAGCCCGGTCAACAAATGTAAAATAAAATAAATGAAATCTTGGCAAAGCTCTATGTATGTGTATTATTGACACCTATGTGGCAAATCCTGGCAGCTTCTAGCCAAAGAGGTAGCATGGGAACCAGATGAACAGATATATGTGATGTCATTCTGTAATCCATCATTGAGATGATGATTTTTAATACTAGATGAGACTGAGGTCTCAGGGCAGTCTGTTTCTTGGAACCTGACAAAGAAGGATCTCTCACCCACTTCATCTTGTTTTGCTGTAGTAAGTAAACCAGGGAATAGTAATTATTTAGATCAGTCAGGAAAATATAGTGAGATTAGTTAAGTACTGTTTTTCTGTATCTGTGTGAATCTATTCATCTGCGTTATTTTAATCTTTCTGTGATTGAAATTCTGGTGTTTATTGTAAATAGATATTTAGTATTTTCATGTATTTTTTATTTATTATTAAATATATTTAAACTTTTCACTGTGGCTAGTCCTTTAGAGAATATTTTAAACTTTGAGAGTACTTTTGTCTATTTGGTGACTCTGAGGCCACTCCTGAAAGCCTTACTGCATTGGTGAAACACTACCATTTGTATTAATATTAATTTTACTCAGTATAATTGAGTAGTCTTGTAAGAGCCTTAGAGTAGCTGGCTTTGGAGTGTCTGGTGGCAGTAACTACCTTATAGTCTGGGCAGAAGGGCGTCATAGCTAGCAAATCTGTGCTACCCTTTCCCCAGGTGTGTGTGTGTGTGTGTGTGTGTGTGTGTGTGTGTGTGTGTGTGTGTGTGTGTGTGTGTGTGTGTGTGTGTGTGTGTGTGTTTGGGGATGCAAATCAAATCTCAGAGTGTGTGTGTCAGTTGTTTGGAGCAAGGACATGAAGTACTGGTTTCACAGAGAGGTTGCTGGAGGACTTTGCTATGACACTTGGCTGAGGACTCAACTCTGTAGCTGTGCCAGTGGGAAGTCTTATTGGGGACATGGAGGGAGACAGAGAGAGAAATCCAGACCCTGGAATGAGAGTGTTCCCTGTGTGGTCTTAAGGGAAATTGTGCTTGATACAGAGAACTGTGTCTGGAAATACTGGGTGTATCCATTTTTTTATTCCAAGTCAATGTTCCTCTCCAGTGTCAGTGGTGAGGATTTAGGCTCCTTGATTACTGTCCTAGACAGGGATGTTACAGTGTGTATATGTGGTTTCTGAAGGCATCATTTGGGTGGCTTCTGAGTTTTTGGTAAGTTACTGTAAATACCTCCGCATATATGGGTTTATGTGTCACATTCTTATTTAGTATGAGAAGTGATGTGTATGTGCTGACAACCTGTTTGACATTTGATTTATCTGCAAGTGATAGTCTTGCCTCCATTTTCATAGTATAACTACATCTCTCACATATAGTATTTGTTTCTTTCAGGATTAAGTGGTTGTCAGTATACATGAAATAATTGCTACATTGCCTCAGAATGCTCATGTCCATCAGGCTGGCTACTGAGTTGGTAGAGCACTACCCAGCCATGATATCAGGTTCTTGCTGTGAGTTTTATCAGGGGAAAGGAATGGGTTAATTAGACTGAACTGTGTTGGTAGCACATAAATCATGAGTGGGAACTATATTTTGTGCAGTCTATGGTTAACCATCAGAGTGAAGCTGCTCAGCTCAGTTCGCAACTTAGTTAATCCTAGAGCAGTAGAGGTCTGGGTATGGTTTCAGTGGCACTGATTCTAAGGATGTTTTATCTTCAAGGTGTTTGGGTGTTGGTATAATGGTTAAGATGTTTACCTTAAAATCAAAATCATACTTAAAAAATAAAATTGGCAAGGCTTACAATGGCCCATAAAAGCACTAGCTTAGTACTTGCCTATGAACTTAAACATCAGCTTTGTGGGACCTGAAAATATGCCTTTCTATTGAAGGAGTGACATGACTGTGCACTTCCAGTTTTCTGGGACTACTTTACTAATAAAAAGTGTTATAGAGATGTAAATAATGTCTCCTAGCAATCTAACCTTTTACTGATGAGGGGTTAGGTATAATGGTTAAGGTCTTCACCTCATAATACAGGGTACAGGGTTTGAGTCTAAATTTGGGTTATTGGCTAGGGTTAAAATGGCCCTTTAGGGCAGTTAGTCTAGTATTAATCTATGAAGCTGATTGTGAAAACATTGACTGCATGCTGTCAAAAACACAGATGCCAACACATCAATATGCATAAACTGATAAACAGCATTGGAACATACAAATCATAAATCTAAAAAAAGAACAAAACATTGTTTTTTGTAGGGGAGACAAGCCCCCCTGTACTCCCCATGTTGGGGCTGTGCCCTCCCCCACCTCCTGCTAATTATATATCTATATAAACTTGGAAATTGAGCAAAGACGGGATAAGGGGAAATTACCTAGCCCCTGGATTTGTACAGTCTCGTAAATCTGGTAATCAGCTGCCTAGTTAACCAAATGCAGTTGACTAAGCACCTGAAGGCCTCACACATGTTTGACCGGGTTACTAGCAGCCATTTATCTATATCTATATCTATATCTATATCTATATCTATATCTATATCTATATCTATATCTATATCTATAGCTCTATCTATATCTATATCTATAGCTATATCTACATCTACATCTGCATCTATATCTATATCTATATCTATATCTATATCTATATCTATATCTATATCTATATCTATATCTATATGTGTGTGCGTGTGTGAGTGTGTATATATGTGTGTGTGTGTATGTGTGTGTGTGTGTGTGTCTGTGTGTGTGTTTGTGTGTGTATGTCTATATCTATATATATATATGGATATATAGATATATATAGCTATATAAAGATACACACACGTGGGTATATTACATATATGTATACATGCCTGTTTCTGTGTACTGTATATAACCATGTGTGCACATATTCATGTGTGTGTATGTGCTTGTGTGAGTTTCTCTTTCTGTTGGTCTGTCTGTATTTGATAAATTACGTATTCGGCTGCCTTTGGTGCAGTACTGTTCAGAATGCTTGGCTTTGTGAAAATTTGCAACCACAACAAATGCTGTTCCTTCCAGAGGAACCAACATGGAAATATGACATATGGCCCAGTCAATATTGACATTCACTTTACTGAAAATTTTCATCTTAAACCCATGGCTGTTAACTTTATTGATTAATAGTCATCCTCCTCTGATCTCGTTTCACTGGCATATAGCACATTCTCTGTATCAGAGCTTCAGTATAAATATTCCTGTGGCAGCATGTGTATGTCTAGGGTTAGAGTATAAAAGGTCCTGGATTCTACTACAGGGTCTGAGACCAGCCTGTATTCTGCTATCTACAGCTAAGCCATCTGAGGCTTACAACAAAAGATAAGATCATTATTGCTTGTATTTCTGCACTTGCTAACTGTTATCACTGTTTTCGCTGATTATTTCTGCCTGTTTTTCTGTGACTGCATTTATTCCCGTGTTCTGGGCACTTGTGCTGTGTAGCATAGACTAGCCACATTTCCTGCTGTTTAGTTCTGTTTGTATTGGAATTGAGCACTGATCCCCAGCAAACCTTTTTCTGGAGAGGACCCTCTGCACCTTTATGGCAGGAGGTATGTGGCTAGAGACTCGTCCATTGAAGGTCATTTCTCTACGGTTCTGTTCTGAGTTTTTGCTTGGTTATTTTGTCCACCACTAAGGTTTTTTTCATTTATTTTAAAAGCCCCATCCATGTTTGTGCAGGTTTGAGTGAGGTGCAGCACTGCACACTATCACGCAGATCTGATTACTGTTTGCAAGGTATGGCAACAGTAAATTTTCCCTTAGCTGTAGTTTGTTTTCCAGTGGGGACTTTTTCAGTCTACAGACCAATATAGCCTCTGAACCACCCCCTCTAGGTATTTTCATCTACATTAGTAGACTCCCCACAAGAACCCCATCAGGCCTTTTTGGGTCAGTCCTTGTTACCAATCACACCTTCTACCTAGCAGTATGGAAGGACAATACCCCACCATTTCTCCAGCCCACCTGGTTGAATTAAGCATCCTGAAGCAATGTAGCAATTACATCATATAAACTGACAACCCACTTCTTTTACAGTACTCAAACTCAACATGCGAGAGGTGCAGCTACATAAAAAAACATAGAAGTGATGCTCCCTCACTCACCAGTCAGCATACCTGACCCCCAAGGAGGTTGTCAACACTCGCATCCCACTACCCACACCCACCATGAAACCAACACATAACCCCTCATATGTGGAGGTCTTCTCTAAAAACCTTCCCAAAGCTCAGAGACCTCCAAATGCAAGCACACCACACATAGCCCACATGTAGATAAACACAGTACACACAAAAACACACATGCCAGTGTCTCACCAGGTAAACCATTAAGGCATAACACAAAACCTAATGTACTAGTCATAGGTGACTCTATAGTGAGACACACTGATGTCTCACTCACCAGGTTGGATAAAAAGAAGGTCATGGTTAGCTGCCTGTCTGGTGGTAGGATTTGAACATCACATATGCACTCACGTCTCTCAGCAGCAAGTACTGTTATGACTCTGTCATAGTTCATGTTGGTGTGAACAAAATGAGACATACCTCACTGGACTACATGAAGAGAGACATGACTGAGCTCTTGAATTATGTGTCCCAAGCAGGTATGTCCCTAGCCTTAAGCAGCATACTACCCTCAACCAGGATGATGTTGCAATACAATCAAAAGATGACTGACTTCAACAATTGGATTAACTTCTGGTGTCATTTTAAGGGGATCCACTTCCTATCTGCCTGGGATGACATGGTTGATAGACCTCGATGCTTTGCCAGAGATGACCTCCACCTGTTACCCCTAGAATTTCAGCTTCTGGCAAAGGGTCTTGCCTCCCCCATACTGCCTTTTTTTGGCAATGTCACAAGTACAAAATTTCCAATGCAAAATTTTCCTTGAAAACCAGCATCAGAGTCATGATGCTTAATGCTAGGAGTTTCAACCTAAAACTACACGTGTTGGAAACTGCCCTCACCTTTGAGGATGCTGACATCTGTGCAGTCACGGAAACCTGGTTCAAGGCTGTGGGGAGCACCCCAGCTATACTGAGTTACAATGCCTTCCACTCACTCAGACCATCAGACAAGTGCGTAAATCTAAAGGAGATGGAGTATCTATTTTTATTAAAGACTCCTTGAGATGGGTACATCTATGAGCCCCTCGAACTTTTCCATGTACAGCTCTCTGTAGGTATAACTCCTCTTCATATTATCTCCAGTTATAGGATCCACCTTCACAGACCAAGACACCCAAAATGCCTACCTGAACCTCCTGGAGTCCCTCAGTATACCACCAAACACCTTGATTTTGGGAGACTTCAACTACTCATCAATAGATTGGTCCAAGTACACCAGTATCAGTGCTCTCATCCAGGGATTCTTGAACTTTGTAAACTCTGATGCCCTGGACCAGTTTGACACCACTACTATAGGTTCAAACATCCTGGATCTGTTAATCAAGAACATGGATGATCATTGCAACACCCCAAGTGTACAGTCATCTCTAGTGAGATCTGACCACAAGTCAGTCACACTAGAAGTAAGAATAGTGTCTGACCCTCCTCTAGCTGGAACTAAACTAAAAAGAATCCAAAGCTAATTATAATCTATGGCAAGGATACATATGCCGAGGTTAATTCCATTGCCTCCACATTTGCATCAACTCAGCTGTACCCGATAAGATAAAATTAAGTTCCTCATGTAAGAACAAGCCTGTTTGGTTGACATCCACCATAAATAGGCTCTATAACAGGAGAAAGAAACTGCTGTCTAAAAGCAGAAGCAGTAGAAGATGGTCCCCAAACTCAAAGGACTCCCTTATTGGACTAAATAAGCAAATTAGATACCTAATGAAAAAATCCAAAGTTGACTTTGAGTCTAAATTGACCACACTAGCCAAGAGTAACCACAAAGCCTTCTTTGGCTATGTTGGCAACTTCAAGGGTAAATCCCAGATTTACAGTGAACTTGTTGTAAATGGTCCAACATATACTGAACTGGGTAATATTGCTAACCTGCTGGCAGATAGGTTCAGGGCAGCAGGTGTTGAGACAGGTCTACTAATAGTACCATTAAAAGAAGGAAAAAAACTTGGCTAGGCTTGTAAGGCCCTCAGGGTCCTTAGCCTAGTAATCTCCTATGTTCCTATGATCCTATGAGCTGTTATCTAATTTTGCCTTCTATATCCTCCATGCCATCTCATCATTCTTCAATGTTTAGAGCTTTGTTCCTCTGTCTTGCAGTCTGCCCTCTTCTGTTAACTTCCTTTCTCAGAATCTGGCTTTTCTTTCTACCTTCTCTCCTGCTTTCTACAGCCCATATTTTTATCAAGCATGAATTCTGTACTAGCCAGGCCAGCCTGATATTCTCCGATAACCACCTACAAGTTTCCTGTACTTTCCTAAGTTAAATCTAAAGAGTATTTCAGTTTGCTTGCTCCTTTGTAACAGTGGACTAAAGCATGCCCTACTGAGTAAATGTCACGCAGCATCATTACTTTTGTTCAGGTAGCACCACAGTGTTTTCTTAGCAAGGTTCACTGGGCATTCCATGAGGTGCACCATGTTCTATGTGTGCACGATCCTCTGAAATTACTCGTTTTTTTTTTATTCACTATTTAACATTGCATTGTTTTGCTGCAAGATGTTACATTGCTGTCTGGACATTTTTCTCCTCAACAAGTTATTCGTGGAAGGAAGCCTTGGCATACCGAGTCTCTTTCAGCTTAACATTTTTAATTAATCTATAATTTTGGCACAGTCGGGGGCAATATGTCTATCAAAGAACATTTAAAATATGCTGAACTCTGCAACAAAATAGTTTGGGACTTCATTATTTTAAAAAGGAGCTATTAGAATTTGAAACATGCTTTCTGGAAATAATTAGCACCATAATGGCAGCCAGATGGCATTTCCAGAAACTCTTGAATATTCTGCTGTGAACGTTGAGCATACATTTGCATAGTCACATGTATTCTGTTGGTTTTAACATCTTGACAAACTTACACTGTACTAAGTGTATGATTTTGCAAAGGTCTGCCATTTGCCATATGTTCATGACAGACTGAAGACATCATGGCCAAGAACCAAACCAGCGCTCAAGCACTGTGAAGCAGCAATGCTAACCACTATGCCAGTGAGTGACATAATTTACAAGTGAAAATAAAACTTCTGTTACTTGGGGGTCTTAGTTTATAATAGTTGCTTTGTTTTTCTCCTCAAAACTGATGTTCTGACAAGAGTTTTTATCCGGGCACTTAAGTCCATGAAGACCATATTTCAAAGTATTACTTTAATAAACATCTTTATAATTTTACCTTTAAAAATTGTTTTTATTTTCATTTTCAAGATAATGTGAGATAATCAAACTGAGATACAGTCTGTGAACATGATATGATGTAGGTAGGTGATCATAGTTTGTCACAGTATCCTACTTGTGAAATGGATGCTGGCACACACACACACACACACACACACACACACACACACACACACACACACACACACACACACACACACACACACACACACACACACACACACACACACACTTGCAATGTAGGTAAAACATAAACAGTCCAAATGTAGCAAGAAATGCAGTTACTATGGCATCAGTCATGGTCTGGTCACGTGATTAGCTTGCAGGTACAGCTGGTTTTCTACTTAAAGAAGTTGCAGATTGGAACATACCTGTCAACTGTCTAGATTTTCACAGAATGTCCAGATTTTTGCCTCATATTTTTGATCTGTTCCTCATAAAATTTGTGATTTTCTGGTAAAATACTGAGGACTGAAATTATTAAACAATGACATAAATTTGTTTCAAACCTTAGATCATTCAGAAAATGCATGTTAATACAATTCCTGTTATTCAAGAAATTATCTGTTTATAAGAGCAATATTTAAAATTTGTCCCCATTTTTTGACCTTTGTCCCCCAGTTATTTAAGGATCTGTCCAAATTTCTTACACTAAAAGGTTGAGAGGTATGGTCACTGGACCAAATCATTGCCAGAAAATATCTTTGGTCAGAAGCAGCTATGCAAGAGCATCAAATGCATTTTGCTGATGACTTGAGTATTCAGAGTTAGCAAGCATGAGTCAGCGACTTATTCTAGAGTGTGTGTGTGTGTGTGTGTGTGTGTGTGTGTGTGTGTGTGTGTGTGTGTGTGCGCATGCGTGTGTGTGCTCACGCACACATGCATTTAGGGGCTTGCAGGAGAAGTGAAATGACTGAAGTCTCTTTCTAAATCTAACAAAAGGTTATAAGCAGATTTCATCCATGTTGCATCAGCCTTTCAGCGTCAGGCAGCCCTTTTAATTTTGTACTGAGATATTTTAAGTAGAAAGTGATTTGAAAGTAACATGCTGCATGCCATAGTAAAGGCATCTGTCATTCTGCTATCTCTTGCCAGCCATTCTTCGTTAACAAATATAACTCTGTAATCACAAAATAGATTAGTAGCTCATTGCTGGGGGTAGCATATGGCCTCTCTAAAATCAGCTGTGCTTCCCCTCTTGGGTCTCAAAGCAACTGCAGACTAAAAAAAATGCTATGATAAAAGCTTCCAAAAGTCTGTAGCCACAGAATTTGGTGCCTAACCCACATTTGTAAAGTCAGATGAGTTACATTCTTGGGTGAATCTTTAGAAATGCCTACTGTTTATTCAAAGGCCTTCATTGCCTTCTCTTTTTTCTTTCTTCTACTTTTCCTGTGTTCTGCTTTCTTATATGCTTTTATCAAGTGGCCATTTATTTCATACCAGCTTTATTTTTTCACACCACTTGGTTACTAATTGCATTTCCGTGCAGTCATTCCTCTCAACAGAACAGCATGTTACTTAATCTTAGTATGCTAGATGCTTAGGATGAAAAAAAAATAGTTCTTAATTTATTCTAGTGTTAACAAACAATGATAAAAAATTAACGCATTGGTTCAATGATTTTTGCATTTATGGTACTAGAATAATATCAAAAGGAAGCCAAGTAAATTCAAATAAGCTTGCCCTTTCTAACAGAAAACAGTGCCCCCAAAAAATGAACACAATGATAAACAGCACTGAAAAAAACACCATTCCTACTATATTAACTGCTTTGTGTGCATCTTTGCAGCTATTGTTGATTGAATATTATCACGGATTTCCTCAGATGACTGAGTGTGTGGGGCAATCATGGGAGTGTATTGTGCTTTTGTGCTTCTGACTGAGAATGGTGATGACCTCTGGTAAATGGCAACTTTAAGCTGGGTGGGGGTTGACCTGTCACTCATCAATATTGAGACCCTGGGATAGAATGATGTATTATTCTGTCATATCATAGAGAGTACCTGGCTTTTTTTTTAAATTTCTTTTCAATATTTTACTGAGGTTTCTTTAAAACAGAATACGTAACAAATGATACAAAAGTTAACAGTTTAGCATTTAATCTATTTAAATTTCACCAAACAGTTTTGGTCTGTTATTTTCTCTTACAATTAGGGCTAAAGTTCCTTTAAAATATTAGGGATCTTATTAAGCAAGTTAGTGCTGGTTGACAGAAAATCATTTGATGAGAAAATACTCCTGATCTGTGTCTGGAAAAGGCGATCTGTGTCAGTGTTCTAAGTCAAATAACAGACATACAGACAAACAAGCAAATAAATAAATAAATAACTAAATACATAAGAAATTCAACATCCGAGCTGTTGTAGAAGCACACCAATTAAACCTAATGAAATTATTACATGAGCTGATAAGAACTGTTCTGTAAAACTAGAAAGTTATAAAGCAGAATCGTATATACCCTTTTGCCTTATAGCCAGGACAAATTATGTGTATTGTTTCCCTTAAAGTACTTAAATGCCTCCAGCCATGCATGGAGATTTCTAATGGTTCACTGACGGCCTTTGCTTAAATGTTCTAATTTGTCTAATACCAGTTACTGTGCGCAATGAAATTTGCCCTCTCTGATTATCTAGGACGCATGCTCTGTCTTTTTTCTGAAAGGTCTGCAAAACTTCACCAAAGGAATACTGAAATCCAGATTTTGACCAGAACAACTGGTAATAAGAATCTACTGTGTTCTTGCTTCACACGTTCCTAAATTAGCCACCTCCCCTATCTGTGTGCCACTGCAGTGATCTTCTTACCACTAGCTCAGTTTCCTAAGCAGTGTAGAAACCCCTACTTTTGCTACCTCTGGTAAATCTATGTATAACAAACTCCACCCAAAAGGCCTTAATTTTATTAACTTCAGTGTGATTATGTTTAGTTTCTTGCAGCAAAGTCACATGTAACTTCCTATTTCTTAATCAGTCTGAAACCTTACATTTTATACTAACTTTTGTCAGTGCACATTCTAAAATGCTTCTTTAATTACCATAGATGAGTTTCAAATGTTATTGCTGTTAAAACAGATTTCTGGGTTGAAGACTCTGGTCTAGAATATCCTTCCCTTTTGACTAATTGTACTAGAAGCATTATCCTAGTTCAAGAGACATGGTTACTATTTACTTTCAGATAAAGTTATATGTATATGTGCAGGTATATGTATATGTATATGTATATGTACATGTGTATGTGTATGTATATGTGTATGTATATATATATATATATATATATATATATATATATATATATATATATATATATATATATATATATATATATATATATATATATATATATATATATATATATATATATGTATCTATATGTATATGTATGTGTATGCGATATACTGTATATGTATATGAGTATGAATTTATATTTCTATATGTATATGTGCATGTATATGTGTACGTGTAAGTATATGTGTATGTATATGTATATGGAGAAGTATATGAATATGTATATGTGTATGTGTATATGTATGTGTAGAAGTATATGTGTATATATATATATATATATATATATATATATATATATATATATATATATATATATATATATGTGTGTGTGTGTGTGTGTGTGTGTGTGTGTGTGTGTCTGTGTGTGTGTATATGGTCTTATGCAATTTCGAAGATTGGCTATTCTCCAAAAGCATAACAAAGTACAGAGAAAAAGTAGATACAAAGCTTTCTACCTGTACTCTTCTTATCTCCTGTTTAGGTGGGTCAGGCAATGAGCAATTAAAAAGAATTAAATGAATAAGTCTTGCTGTGCTTGATGAAATTGGTTGTCTCCTCTGGTCACTCTGTAGTATGAATAAAGTAAAAGTAATTTATTCACACAAATGTTGTCGTAAAGTAGAATGGAAGTATTCTTGACTGACTGAATACGTAGCTGAAATGGAACAATTTAAAGGTGGAGTGAGCAATTAGCTGGAGCAGTCTGGCCGTGCTTCTTTGTGACCAAGAAATTGAGACCTAAGAAAACTGTTGCAATTAAACGTGTTAGGGAAGACTTACAACATAGAGGCAATAAGAACTGAAATGTGGACCTTAACAGACTTGTTTCTAGCACAACTAAAGCATTTGCAAGTGTTTGTAGTAGTGGTTGTAGAGTTTTTGCATGATGAGCAATGACAGTTAAGACCTGCTAAATGGCAAATTATTGAGAAATCGGAAAAGGCAGCTGTCATGGCAGTGCAAATTCAGCAAGCAGGACAACAATTGATTGGAATGGAAGACAAAGCCTGGAGGTGTGTATGAGATTATATGGAGTTTTGGAAATTGAAGAAGGATCAGACATGTTAAAATACATGAAAACCAAGAAGGCAGATTAGACAAGGTTTGCAAGAGTCACTGGAGATTGTAATGGTTAAATATTTGCCATACTTGGAGTCAGACGTTAAACAGAGGAAGTCTAGAGCTATACTGTGAGATCTATAATGCTATGAAAACAAAAACAATTTTCCTGGCAATTGTTACAGCCTGCACTATGGCAAAGGAGTCAGAGTGTAACAGATAAAGGGTGCAATACAAATTGACTTTCCCATTACATAAACCATGTTTTGGACTAGGGGTGTCTCGAGAATCAAGATAAAGTGATTATGAAGCTTAAGGACCTGCTATACAGATTAATGAAGCTACAAATAGAGCAGAAAGATGGAGGGGATAGTCAGACTGTGAGACTTATATACTGTTATGCGGTAACGGTTAGACTGTCAGACATATATATTGTGATGTTGGGATAGTTAAACTGTGAGACATTTATACTGTGATGCGGGGACAGTTAGACTGTGAAACATATAATATGATGCAGGGGATGGTTAGACTGTGAGACATATATACTGTTATGTAGGCATGATTAGACTGTGAGACATATATACTGTAATGCAAGAATGGTCAAATTGTGAGACATATATACTGTGATGCAGGAATGGTCAAACTGTGAGACATATATACTGTGATGCAGGAATGGTCACCTGTGAGACATATATACTGTGATGCAGGAATGGTCAAAATGTGAGACATATATACTGTGATGCAGGAATGGTCAAACTGTGAGACATATATACTGTGATGCAGGAATGGTCAAACTGTGAGACATATATACTGTGATGCAGGAATGGTAAAATTGTGAGACATATATACGGTGATGCAGGAATGGTCAAACTGTGAGACATATATACTGTGATGCAGGAATGGTCAAACTTTGAGACATATATACTGTGATGTGGGGATGGTCAGAATGTGAGACATTAAATCCTACCTTACCACCTCACTCCCTCTCACACTTTTAACACCCACCTATTGCAAGTGTCTTATCTCACTGGCATCTCTTTCTCTTTTTGTTAATTAAAAAAATGCTAACTTTTGTGCTGCATATTATGCATATTATTGTAATGTTTATGTAAACGTCATTCTCAGGCCTTTTGTAAATTTCTAATGTTCTCATGTAAAGCACATTATTGTATTGTTTGCATACAACTTCATTGTCAGATGTTTTTCTTTATGTAACTTTGTAATAACTGTTTGGAGCTTTTCTCCTCGGGTTTCCACTGAAAACAGGCCACTGGCTCAGTTGGACTAACCTGGTTAGCAAATGACAAACAAATAAATAAATAAAATGACATATATACTGTGATGCAGGATGGTCAGACTGTGAGACATATATACTGTAATGCAGGGATGGTCAGACTGTGAGACATATATACTGTAATGCAGGGATGGTCAGACTGTGACACATATATACTGTGAAGCAGGGATGGTCAGACTGTGAGACATATGTACTGTGATGCAGGGACGGTCTGACTATGAGACTTATATACTGTATTGCAGGGATGGTCAGACTGTGAGACATATAATGTGATGCAGGAATGAGATTGTGATACGTATATACTATCATGCAGGGATGGTCAGACTGTGAGACATATATACTGTGATGCAGGAGGGTCAGACTGTGAGACATATATACTGTGATGCGAGGATGGTCAGACTGTGAGACATATATACTGTGATGCAGGCTGGTCAGACTGTGAGACATATATACTGTGATGCAGGACGGTCAGACTGTGAGACATATATACTGTGATGCAGGCTGGTCAGATTGTGAGACATACATACTGTGATGCGGGGATGGTCAGACTGTGAGACATATATAGTGCTAGCTAAATAGATGATGAATGCGAAGAAAATATGACTCTGGTGGAGAAAATATATTTATGCAGTCACTGAAATAAGATGGATAGACTACTTGAGTGCATGGAGAAGACAATAGTGATATTTCAAAAATGTATTCACATTTGCCAGAATGTTCACATAATGTATTACAGTCAATGTATTATTGAAAAGGGTAATCTGGCATTGGTGTCTGGTAAAAGATGTTTTCTTCTTTGTAACTTCATTGATAGAGTAGTATAAATAGTAAAGTATTTGAGCAGGGACTAAAAATAAACATGGTTTGATATATTACTCACTGCACTGATTTAGAATACACTGAATGAAAAAGGCAAATGAAGACATCACTATAGGATTTGAATTGCATTCACGTTGGGTGTAATCATATGACTGAATGCTTATAGCACTCATTAAAATATGGTGAAGTACTGCGGTGGTGGTGCTGCGGTAGCGTTGTCACCTCACAGTAAGACGTTGTCCTGTTTGATTCTCAGCTAGATCGTCTTCTGTGTGGAGACATGCATGAATGGGTGTACCTTCATTGAAGGTTGTGCATCAGAGCTTTCAACTCAGCAAGTAAAAATCTACTGCCAATCATTAGCAGACCGGAGTTCCACTGTGCCAACCCCTAACCGGGAAAAGCCGAAAGACACAACAAAAAAAATTAGCCATAAGACAAAGATTAACACTGAGTTGAAGATGAAATGTGGAAAAGAATGAACCACATGACAGGACATTTTTAAAACAAAAGGATTGAATAGCTACTCTATTTATTGTAATTGTTACATACCACACCATAAGGTGGATTATTAAATATATGAACATTTTTCTGTTAAGATTCCAGTAGATATGGTGCATTATAATCAATATAACCAAATAGGTTTTGTTACTATGTCACTGAATAATTATAATATTTGCTGAAATTGCTTTAAGTATTGTAAAATATGTTAATCATAAGAAGATATTAGTAAGTTTGAATTACAATATGGTGAGGTATGAATCATAGGACTAAGCGGCCCTTTCTTTTATTATAGGACTGAAAATTTATGATTTTTTTCAATGCAAATACTTGAATATTGCATAGTACAGAGATGTACTAATCATATGAAAAATAAATATCAAGTTTGTACTGGATGATGGTACTATTTTAACCATATGGTCAATTGAGTTTCTTTCCCCCCTTGTCTCCTTCTTCATCTGACCCTCACTTTGCCTCCTGCTGCTCCTTGGTCTCCTCATCTTTCCAGCTATGAATACTCTATTGCTCCTCTCTGGACAGTCCTGGACAGGACTCTTTGCCAGGTTGGCCACCACAATATCTTCTAAATTCCACTTACAGAAAATTAATATTTAGAGCCAGAGAGTGATAGGTCTGAGTTAGAGATGAGGAACCAGGAAACATAATTAATGTAGCGTTCCATCGAGATCTCTAAGTACAGAAGCTGCTTTTGCAATTATATCAAGGCAACTGGTGCAATCATCCATCCATCAAGTACTTGATTGCATTGCTGCCTCGGTATATAGGTGTCTTATGAGACTCACTGTTTCCATCAGAGGATGCGTGTGCAGCAAATTTCCACCCCCCCCCCCAAGATAGGAAAGCTGGCTAAAAAAACACTTCATCCTATCCCCATGCCTAGCCACTGTGAACCATCTGAGTCCATTCTTGAATTTGGCCACTACTGGTACAAAAAGATGCCCTACCTCTATGCCTGAAGCATGGCTTATATGACAAGCCAAATTTTCCAGTTATCCAGTTTCAATAATTATGATGTTTGTTGAAGTTGTTTACTATGGAAAACTTTTAAGCACATGGAAATGTTGCATTCAGGTTGACACTCTAGCATAGCAATGCAAAAATGTCATAGAAGATGGCAAAATATTAACAAAATGGAAAGAACATCACTTGGGATTTACTTTGGTGTGGTAATAACCCAGCGACTAAGTACTTATCTGAAGTGAATAATAAATTAAGTCAGATAAGTTCCGAATTCTTTTTTCCTAGTAGTTAATCACCATTTGTAGCTATTGGGCTTTGGAGGCAATTAATTATTATGTTTGGTTAGATATGTAATGTATAGTGAAGTATTAACCATGTGGAGCTGTCAGTTGTTTGCTTTGAATGGCACAATCTCTGTTAAATAGCAATGTTGCAGAATGAATAAAAGGTATTAAATATGGAGAAGTAGTGACCATGTGTAACTGATAAAATGGAAAAGTACATAAGATGGTTCATGCAATCGATATAAGAATGAGATGCCCTTTTGCATGAAGATTATGCATGCTGAAAGAATATTTGCTTGGAATTGTGGCGTCATTAAGATCTTAAAGAAAGGCTTGACCAGTTCTCATAAGACACTATGGCAGACCATCTATACATGATTATAAATGCTGAGAAACTTGTTCAACTTTACAGAAGATACATAATAAATTTTCAAAATAAAGTGATTACATTATCTCAAAATATGACGAATGGAAACTAGATGTGAAAATATTTAGTGGGGAGAAGAGGAAGTGCAACTAACTGAGGAAGTTAAAATTTCATGAAAGAAATCTTGGCTGTCCTGATTGAGGAGATCTGATTAGTTCTGAAGAGCAGATTTTACATGACAACTAACTATGATAGTGAGCATGTGAAAGATGTGCTATGAGTAAGATTTACACCAGTCATGGGGACTATGCTTATTTGACCAAAAAGGAATACATGTTGGACATTGTATAATTTAGAATCATAGAAATGAAAGCAACCATGATTGAGATTTTAAATTTTAGAATAATACAAATGAAAATAGGCCTATTTGTCCTCTGTTGGTTAACCTGATAGTCAAGAAGATATCCTTGAAATGAGGGCATGGTATATGTGGTGTTTAAAAAAGGAATATATCTGAAGATTGTTAGTGTGACTGAACAGTATATAGAAACTATGAGATGTACAAGACTTTTTGCTAGCTGTGCTGGCTATGCCTTTATTTGACAAGATTGCAATATGAGAGATTACAGGTTACAGAAAGAAATGCAAGAGGCTTCTTTATATTGTCTTTGTTAAGTTGATAGGTGCAGTAGGCAATGTTCTGGCCAAACCAGGGACATGGTACAGATTAATAAAGTGAGTGAGTATATGAGATGATGAAGCTGAGTGCAGCCTCTTATGAACTGTATTACTTGAATACTTGCACAGGTATTATAAAGCTCTAAGGGCTGGATAGTAATACATAAAGGTTGAATAAACACTAGAAAATAGCAAATATGAGTTTTGGAAGCAGTTTAAGTAGTGTAACTTGAATAGGATGAAAACATGTATAAGGTAAATGCAAATGAGAGGTACAATCTGTGGAAGTTAGGTGCAGTTTTCATCACTAAGTGATTGTAATACATTTTAACAGGAAGAATTACCCATTTTCTGATTGAGTTTTTTGGGAGGGAAGACAGAGAATACTGCATTCACAAATAAAGGGGCATGGTGATTAGAAAAAAAAGTTAGGGAGAAGGTTAAAATAGATTACAGATGGAGTGTTAGGGTAGAAAGAAAAATAGGGGTAAAAGGGTGAGAACTGGGGTAGTTAAGAGGAACTACATGAAAATGGTTTGCAACCATCTTTCACCCTAGACAAATTAACAAATTATGTGTCAGTGTAAAGAACATGCAAGTTCCCCATAGGTGCTCAATGAATAGTAATTTTCTTATTTGTTTGCTTAAGGATGCTTAGTACCTTGTTTTCTTGGACATGCTTGCTCACTATGTACTGCGGCAATACATGTGAGCTCAAATTGTAGAAGTGTTTCTGTTTTAATTGTCTCTGAGATTGCATTATTCCAGAAAAAAAGAACAATGCTGTTTATGTTTTAAATAATAGCTCTTTCACTAAGTTGGAACGACAACAGTGAAAATAATAAAGTAAAGTATATGTGTGTTGAAGCCCCCCCGCACACACAAGAACGGGTGCGTGAGCACATATACACACACACACACACACACACACACACACACACACACACACACACACACACACACACACACACACACACACACACACACACACACACACACACACACACACACACACACACACATGAGCTGGAGGGGGAATTACCTTTTGCCAAAAATCACTTTATTTTTTGATTGCACTTACTAAATAAAATATACTTACTTGTGAATATATGTGTTTAAATTACATGTGTAGCTAAATAAGTAGTTTTGTGCAATTTTGACCAATTATTTGTGTGTGAGGTTTTGAATTTTGAGCTGTTACAGTAGAAGCAAAAAAATGTTTGGCACCTGTTAAGGAAAGAACATTTCTAAATAAATGTGTTCGTTATAGTCTGGTAGTTGTCTGACAGCACAGATGATTAAGGCTATGAGGTGGTAACAACCTACTTTTTGTGGTCCAAGGTTTGATTCTCTTAGCCTACATTTACCTACTGTGTGACTGAGTAAAATAGCTCTTGGGGAAATTGAACTAGGCTCCTCAATGGAACCCTGGACAGCTTACTTAGTAGTTACCTTTTAACCTAAATAATGTCTACAAAATACAGTTGTTAGTATTTATGAATGAAATAATCGATGAGACTGTACTATACTGGAATTAATTGGAAACAGCTAAAATAAGACTTGAATAAAATAATCTGTTAATTACATAAACTCATGCTGAACAGGTGGTAGTCTCTCCTTTATGGGCCAAGTTTTGTGTACTTTTCAGAATGAATTTTCCAATCGCTGTAGTTCATTTAATAAGGCTTTATTAGATATTCACAATATCTGAATACTGTCTTCATTAACACTTCATTGTGCTGATAAACAATAACAGTCTGTAGAAATGCTGGTATGCTGGTTAGTAATAACAGTGCTGCTAAATATAGCCAAAGTTTCTGCACTTATATTCTGATTGTCCTGAATAATGTAAATTGAAACAGTCTTTATTTGGCCTGTATTCTGCACTCAGGCTCAAGTGTCTATATTGTAGCTTCCTTTCTAAAATGCTGGATAGTTAATATTTTCTGTATGTCAGGTCAAACTAACTAACTGACTTATCTAACTGTATCTGAAATATATTTAATAATACCAAAACCCTGTAATGCTTTACAAGCCGCCTTAGCCTTGGTTACCTTGGTTTGCAAGCCTAGTCTTGCATGTGCCTATCTTTCCCTTGAGAAAGGAATAGAAAAAGAGCAGTCTGTAGCCTTCCCTTGGGAACTGTTATCTCTCATGCTTGACCAGCAAGGTTATTCTTCCCTTATGCTTAACTGTCTTTTCTAAAATGTATACATAAATGAAACACAATTCTGACACTACATTTCTAGGCCTATTATACCTTTTAGTGTGTCTAATGCCTAATAACTACTTTAAAAAGGAAGTCCCTAATCTAACAATGAACATCATTACTTAGCCTGTAACATGTTAGGACATTCATATTTAACCCATAAACATTCTTTATCCGCAGTATAAAAGTTCTGTTATGCAAACTGTGCCCACTAGAAGACTTTTTCCAAGGACTGGGCTATAGCAGGTCAGAATCTTGTAAGATGTCTTTGACCAGGACTGTATTACTTTTAATTGATTAGTGGATAATGGCATCTAGGTCCAAGGATGTCATTGCTCCAATGCAATCTGTCTTCATTAGACCAATCATTAAGTACAATTCCCACTTCAGTATATACCCGAGAAGGCACTTACAACAACTTGAGGGTCAAAAGAGGTTCCTCACAAAAAGAAAATATGGAGTAGACAACATGTCCTACACGGGTCTATATTACTACCTCAAAACTTCAATTTAGTGAATAGCAAAACGTCGACACGTAAACAGCAAAATCCGAAAAGAATTAATGGCCACTTCCACAAATTTTTTCACAGTGAAAAAATTTGCTTGGCTGACCAACAACAAAACAAACTTTTAAACCCTGATCAAGTGGGGGAATTTGCCCTCCACACCCCCTAACTAAATATACTAATACCAAGATCACTCTACATTGGAAAAGGGCAAATTCCCGATAATGGCCAAGCAAATGTTTTCCCTGTGAAAAAATTTGTAAGTGGCCATTCACATTTTTCAGATTTCGCTGTTTACGTGTCGACATTTTGCTATTTGCTAAACTGAAATTTCAAGGGAGTAATATAGACCCATCCTACACAGACTGCCCCAAAGCTTTATCCCTGTACTCGGTTTCCTACAGACTACTGTAAGGCAGTCTATGTCTGACCTATAAGCACAGCCACAAAACAAATAGCATTAGAAACACCCAGTCTAAGGATCCAAACCTCAATTACAACATAAATAGATCATGTTGGAGGGGCCAGTATGTTTCTCACAAACTACCCCTTTTCTGGAACAAGCTTCCCATCTATGTGAAGCAGAATTTCTCACTGCACTTATTTAAGTACAACTTGGATTACTGGATGTGGGATTATAAATGTATCCCTGTCTTTTACCTTTGTCACTTTTAGAAAAAGTATGCAAATGACTGACCACTGTTGTCCAAGTTATATCCCCTATAAAATGAGTGGTATCATAACCTGTCTAAAACATTTGGAAAGCATGGCTAGGTTTAAAAAGGCCATTTAGGATTGTTAGCCAAGTAATCACCTATGAACCTACAGCTCTATGAACCTATGAATCCTTTTTCTGCAATCTGTTTCAATGTTATAATAAATTTCTTTATGAGGAATGCTTTTGAAATCGTAATTTTAAGATCTGAAGCAGTTAACTCAATAACACCTATGTAGTGTGGAATGTCAGACTTCTAGCAGCTGAGCACATTTTGCATTCCAGAGCATTTTCTGAAAAATAAACTTAAAAAGCATAAGATAAACTAATATAAGTATTTTGTGAATAATAAATGCATGGAGAACATTTTAAGATCTGTGTAGCATAGTGGGTTAGTACAGTAGGCTGTAGTTGACAGGAGCCTGGGTTCAAAACATGACAGAGGTGATTATTTGAGAGATTTCAGCATAATGGATAAGATATTTGACTTACAGACACAAGGTGCAGGGTTTGATTCTAATGTGGGTTAATTGGCTAAGCTTAAAATGGCCTGCAAGGGAAGTTAGCCTAGTACTAATCTATGAACCTATTAAGACAGTACAAATAGCAATGTTATCAGTAAGAAGTTTTCTTTACAGTGTTAATACTCCATGCATTCATACTTTTTCCATAAATGCTATAATATATTATAATGCACACAAATGCAAAATTATATCATGTGTTTCACTTTCACAGACAAATTGTCATATCTCAGAAACTGTGCAACCTAGACATATATTGCTGGAACATTTTTGTTAACTAGACATACCCCCGGATTCACTATACTTCCGTGCAGGACTAGCTTAGTCCTGCACGGAAGTGGCCATTTAGGAGCAGGACGGCAGCGCGCCATGCATATTAATGAAGGCACACTGCCTGAGCTCCTAATCTTACATGGAGCGTGGAAGAGAACAGGGGGTGTGTCTGAGAGCAGAGCTCTCAGAATATACATGCCCCTGCAATGACGAATAGCAGACAAGTCATAAAAGAATGAGTGAGACTGCTCATAGGTGTACACATACCCCCTGCAACATCCCCCCACATGTACAAGAGCAATAGTTAAAACAAATTTAAAGAATTTTTTTTTTATGAAACAGATTAAATATAACCGTAGGTGTGCAGGTTTGCCCATTGCTTAGCTACAGTTAAGGCAGCTTAAATGGCACAAGAGGATAAAAAGCAAGATATATGCAAATGACGCAGTACAGCAATAATGTAGTGCCTTACGAGCAGTCATTCTTGGTTCGAGTCCCACTCTAATACATTCCATTTTCCATGTCAAATCACTTTATGACCAATATTTTTAGTTGCATAACCTACTAAATAACATATATTTGTGAAGTGGAGTACTGCATTAAATGCAGATGTGAGGTGTCAGTGTGATAATGTTGGAAAGCCCACAGATAATCACACATGCCCCATACAGTATATATACACAGGAATCAGGGATACGAATGGAAGGTAAAATGTGTAATGAATGATAACTCCATACAGTTTCCAAATCCACTACCTTCCCAAGAACCATTAGACATTACTGTCTAAATTAGTGCAGTGGTAAGCTGGAGTAAGCACTAGTAAGCAAGTGTAAGCACTATTAAGCAGTAGTAAATAGGACTATGCATATTTAAGCACTAGTAAGTGAGTTTAAGCCCGTTTGCGTGGGAGTAAGCAATACGCACACAGGTTAAGCAATATTGAAGCTAATTCTCTGTAGGCATATTTAACTGGAGGTTAGCATAGCTTACCATCGCTCAAACCCATGAAAACCCACTTAAATTGCTTAAAAGTGCCTTAATCACTCTGTATGCAACAGCCACTGTCCTGGCCAGAAACAAAATAAACAGCCTTTGCAGGTCTTGAACCCAGGACCCTGTACACTATCGTCACAGTAGTTAACCACTAAGCCATCACAGCAGTACATAAGACTGAGGTATCACCAAACAGATCCTCATTATAGGAAATTCAAACTGAACATGTGAAAGGAATCTATATACAGTCTTATGTTGTATAACCTACTACATTACATAAATATGTGAACTGGAGTACTGCATTAAGGACAGATGTGCGGTGTCATTGTAATAAAGTGTTGACATCCACTAATAAACACAAGAACCCCATACAGCGTACATACACATAAATCAAGGATACCAAACACATATGTAACATGTAATGAATACTAAATCAATGCCAAAAGGTAATTAGTATGCAAATTAAAAATTAAGCAATGCTAAACATTGCACAGCCCAGCTTACTTGGCATAAGCAATGTGTAGGCCAGCTAACTCAATTTGCCCATTGGTATACCCCTTTAAGCAATGCCAACCTTAGGTAATCAGGTTTGTCCATAGCTGAGATTTTTCAAAACCATCCAATCATGGCAAAATCTGGGAAATCGGCCCTATTTAAACCCAACATGCGGAATACATCTCATAACTGGTTGTAGCTTCCCCTTGTAGGCACTATGTCTGGAATGGGAGAGGGTGTGTGCTTTTGGGCACAGTGCTGGTGCATCCAGGATTCCAGAGTCATGGCAGAACTCCTTGTGAAAGACCATGAGCAGAGAATGCTGGAGGGCCAGTACCAGGGTTCCCAATATAAAGTGGAAGCCTGGGACCGTCTCGCCCATGACCTCACCAGTGCCACTGGCATACCTCGAACTGGTGAGCAGGTCAGGCATCACTATGCTGACCTGAAGTGGCAAAAGGGATCAGTGGATCCAACAGGCTAGGAGATCAGGGGAGGTCCCAGCCTTGTGCAAGTATCACTCCACTACCTGTTTAATAATTGCCAGCTCATATATATTATGCATAGATATGGCTAAATATTCCTATTATGTGCTTCACAGTGGCAAGTGAGCTGGCTGCAAACCAGGATGCCCATGGATGTCGCTTAGAGTGGTTGTGATGCGAGGCAGGTTAGTAATACTCTTGCATGTACTGTCATAGGAAATAAATCTAAAAGTAGTAGTAAGTTAATTGCCTGTATAAAACCTGTATTGTTTAAGGCAAGTACTGCATACACCAGAGAATATGGCAGGAAGAGTCTCATATAGGTTGTATGTAAGTAAAAGCATAATAGCCTGACAATAAAGGTCTAACTGCTGGATTGCATGTGTTTACTCTGGTATCATATGGTAATGTAGATTTGCAATCACTTAATAGTACTGTTGTATTAAGCACTGTTACCCACACTGTGCAACATAAATAAAATGTGTAGGAATGTCTGTATATGACTGGTGTAATCCCAAGAGGTCATATAGTACAACTGAGAGAAACATAGACAGAAAACAGTGAAAAAACATTCAACAAAAATCCAAATATCACATGCAACTGAGACATGAACTGTTGTATTTTTAGCACAGACAGCCATGGTTCGAATCATGGGAGTAGACTGCATACAGAATCATACCCCACAACTGCAGATATGTCCAGAATGTCCAGTAAATCGGGCCATATCTACTGCCTGTCACCCTGTCCCCCTGGGAAATCAGTGGGATTATTCCAGATTTTTAGTCAGCAAAACAGAAATACAACTGATTATCACACATCTATAAGAACAAACCTGTCACTCTAGCAACTCCCCAAAATGTTATGAGAGTAATAAGCCAAGTATGTCCCAGCTACACCCCCATGTTGTCAAGCTGTGACCACAGTGTGTACAGTAGCAGAGTGAAATGTATGTGCATAATACTAATGTGGAATCTGGTAATTTGTGTGGCAACATTCAGGTGGTGCTAACAAACATTGCTCCCACAGGTCCATCAGATATGAACACTGTGCCTAGAAATAAAAGATTGATACCCTGTACGGGCACTGTTTACTCTGGTATTGTATGCCATTGTTATTGTTACAGTTGCTTTGAGTAATAAGGTATTACTCATCACTGTCACCCACACTGTGCTACATAATATAACTGTCTAGGAAATCCTGTATAAGAGTGTTGTAAGTCACTAAATGTTAAAGAGGGCAATAGTCTAAATATGCCCCAGTTCACCTGCATGTAGTCAAGACATGTCCAGAGTCTGTGCAAAAAGAGATGGACAGGTATGTGCATAACATCAACCTAGAATCTGGGAGTATGTGTAGAAACAGTTAGTGTTAACAAACAATTCCTCCACAGGTATACCAGGTAAGAGGTGTATACTGCAAGTAAAACCAGTTCATGTATATAGTTGTCGACAGCTATACCACTGTCCAAAGTAAGGCAATTGTAAGGTACAGATAACAGCACTGACTAGGAAAGTAATGTGAACTACAGGAATATACTAGTTGTTAATTGACATCTCCCCCCCCCACCATATCTGCAACAATAAACTAAATACCCAACTCAATTGGTATGTGCTGACTTAACTGTAATGTGGGGACATATTTCCTATTGTTCAATAATTATTTAAATATGTTTCTATGCATATGCTATGTTGAAATACTCCCACATTGGTGGCATGGTGCCATCAATGTACCTGCATGCTATTGTAATTACCACTGTGGTCCCATATATGCATGTGTTATGTTTGCAATGCAACTGTTCCATATCTGGTGTCTGGGTTAATGGAAATATCTATTCATGCTGTTATACCTAATCATGGAATGTGTTGACTACTACTAACCCACATATATTGATAAAACATAAACACCATAGAATGTATAGGAATGCAGGTCCCAGCTGACCCACCTGTCCCACCTCAGCTGGCCATGGCGCCGGGTACTAGCATGTCTGGGGCCCAACCCAGGACCTCCTTGTCTGGTGGTTCGGCACCACCTTTGGGTGGAACCGCCTCATGGGATGGGTTCACCCCCCCCCCCGAGGAGTGGGCATGGACAGGAACCTGTCATCCATCACCAAGCCCGGGTCATGGTGTGTAGCGAGCTCAACCAGCAGTTCGGAGATCTGCTACACCAGATCAAGGGCCACATGTTGTGACTAAAGGGTTGGCCTCACTCCCCGACTTAGCCCCCAGCACAGCCACCTTCAGGGCTGTGAAGGTGCAGTGGTGACTGCCCATGGGTGGGGTGCTCAGTCCCACTATTTCCTCTAGGCCTTCCGATTTCCCAACACCCCTCCCCATCAAGTTGTTTACTCCCCACATATCTCATATACTGCCCCTGTATGCATCTTGTTTGTCATGTCTGTTAACCTACCCAACCTACCTCCCCAAATATACCTACTATCTCTCCCCAACATCCAACTCTCACTCAAAAAAAAAAGGGCAATCTGTACCCCCCAAAAAATCTCACCCCATACATAGCTGTCCATTTCACACACATGCCCACTGGACACATGCAATCTGGTATAATTGGCTACACAACATATTATTGTTGTCCTCATACCTCTCTCAGGGGTTTGAGTGTCCAAATATATCCTCAAATTCAGTGTATATACACAGCTGTTGCTGTGGAAGACATCTGTAGCTATGGACCTTCCCTACACCCTTCCTGCACATCCCATGGGTGTTGTGGTGGTTGTGAAGGCCCTCATGGAATTCTCAACTACAGGTGTACTAATACACAGACACTGCAATCCTCAGTAGTGCACACATACACATGTGTCAGTACTGGGGTGCAACTCTGCAGGTGGTCATAGCTGTGTACCTGGCTATTGTTCATGGAGAGATGAGTTGTGAAGGGGATGTGTGTACAGTGGTGTCATGCCACCTGCCATGTGCCAGCAGGCAATCTATCGACAGACACCACTGTGGTGACCCTCAGGGTGAGAGTGACATGCATCAGCTAATCTTCTGGATGCCTCCTGCACATGGCCACTGAAGTATTCCAGTTGACATGTATGCAACACATATTACAACACATGGTTAGTGCCTGTGATGGAGACTTGTACCCAAGCATATTCTGTTGACTGTGTTAGTGTAGTGGAGGTACCTGTGACATGTGGTGCATACAGGGTGTTGTCTCTTATATGTGCCAGTTATTACACACCTGAGAAGATATGTTAGTGTCAATCAAGTATAGGTTGCCTGTATGGGTCTATATTAGAACATCGAAGTTTCAGAACTTCGAATGTTCTAATATTGACCCATATTCAGTGAATGCTGACAACATCGAACATTCAGAACAGCAAATTTTTTCCTAGGGAAAAGAATTGCTATTCCGAAACACATACACACAACACAAGTACACCAAACAAACAGAAGTCCACACACATACACCTAAAATCTTATATCTAACCCTACACTAAACTGTACATACACCACTAACTATCCATTTACCTTAACCCAAACCCTAACCCTAAGGTCCTTCACTATCACACACTCACCTCACCTGCACCCTAACCCTAATTAGCCTACTCCACCCTGACCCTCACGTCCACACAATCGCACACTTACCTGAACCTGACCCGTAAAGTTCCACCACAGCTTTGAAAATAGCGAAGCGACAGAAACAGACAACCAAATTCTTTCCGTAGGAAAAAAATTTGGTTTTCTGCAGCTTTGCTATTTTCAACATTCGCTGAATAGAGGTTGGTATTAGAACATTCGAAGTTGTAAAACTTCGATGTTCTAATATAGACCCTGCCTGTACATATGCCAGCTGGATACCTGCCATCTGCACATCTGTACAGGGACTGACAGTCAGCTTGGCAAGTAGCTATGCAGTAGGATGCATGTGTCGACAGACAGATGTATCAGCATACTGGGTAATTACACTAGGCTACTAGGCATGTCACAAAGCACTGTGCAAACTACAGGCAGACTGCCACAACACTAGACTACTTTTTGTATTGGGGAATGCACATGTACATGCGATTATAGTGGGCTCTACACACATGTCACAGCACAGAGTAACAGACACCTGTGTGAAAGTGCATAATCACAACCAGTGTAAATACAGCCACAGCCACATATGATACACAAGCTTAATATGACACTATATAGACTGTCTGATAAACACCATCCTCATATGTGCTACTCACACACCGACCCTACATACAATGGGTCATGGCACTGTGTGGTCCGATGGCTGTCTGTGGTATGGGACACGTGTGTCTGGCACTACAGACATGTGAGCCAATATGGTACCATACACTGGAGCAGCATGTAACATCAGATAGAACAGGATCGACAACAATGGAATCTACCACAGTCTGTGCACAGCCCAAGGTATGTATGCACAATACACATACTGTCGACAGTCATCCTAAGTATACAGACCCCAGTATTGCACACACAACCACAGAATGGTCAAGCTATGTCTTCAGAAACAACCCCTACTATACATAGCAAGTCTAGCAGTCTAATATCTGACTGGCTTGTTATCAGGTATGATGTCAATAAATAATGGCGTACAGGTCATATGCACCTCTTATTGCATGACATATGTACAAACGTTGACAGACTTGTGGCTGGAGCTATGAACACTGCCCCAATATTGGCATGTTGCTGTGATAACCTCACACATTTACTGTCATAACAGGGTTTGTTGTGACATATGTCCTATGAGGGATATGAAGTTAGTAACTCTCATGGCTTCACTATGTACTGACTGCACTCCTCATACTATGCTTCTGCAGTTCTCAGATAGGTGTTCAGTGAGTAACAAAAAAAAAAGGCTCCACACACTGCCTAGTCTGCAGATGACCCTACAGATGGGGGTTTCCTCAAATACATAGCACTGTCATGATAGGTATTAAAACATGTAGACCAGCCATATCCACACACACCCTGTTAAACTGACATTACTCCAAATGCAGAATAGCAACACTTATATTCTGTAGTCATGTCAGGCACATCCACCTTCTGTGTGTTGGCCTGTTTCTACAGTGTATGTTGTTAGAGGTAAATCCCAAATCCATCTGTGATGATGTTTGCCATACAAAAGTTCTAGGTCCTGCTCACAGTGAATGGAAAGGCCCAACACTAACAAGATGTTCCTAGATATGGGAGTGTGTTTCCATGCAATTGGCTATGGGAATGTTACCACAGCTGTTCCACATACAATCAGCTAGAGAAGGGCTGCAATTCATGCAGAGGCCATCTGCAGATCATGAGCATCACTTACAAAACACAAGTTGCTGCCATATAGTTTACATGTTGAGGAGGTGTCCAATCGTATATGTGATGGTGAGTGATATCTGCAACAGTGATATGGTAGTGATACAGTAGGTGTAGTACACATGCCTGTCCATATGAACAGGTGTCAGCGTCAGCACAGCCACACTCCCTCAGGGACTCACACCCATTGACACACTTGGCAGGGTCAGGAATACACTTCCTAACTAGTTAGTTTGCCACAATACAGTAATGTGCAGGTATCACATGCACCACAGGTTTTATCACGAGGTTATATGGGCAAAGGGTATGTGAAGGTGTCTGACATCAGAAAGCATGCTACAATATGCCAATGGGAGTTGTAGTGAGTGTGAATGTGGTCAAAAGCATAAAACATCACACACACAGACACAAGGTCCCAGTACTGATATGCATGGGTGCATTGCTTCATGGGTTTGTAATGGCTGACTGTGCCAGAAGGCTATACAAGGCTAGGTGAAGGGTATACCTTGGCATCAGGCCACAAGACAGTGGTCTGCAGTGTGGCTCAGGGGTGTAGTGTCTGGATTGGCCCACACAGGTGGGTATTGTATTCACCATCCAGTCACTTGGGTAACTATTGTGTGTGGCCATTGCTGTGCAATGCTTGCCATGTATGTGTTTTGTAGTCCATTACAAGGATGGTGTCTAGGATGTGCACATGTCCCACATGCATGTACAGTGACATGTGGATTTGTACCTGGGGTGTCTGGCCCATGTTGTGTACACAGATTGTTATCATCAGATGTGCCAGTACTGGCCACATGCGGTGGGAACTGGTAATGGACAGCAGGTTGACCCTGCACCTACATTGATAGCATGATACAGGTATTCCCTGGTGTCAGTCGCATCTGTCCATACAGGGCATGTGTTTAAGGCATGGTATGTCCTATGTGGGTCACATTAGATGGCATCACAGGTGATGCAGGCATCCAGTGGGGAACATAGTGAAGGTGCACTGTCTGCATGTACATGCCTATTGTACTGATGGGCAGTGTGCCATGTGCTCTGTAGTCCACTGCAGTCACACCGTGGTTACTATCTGTGGGCAATATGCAGGGTACTACCAACATAGCAGTTGTTGCCTAGGCAAGTGTGTTTATGTAAGAGACATGGGTTGAGTGTGTCCTCTGAGTAATACAAGGGTTGCTAACTTTGTTTGCCTGGCCTTGATGTCCCATGTAAGGGTATGGATTGGCACTCCAGCCTGTCATCTATTTCACATCTGTTACTCTTGTAAGGTGGACATTGTGACATATAATAGGGCCACCATATAAGAAATTTGCAAAACCCACTACACAGTGAGACCAGTTGTTACACACTCACAGCCACCTCCACACAGGATACAAATAACAAACACAGACACACACACACACTCACACACACACACACACACACACACACACACACACACACACACAGACACACACTCAGACACAAACACACACACACACACACACACACACACACACACACACACACACACACACACACACACACACACACACACACACACACACACACACACACACACACACACACACACACACACACACTTGCCATGTCTGGGATTAGAACTCCTACCTAACTAGTTTATCACATGACAGCATTACGCATTTATAGGATGTGTCACAGAGATTACTGGAGTACTCTTTCCCCAAAAGTGTATTTCACTGGGAATGACATCAGCAGGCTTGCCAAAGAAGGTCAATGGAGGTTGTAGTGACTGTGAATGGCTTCAAAAGGATTGCACCCTACACAGACAAAGAAACACACACACACACACAAACATCCACACTTGCCATGTCTGGGAACAGAATCTCTACCAAAGTACTACATCACACTACAGCATTTTTCAGTTATAGGACATGCCATGGAGATTACTGGGCTACTTCTTTCCCAAAGGTGTATTTCAAAGTGATTGACATCAGCAGGCTTGCCAGAGTAAGGCATTTGAAAAGTAGTGAGAGTGACTAGCCTAAAAAGCACTGCTCCCTACACAGACACAGTTGCCACATCTGGGATTAGAACTCCTACCAAACTAGTTTATAACACTACAGCATTATACAGTTATAGGATGTGCCACAGAGATTACTAGGCCATGTCTTTTCCAAAGGTGTATTTCAAAGTGATTGACATCAGCAGGCTTGCCAAAGTAGGGCATTTGCAATGTAGTGAGTGTGACTAGCCTAAAAAGGCATGACCCCTGCACAGACAGACAGACACACACACACACACACACACACACACACACACACACACACACACACACACACACACACACACACACACACACACAGTTGCCATGTCTGTGATTAGAACTCCTACCTAAATAGTTTATCACACTACAGCATTATGCAGTTACAGGATGTGCCACAGAGATTACTGGACTACTATTTTCCCAAAGGTGTATTTCAAACTGAATGACATCAGCAGACCTGCCAAAGTAGGACATTTGAAATGTAGTGAGTGTGACTAGCCTAAAAAGCATTGCTCCCTATACAGACAGAGACACACCTACACATGCACACTGTTGCTATGTCCAGGATTAGAACTTCCTACAAAGACAAAAACACACACACACACACACACACACACACACACACACACACACACACACACACACACACACACACACACTCACACACACACACACACACACACACACACACACACACACACACACACACACACACACACACACACACAGTTGCCATGTCTGGGATTATAACTCCTACCTAACTAGTTTATCACAGTACAGCATTACGCAGTTATAGGACATGCCACAGAGATTATTGGGCAACTCTTTTCCCAAAGGTGTATTTCAAAGTGAATGACATCAGTAGGCTTGAAAATGTAAGGTATTTGAAAAGTAGTGAGTATGACTAGCCTAAAAAGCATGGCTCCCTACACAGATAGAGACACACACACACATGCAGTTGTTATGTTTGGGATTAGAACTCCTAACTAATTTATCACACTGCAGCATTAAGCAGTTATAGGACATGCCACAGATATTACTGTGCTCCACCATTCCCAAAGGTGTATTTCAAAGTGAATGACATCAGCAGGCTTGCCAAAATAGGGCATTTGAAAAGTAGTTAGTGTGATTACCCTAAGAAACATTGCTCCCTACACAGACAGAGGCACACCTGCACATGCACACTGTTGCTATGTCTGGGATTAGAACTCCTATTTATCGAGTTTATCACACTACGGCATCATGCTGTTATAGGATGTGCCACAGAGATTACTGGGCTACTTCTTTCCCAAAGGTGTATTTCACTGGGAATGACATCAGCAGGATTGTCATAGCAGGACTATGGGGAGGGCAGTGAGTGTGCATGGCCATAACCCATTCATCTAGAGGTAGACATAACACACTCATACACACGCAGGTTTATATTCCACAGGTATGTGTATACAACTGCTAGATGACTATTGCCTTGTACAGTCATGTTGCACAGCTAGCACTTGCACCATAGAGTCTGTATTGCTGTGG
Organism: Protopterus annectens; assembly: GCF_019279795.1. NCBI lineage: Eukaryota > Metazoa > Chordata > Ceratodontiformes > Protopteridae > Protopterus > Protopterus annectens. The sequence continues at coordinate 294,875,440 of NC_056741.1, read as the reverse complement.
GATACCAGTAGCTAATTTCTATAGTGACTGACATTTACACATCATGTAGTTGTAGCCATTTGACTGTGTACTGGGTGGGACAGGCCTCATTATGGAAGGCTCTTTGTCACTGTCATTCTCTTCCACACATCTATGTATGTGTACTTTTGGCATGTTATAGTGTGTTGTCCTTGGATATATATGTGTATTCCTATCCAATGTTTGTGCAAAGCATGTCTGGTGCATACTGAGGAGTGTATGCACTAACATCTGCAACTGTCAGATATGTATGGTCCACTGTTGTTGGCAGACATGGGCTTCATTTGTTTAAGTGTGTGAGCATACCCAGTATGACCTTTCAGTATATTGTCTGACATTGCCTTCATTTCTCTAAGTGTGTGAGCATGCCCAGTATGCCCAGTATGCCCTTTTGTATTGAATGTGTGGATCCATTCCAGGTAGTTTGTACTCCAGTGTAGACCTTTGTGTTCTACACCTACAGCTAGCAAACTGTTTCTGCAGGATATCTGGAGATCAGTTGGTAATATGGGGTCAAACTGTACAAGGGACAGTGTGTACTGTAGGTGATTGTGTCTGCGCTGCTTCTGCTACATGGTACTGGTGTTAGCAGAGATATTCAGACATGTGTACTGTTATGCACTGTGATGTTTTATGTCCTCAAGTACTGTCAGGTGGACATTTTTGCTCACAGTGCTGTCCTGGGGAACACAGAGTGAATGCAGCTGTGTCCAGTATTATGGTCAAACACCTACATATTCATTAAAAGTATGCCATTCTGGAGGGGGAGCTGCAGACACTTGCTGCTGGGTCTGAGTATCCAGTTCCGCACCTTGGTACAGTACTGGCAGAGGATCCCATACTTGTACATCCATCGACATGACAGTATGGCCTTATCTTGCTGTGGCAATACCTCACAGCTGTACAGATTCACACAGGCTACCTAGAGGGAGGGGTCATAAGTCAGGACATTACCCCATTGTGGTGTACGGGCAGGTTTATAGCCACCCATTTTTGTTTTTGCGGCCAGGGACAGTATGTGCACATGTCTGTGTGTCAGAGTTTGCACATTCCATGCTGCCCATGCTCCCATCCCCCCCTCTGTTATTCTATCCTCTTCCATACATTATGCATACATTGTCTAATACTTTCCCTATAGTTATCACCTCATCACAGGTGTTTTGGTGTTGGTCCACAGTTCATGCAGTGGGACATGGTGGACATGTTACTGTGGTTTGTCCACATGGCCTTGCATATGGCTTATGTGGAGTGTGTCATGTTGTTATTTGGGTGTCCAAGACATAACATATATTGGCAGTATGGGTGAGATGTAGGCCTTTGGCAGAGGCCTGTAGGGAATTTGCTGGTGATGCAGGCCAGCTGTAGCAGGCCATTGCATTCTGTCAGTCTTACAGTCCCAGACTGTCATACAGTATATTCCCCTGGGGTAACAGGGTGGGTGTGCTAGGTGTTCATGCCAGTACTTTCTTATCAGTATTGATCAGGTGGTGTGGATGCTGGCAGGGTGCTGCTTACAGCTAGGGACACACCTGCATGGGACACCTGAAATGCATGTTGCATTCTTTCGCTATTACCATACACAGGTGGGGTCATATTGTACCCATTCTCAACAGCAGGGATAAGACCAGAGAGGTACCTGTGGGTGGTGTTTGGGTGAGCTGGGTGCATGTGTGCTATGGACACTACTTGTATCTGACTCACAGATATGCATAGGGAATTTCAGTTATGCTGACTTGTGCAGGGACATCAGCTATTTCCCAATACATCGGTCCTATCACCTTTGTGATCTGCGATTGCTTGGCCAGATGAAATCGGTATTCCCTAATACAAGCCCAGATAATGTGATGCATACCTGTATGTACAATTCCAAGGGTGTGTCCATTACATGGTTACACATTATATAATGTATGTCGGGGGTACTTTTCTCTGTGTACTGCTTGTATATCTAGCCCAACAGTCATGCCATGTCCATCTTTCAGATGGTGACACTTATTACCGCCATACATTTACAATGGCTTACTGCTAGTATATGTTATACTGGGGAGCATTGTCTTTGGCACTGCACTTGTGATGAGTTTGCCCTGTCATTGGCAGTAGTGGGCAATGGCCACCAGGTCACACTTCAACATGCATACATACTGACTACTCTCACACAATATGAAACACACACCAACCTAACACATGCATACCTGCATATTGTACAAATGCTACACTCTATCCTGCTACCTTGGCCACCTCAGGTCATCTGTGCTCCACTGGTATTATACCTACACATACATGTTACTACATGTCTACATCAGATTGTAGGGGGTACACCTGACTGTTACTACATTTCTACATAGGATTGGGGGGCACACCTGACTGTTACAATGTTACAATGTGCCTACATCGGATTGGTGGGGGGCACACCAGACTGTTACTACATTTCTAAATAGGATTGGGGGGCACACCTGACTGTTACTACATTTCTACATAGAATTGGGGGTGGCACACATGACTGTTACTACATTTCTACTTAGGATTGGGGGCCCCACCTGACTGTTAGAACTTGTCTACATTAGATTGGGGACATACACCAGACTGTTACTACATTTCTACAAAAGATTTGGGGTGGGGAACACTTGACTATTTCTATATTTCTACATAGGATTGGGGGGCACACTTGACTGTTTCTACATTTCTACATCGGATTGGGGGGCCCACATTACACTTGTACACATTTGCTATTTGCTATGACTGTACTGGTATGTCAGGTACTCCATTTCATTCTGTATTCTAACCTATCATACTGACTAGAGGCATATCAATGTACTACAGCTCTTAGGTTTTATTGACCTACATATCAGTTTCTGACTTCCTACCCTTCAGAACTAACACCCCACTGCCTAACCTGCTGTAGTCTGCCTGTGTAGGCCGGGGGGTGTTTACCCACAGCCATCATTCAGAGGCCTTAGCACAGCCTTTGTTTGTGTTTGTCTACACCTGTCCTGCTGGCTGAGACTGTTGTTGGGTATGTGAGCCTCCCTGACTGGCATGTGTGTGTCCTATGGCCAGCACATTTCCTGCAGTAGGTTTTGTTCCCATGTGTACTACTGGCTATTATGGTGACACCGGTAATTATTACAGATCTCATACTGCTACTATAGGTGTCTCCTATCTGCTGGCACATAGTACACTCCCTATACATGGTTGAGTACAGTTAGTGTCATGTTTGGCATCCCTTTTACTGTATGTGTGAGTCAGATAGTGGTGTTATTCCCTGGGTCCCTCCTGTGTCAGTGAATGTGCTATGCGCTGCCTCTTTGCCAAGGCCAGAGCATACTGGGCACGCCTCCTTCTGCCTACTGGAGTAGGCTCAGGTTGTTTCTCCTCTGAGTCACTCTGTGCTTGTGCAGGCCTTGGCAATGGTGGGGGGCTGTGTGGCCCTGCCCCATGCTGTTCCTGCTGCAGCTGTTTCTGCAGGGTCAGGGAGGTGGTGTGTAGTGAGCTCAACCAGCAGTTCAGAGATCTGCTGCACCAGATCAAGGGCCGCATGTCATGACTGGAGGGTTGGCCTGGCTCACCGACTTATCCCCCAGCACAGCCACCTTCATTGCTGTGAATGTACAGTGGTGACTGCCCATGGGTGGGGACCTCAGTCTCACTGTTTCCACTAGTGCTTCCATTTTACCAACACCCCTCCCCATCAAGGTGTTTATCCCACACATGTGTCATATACTGCCCCTGTATGCATCTTGTTTGTCTTGTCTGTTAACCTACCCAACCTACCTCCCCAAATATACCTACTATCCCTCCCCAACATCCCACTCTCACCTAAAAAAAACAAAAAGGGCAATCTGTACCCCCAAATAAATCTCACCCCATATATAGCTGTCCATTTTGCACACATGTCCACTGGAAACATGCAATCTGGTCTAATTGGCTACACAACATATTATTGTTGTCCTCACCCCTCTCTTAGAGGTTTGAGTGTCCAAATCATTCCTCAAATTCAGTGTATATGCACAGCTGTTGCTGTAGAAGAAATGGACAGCTATGGGCCTACCGTACACCCTTCATGCACATCCCTAGCTATTTTCCCTACTGTCTTTCCATCTCTGTGCCCCTTTTTCACCACTTTCCTATCAACTCTTTTTTCTTTTCTTTTAAAGAAATTAGTGTGGGGGTAAGCACTTTTAAGCAGCAGTAAGCGGGTTTAATCCTGTTTGCATGGGGTTAAGCAATTTCTACACAGGTTAAGCAATTGAGAAGCTAAATCAGTATAAGAAACTGTAACCGGAAGTTAGCAGTGCTTACCTCCGCACAAACCCACGCAAACCTGCTTACAACTGCTTAAAAGCTCCTTAATTACTCTGTATCTAACAGTCCTTGCTCTGCAAGGCTCAAACCCAGGACCCTGCACACCACAGCCAAAGTGATTGACAACTAAGCCACGTCAGAGAGATATATATAATCCCGATGTTTTCACAAACATATCATCCAGCACAGTCATTCAACAATACAGGAAATATATTTATACATGTATATGTATGTGCATGTGTACATATATACACATATCTACCTATATATATATATATATATATATATATATATATATATATATATATATATATATATATATATATATATATATATATATATATATATATATATATATATATATATATATATATATATATATATATATATATATATATATATATATATATATATATATATATATATATATATATATATATATATATATATATATATGTAAGAATATATACATATATGTCTATAGATATAAAAGAGAACATAACAAATACATATATGACCATATGCACCGTTAATGGGGGTAAGGGGGCCCAAGCAACATACGTCTCGCACGTATTGATATCGCCCCCCCCACAGCTAAACAGGTCTGCCCTGCAATATAATAGCAACTGTTGCAAATCCCATAACCAGGACCTAACACAACATGGGCACAAGATGTTAACAGTAATCCATCCCACCTGTATGATGTCAGGCTGGTATCAATAACATATCATGCAGTACAGTCTGGCTACCATAGGGAATGTACAATGTGGAAGCAATAAACATTCCTAAGATACATATACACAGACACATATATGCAGATACACATATATATATATATATATATATATATATATATATATATATATATATATATATATATATATATATATGTAACTACACATACAGACACATAGATATGTATAGGAAGATACATATGTAGAGGGTGCACACCATACGGAACGGCCATTATGCCCACAGTTGCCACCTTACCAACTGGACACTGTATGAGTCACCCATACAAATGACAATTTTTGCCTGCAACATACACTCACAGAGAGGACAAAGGATATAACACCACACACAGGTTTGCATACATGAGAAAGCTTTATTTCTGTAATATTACAGTTGTATATGCCATGTCATATAGCTGTTTAGACTCTAAAATACATATAAACAGATTAATGCAACTGTCAAACAGATAAGTTAATACAGTAGTCTGGAAAGAATTACATATGTTGCTGTCCAGGCCAAGGCCTTCAAGTAGTACAACAGTAAAGACAGACTAGGCCACAGGATAACAATCAATCAACAGTAAGTAATGCAGATGTATAGTCCAGCAGCCTCTATCTACACTCTGCACACAATCCCTAGGGATTAAAACCTCAGCTGACACAATGGAATGTATCTGTTACATAACAAGGCATAACTGAAACTATCACAATCACACTGACAAACAGAACAGTCTGTATGTCAGGAAGCAGTAGGCCTGCATTTACCCAAGGTGAATTATATGGTAATGTACATCCAGATACCTTAAGGCGGCTTACCCCTGATACCCCCACATGTTGTAACAGCCTAGATTAGTTATGGTGCATCCCCCTCATAGACTGACATGCAGGGCCATATACCACTATTACATACATTGGCCTCTGGACTGCATAAAGGCACACATATAATGGGCAGATGAAGCTCACACATATATGGACCCAACCCCACAATATGTGTGGGGGCCACAACAGCAGTGGAATGATGGTAGGAATGGCAGCATGACATACTCACATGCCACTACATAACAACCCCTGACAGCATATCATATGGACAAAGCCTGGTATATAGGTGGAGGACAGAGACTGGAACACAGGCCCATATGTGAAATAGTGTTATCATACACTAAGCAAATCGCTGGTGTTGCAGGATAGTCTGAAACATACCCTTAGTCAGGAATATGAAGTCAGAAACACAAACGGATGTAGCCATGTACTCAACACACACACAGCCAGTGATATATCTGACACAAGACCTGTGCGGTGGACAGGCAAAACATAACATGCATACCTCTGCCTATCAAGTGGATAGGCAAACAGCTGAGAGCTATGCTGCCAGACTGCAGTCTGTGTTAAAGTAGTGTACGCACAACCCTGTAACACTGGTGCTATACAATGCATACAACAACAGTACTCCACTCTGTTTGTAGTTCTGGAATCTCATACAAATATGTAGCTGGCCTGAGTGTGAAAGTCCTCTTCTAAGAGGTATTGCTACCTGCTGTCTGAAACACTTCTGCCCAAACACAGAAAGGATGTCCACCATACAGGAAAGGTAAAGGGACCACGCCCATATGATGTAGGGATTTATAGTAGTGGGTTGCCATGACAGAGGTAATTGGAAGTACTATACAGCTGGCTGCATGCAGGTAGCAAGAGGAGGACACTGATTGGTGCAGAGGCCATCACCTGATCATGTGCATCACCCACAAAAGCCATGTTGCAATGTATTCCAGGAAGCTCAATCTGTTTACTGGAGAGAGAGAGAGAGAGAGAGCTAGAGAGAGAGAGAGATAGAGGGAGAGATGCAGAGAAATAAAGTAAAAGAGAAAACAAACCGAAAACATATAGCAGCTCCTGCACCACAACAACACCAGAAAATACGACAAAGGAAGCAGGCTAAGGAAGGAAAAAAAAATTACCTCCTACAAGGATACTATGCACAACAGACCTCATCCCCACAACAGGTATGTGAAGAATATATGTGTGTAATTGACTGTAGTACCTGGTCCATAATACTAGGGTAGATGATGTGGAATGATATACATGTGCCATTGCGTGTTGCTGTTGTAATGATCTTCAGTTAAACAACCACTATGGACATTAGAGTCTGTCCCTGTGGGTAGTGGACCATACCCATCAACTGTGTAGAGCAGCACTGACTGACAAGATGTATACCAATATAGTGTGTGGTGTGTAATGGAAGGGATGTATATTACTTTGGCCAATAGCTGGTGGCGAAAGTAATGCCATAATGATGGACACATGGGTTCCACAGCCCACCATTGCAGGACACTCAGGTTAACATGTATTGTAGCATGCTGAAATGCATACGTGTGTACTAGGGTTACCTGCAATCTGGCCCTATATATACCTCCTTAATATTAGGCTGTGTCCATATGTGGCACATGTCTGTGTTGTAGCAAGGCAGAACAGTGCAGCTGTGCAGGAAGGAGTTTTGAGATTGTGGACCTGATGTCTGAATGTACCCCATATATAGGTATGTATATGTGTACACACACACACACACACACACACACACACACACACACACACATATATATATATATATATATATATATATATATATATATAGATATATATATATATAAATATATATATATATATATACAACATCATATATATCTACACATATATAGATATATATCTATATGCACATGTCTGCATATATACAAACACACACACATATATGTATGTAAATACATGTCCCCTATATTACTACCACAGTGCTGCATGTTATGTGCGAGGGAACAGCACACATAGCAATACACACAGATATATACATCTGTAAGTGTGGGCAACATGGATGGGTCTGTCACATGTGAACCCCTTGTTGGGACCACATTGCCCTTGTCTGTGAAGTAGGGAATGGGAATATGGGGAAGTATGGCAGGTATATTTATGGAGGTGGTCCGGGTTGGTAGATATAGAGGACAGCCTACAGGGGTGGTATATGACACATGTGGTGGGTAAACACCCTGGATGGTGTGTGTGGTCTGTGATGTGGAAGCCCCATGGGCCCCAATATGGAAACAATGAGAACAAGCCTCCCACCCATTGCTACTCACAACAGCAGTCCATGTCCCTGAAGGTGCCTGGCCTAGAGGCAGAGCAGGAAGAGCATGTGGACCCTGTGAATGTGTACTGGGTGCCTCAAGGTGATGTAGCACATCCCACGTGTTTCTGTGCAGCCCGCTATGGAACAGCCTCGGACCTGGCCTGTGTGTGACTCGGGGAGGGACAACATTCCCTGAAGTGGATCTTCACCTAAAGATAGTGCTGGACCAGTACATGAGGAGGCCGCAGGGTGGGTCCCACATGTGAAGTGGTCTGGTAACATGGCCAGATGAATTTGGAGAGGTGGTTCTGCTGGCAAATATTCCCCAAACATGCTATTGTGTCACTGTTATAGAACATATGTGGGTAGTAATAGTCTACACAATCCCAGAACATGTCCAACAGCATGCATAGATATCCCCAATAACACAGAATGTCAGATGTGCAGCAATTACATAGCAAGCATACCAAAGGCATATATGGAACCATAGTGGTCCTGACAATGGCATGCAGGTGAATAGTCCATAACAGTCCAGCAATGATAGTGTCCACACAGGGATCATGGTTACAAACACATAGCACAAAGTATGGTACAATACAATATCTGTCCCACTGGTAGGTAAGCTGTAGCCATACCTATTGAGTTGTGTGTACAGTTTGTTGTCAGTGATATGGTGGGGGGTGACAGGGATGTGTATTAAGAACTATGGTAACCTTGCTGTATGAGTTGCTCAGACCAGTTTCCATCTTTAAGTCTTTCAGGCAAAATGTCACATTGACACCTCCCTGCTTATTCAGCAGCTGAAAATGAAATACTGCTGAACTATCTCATCCAGCACTACCTTGTCCTGTTTGGCCGGGCCACCCATGGAGAAGCAGGAGTGGATCACCCTGTGGAATGACCTAGTCTACAGGGTCAATGATGTTGGACTGCACAACCGCAGTTATGAGCAGCTCCAGCATCATTGTTCTGACCTGCTTCGCAATGCCCATTGGCATGCTGCTGCAGTCCAGGGAATCACCTTGTAACAGCAGGGGCCATGCCATCCATCCCCCCGAGACGTGTTGAAAAGCTCCTCGCCATCCTCGTGGCCCCTGCCTGTCCGCACAGCCAACAACTGCCAGACACCATTGTGGTGGTGGGTGCTACCCACACACCAGGTGAGTAGCGTGCAGAGAAGGCCACAGAGCACGTCAGTAGACCACTGTTGTGTATGCATCCACAGCTTTACAGGCAGATCAAGCACATCTGACATGTTATATATATAATTTGTCACTGCATAGTAGTAATAAACAGATGTGCATACATGGTAGTATTGTGGACTTGTACTGTTGATGTACTGTAATGCTGCACCCACCCTGTAGCAATACCACAGGTGTGGCCACTGACTTTGCATCTCTGACACACTTATGTAAGTCTCTCTGGTATACCACCAAGGCAGCAGCCTGTAGATGGTGAGTATGGTTTATGCTGATGCTTACCAATACACTGGGCATGTAATGGCTATGGTATATTCCATGCACACATCTAACGCACCTACCCAGAATGCATGCTTCACATGTTCACGTATTGTTGCTGTTAAATGCACTGCATCACAGTAGTGACCATGATGGGGTATTGGAAGGTTATGTCAGACACCTGCAAGATGACTAACATCCTGTCATTGTGAAATGTGTCCACAGGGATTAACATAATGGTGGGACACATGGCCTACAGTAGGGATATTTGTGAAACATCACCCTTATACAGTGCAACAACAGTGTATCTACCAGTATTACAATGGCAACTGTTACAGATGTACACTATGGCATAACATATTACTGTGGTCCACATTATTATCTGGTACTTGGCTGTAAGATGTGGTTTTCAGTGCATGGGACACTGCAAACTGACACACATGTGTAGGCCTTACTTGTCAAGCATCTGCAAAAAGTCTAAAGTTGGGGAAGGGGTGTCAGTATGACACACCAGTACACTGCAGCAGGAATCCTAAGGATGCTAAGAATGGCTGTATCTGCACACAGTCAGGTTCAGGAACTGTGGCAGACACAACCCTACCACTACAGCAATAGTGATGCCAGTGTGTGAACACTAAGGGATGTGCACATGAGTAGACCTTGCAATCATGCAGATTTGGAGGACATGTGTAGGGCAGACTTACCATACACTGGCAAATGCAGATGGTCCATGCAAGTATTCCCCTGTTTGGAATAGTGATTGCTGTAGTACACATAACAATAGGTGCAACAAACCATCATGATAAGGGTGTGCACACATATGCACACACGGAGTGTATGCATCATGGTCAGCATCCGCACACCTAACACATTTCGTAGACACTGCATGTGAATGTACAGGACATATTCCACATATTGGGCTTATTTATTGTTAATATATGCAGTGATGTGGTCCCATGACAGATCAAGGAAGGGTACATCATATCAATAAAGATGTGTACACTCCCCATAGCCATGGTATGGTCTGACGGTTGTCAGTGTAATAGTATTGGATTGGTCATACATGGTCTGCTGATGCTAAGATCTGTAAACCAGACATCAGGCATTCACAAATGACATCTGTCCACATATCATCCCAGGCATGTGTTGCTGAAAAAGATAGGGGCTGTGAGCATTAGAGCTGACATAACTGACAAAGTACTACACATTCAGCAATGGGTTGTACACCTGTGAGATTTGGTGCACAGTACATGGCAGGGTGCAGAACAGGTGCACAACAATACTGTTACACGGGTGCAGTGGTATCCAGGGGAAGGGGTATCACCTACTAACACAGCCCATGCATCACACACATGTATACTGTTGCTAGCAGGGATTGACTATAGCTGAACTGCATGCTGTTGTTTATCATATGTTATGCATGTTGACAGATGGGTGATAGGAGGACTGTGTGTTCTATATTTGTGCAATCTCACCTGTGTGTGTGTGTGTGTGTGTGTGTGTGTGTGTGTGTGTGTGTGTGTGTGTGTGTGTATGTCTGTGTGCGTGTGGTTATTTTGTCTGTAGGGTCACTCTGGTGAAGTGGAGGGAGGTTGATGCATGTAGGATGTGTGTGTGTGCATGGGTGTGTGTTTGTGGGGGTCTCCCTGTATGCACATGTGCGATTGTGGGGTTGTTCATACAGCGGTACTTCCCTTTGGGATTATGCAGTACATGGACTGACACATGACACATCAGGAATACTTGTCTGATATGTAATCACAGGACAGCCGATAGTATAATAAGGTCTGTAGCATGGAACATGCATTGGGAGGGAAAGTAGACACTAGGTATTCCCTTAATATTGCATTCAGCAGAGAGGTGACAGACAACCCATGTATGCAGCACTACAGATGCATTGGGGAATTACTGGACAACACCAGGTAGTGTATCCATATATTACAGTTGTCACATGATAGGTTGATTGAGCAGCATATCTGGCATGCACTGAGAAATACTTACACATGATACTCCAATGCATGACATTATGGAGTGAATGTAGTAGCCCCTTACATATAGGGGCCATGCTCAAGATGTCCAGACATACACAGGGTGAACACTGAATGACAGCAGTGAGGCCATGCAAAACCACTCCACTCAGGTCAAGGAGGTAATGGAGTAACAGATCTTGTGTTGTGATCACTTGTTTAGGCATTTAGAGGAATGATACATTAATGAGTGATATTAATGAGTGTATGTTACCAAGTGTGATGCAGGATGGGGAATGTATGGTAATAAACATGGGACTGTCTGTAAAGTCACGGACAGGTAGGTATTAAGGTGGAATGTGTGTGTGTGTGTGTGTGTGTGTGTGTGTGTGTGTGTGTGTGTGTGTGTGTGTGTGTGTGTGTATGTGTGTACTTTTATGCAATGTTGTACAGGTCTTAAAGTGTGTTTCTTGTTTTCCCTCACAAGTGGCAAGGTGGGTCAGGGTCCCTCCTGCATGGAATGTGATGTTGGTGACCATACAGGCACCAAAGATGATGATAGCACTGTTGAGACACAGGTGGGGTTGTCAGGGGCCAAAACAGTGCCATCATTTGACATCCCCCTCTTAGCCACCCCAACCCCGCATACAGTTTCAGTGTCTATACATACCCCATCACCAGTGTCCATAGTGGAGGGACAGCTGGCAGTTGGTGGCAGTGCACAGGAGAGTGTAGTATCCATGCCTACTGTGTCTGGTCACAGCAGGCATAGCCAGATGTCTGGCAGGGCACCACATAGGCAGATGTCCCAGGGTGCTCATGGTAGGGCCATTGGTCATCATGCCCCTGGCAGACGCACCACACCTGGTACCACCAGGTGCATGTTTCAAGCTGTCATGGGGGTGCAGGCACATATGGAACTGTACACCAGACAGGGCCTGAGGCTGCAGAGGGCTGCTCTCACATCTGCAAGTGACAACTTCCATGAACTCTCTGGTGTCCTCCGTGCTCATACCAAGGTCATGGATAGATGGTTTGGTGAGATGATGGGCCTCATCGACTGTAGTTTGTCTGTGCTTGAACATGTGGTGGGAGTGCGGCGATGGCCACATGGACATAGGCCAGCAACAGCTGGTGGTCAACGTGGATGTGCTAGGACACCAAGGAGTTCCTGTAGTGGCAGTACCAGCTGCAGCACTTCAGGGGGAGCTGTCCATACCACAACACAGCAGGCCAGGAGCACATGGTCCTGCTCAGTCCCATGAGGGACCTGATTCCGGCAGACATCTGTCTTTATCAGGGAAGAGTAACACATCAAGGCCTGTTCCTGGACATGCCCATGGAACCCCTGGCAGGCACAGTCCATGTGTCCATGGCCAGAGGCAGTGAACTGCACACCCTGCTAGGTATGGTCTGCAGCTGTCCATAAACACCTATATAGGGCAGCCACATGGCAGAACTGTGTGCATGCATACCCACACACTATACGAACACACCTAGGGCAACTCCATACCTACACACACATCACCACTCATGTTCAACTCATTACACCCTTCACACACACCCATGGTGTCAAATGTATGGCCCACCATCAGCCTCTGTAAACCAACAACACACCCTGTGCATATGATGATACCTGTGTCACATCCCCGTCATCCATAACATCGGTGCAGGGACATGCTAATATGGTTTTGATGCACACTGTGACTGTACTACAGTGTACCAGAGTACTGCAGTATAACATGTTGTCAGGAATAATGTTTAATGCATACATGTCAGGTAGTGTAGCTGTCCAGAAATGATGCATTATAGCTCTTAGTAACACTTGTTGATTGTGGTCTCCATAATGTTTTCCATTTGTGTTGTAGGTGTACATGTGTCAGCAGGAGGATGGTCTGCAGTCATATTTCACAAGTGGTATGGAACTGTGGTGACACCATGGCTGTGACATATCCAGGGTACAGTTGAACACGTCACAGGTTTGTATAACAGTTATTGCCTGTGTCACATGGACAGGTGACTTGCTGAGACGTGCGTAATCTGCAACCTGATGTAGAGCCAACAACATACACTCACACTCTTACTTGGCAACACTGGGATTAGACCCCTACCTAGGTATGTAATGCTACTGAACTGTGTGGCTTTCATTGCACACACCACACAGCATGTAGGGTGAGGTGTGTTCCAGTTTTCATGTTACATGCAGAACATCCCCAGACATGTACAATATGCTAATGGGGGATGTAATGGTTGTATATGGACAATACATAGTGTGACATACCATCATATACACATTAACAGACACATAACAAGCAGACACACAGCCTAGAGACCTGGGCCTATTGGTGCTAACTTTCTTGTCTGTGTGTCCAGTGTGTTACAGGTAGGCTGCACACAACACATGCATAACTGGGCTGGATTGTGGTATCAGTTACCTGTATGGTTGATGGTGACAGTGGTCACTATAAAGCAGTACATGGGACATATACCCTGTGTACTATGGTATAATGACAGTGTACACAGCACGCACATCCCCCAGTGGATATTGTACTCCTTGGAACTCATGATGACACTCTGACATACCCAAAATCACACATTGCCCATGACTGTGATACAACCCATTGTATATCCCAACAGTGGTACTACAGGGATATTCATTTACTGCACATGCAACAGGCATAGTAGGGTGTTGCATTGTCATGCCTCACCTACGGACAGCAACAACACTATCTGTACTCCTGTGTGGCAATGCATATTGTAATAGGAGTATGTGGCCTTGGAATGCTGTACCTTACAGATATACAGACATGCACACATACACACACTTGCCAGAACTCAATAGGTATCCCATACCTATCAACCCATTTGTACAAGACTGTTGTGCTGGTACTGCAAGACTCATGTAGTCAGTAGAGAGAGGAGTGTAACAGGGCACATGTAATGTCCAATACAGCAGCAGCAGCCGCAACTGACTATGGCAGTGGGTGTTGCGGTGGTTGTGAAGGTCCTCATGGAATTCTCAACTACAGGTATACTAATACACAGACACTGCTATCCTCAGTAATGCACACATACACATGTGTCAGAACTGGGGTGCATCGCTGCAGGTGGTCATAGCTGTGTACCTGGCTATTGTCCATGTGGAGATGGGTTGTGAAGGGGATGTGTGTACAGTGGTATATGCCACCTGCCATGTGCCAGCAGGCAATCTATCAATAGACACCACTGTGGTGACCCTCAGGGTAAGAGTGACATTCATCAGCCAATCCTATGGGTGCCTCCTGCACATGGCCACTGAGGTGATCCAGTTGACATGTATGCAACATGTATTACAACACATGGTTAGTGTCTGTGATGGAGACCTGTACCCTAACATGCCCTGTTGACTGTGGTAGTGTAGTGGAGGTACCCGTGACATGTGGTGCATACAGGGTGCTGTTTCATATATGTACCTGTTATTACATAGCTAGGAAGATATGTCAGTGTCAATCAAGCATAGGTTGCCTGTACATATCCCAGCTGGATACCTGCCATCTGCGCATCTGTACAGGGACTGACAGTCAGCTTGACAAGTAGCTATGCAGTAGGATGTATGTGTCAACAGACAGATGTTTGACAACAATATGTATGCCATAACTACATGTTGGAAGCCCTCACTAACGTGCTGTACAGACAGTAGTCTACAGTTACATTCCACATGTTGGATCATTATCCAGTAGGGGATATATACTGTGACAAAGCTCACACACCAGGAACACAACAGAGAGGCATCAGAGTCCAGCTATGCATGTAGGTGTGCTTGTTGTCAGTACTGCATTTAGCACTCTACTCTTGCCTGGGAAAGCACTGTCAACAGTAGTACCACCATGATACACTACATGCCAGTGTGACAGCATGTACCCTGGGTTACTACCCCTGTATGTCACACATTCACATGGATAACAATGCTGTACAGGTCTCATATACTTGTGTGTCCCAGACATGACACTCACACCCCTTACTATTGTAATGATAGCACATAGGCTCATGTATTGTACATGGCATTACATACACTTATTGCAGATGTCATTACCCTGCTTTGTTATCAGACTGGGTGATGAGAACTAGTTACCAGGGCTAAGCCATGCTTAGCAGATGTCAACATTGCTCCAATTTAACAGCTAAGCAGATTTGCGCACTGGTAAGTGAAGTCCACACAGTGCAAGTGCCCGTACATTTGACCATACATTAGCACTGCTTCGCTTAGTGCAAACCCATGCAAACCCACTTAAAGCTGCTCAAAACTGCCTTAACCACTCTGTATCCAACAGCCCTTGTTCTGCCAGCAACAAAATAAACAACACTTGCAGGCCTTGAACCCAGGACCCTGTACACTATAGTCACAACAGTTAACCACTATGCCATGACCACTGTGAAGACAGTTGCTGTTTTTCCAATATATCTGTCAATACACATATTGATTACTATTGAACAATTGCTTTTACTTCCACAATTGTGTAGTACTTGTTATTGATAGTACTGTTGCATCACATATATTGTTATATTATAATGTACACATATCAGATACATACGGCGAGATATATCTGGGAAGGTATACACAAATGTGATGTTTACACATGACAGGAATATGGACATATACATATACATATGTTGATGTATGTCTAGATGTACATACACATGCATAGTCATACATATGTCTGTCTACACATCCTGCTGTTTTAAAAATAGTAACTCTCTACTAAACCTTAACTTTTTAAACAGGTAAAACTTAAGTTACCTACTTTCACATCTAACTTCTCTAGTGCACATTGCAGTGTGCATTTTTTTTCATCTTACCTTTAAGCATCCCTGTGACTAGCACTTTCTCTAATACCTGCTGGAAAGCACTAGGAAGCCTTAAACTGATGAAATCACTCAACTCTCCTTGTTAATAAGGAGAAATTAATAGTAGGCACTAAACAGCCTATAATTGCAAAGTACCTTGCTAAGGTAAGGGAAAACAGCTCCTGTACTTTACAAAAAATAAAATAAAAAGCACCAAACCAGGCATGTCCAAGGGTCAGCATCTGGTGATTTCTCCTGTCAACCCGGTGAATCTGGGCATACTGGGGCAATGCAGCAATTGCCTCATGTACACAGACAACCCTCTCCTCCTACCACCCAACACTACAACCTGTGAGATATGCACTTACATAGCCACAAGGGAAGCAAAGCTCTCTCCACCCAAGATTGTGCTAGACAGTCAAGAGGAGAAGGTTAACACCCACACTACACCTCAAGCAACACATAGTCCTTCTAAACCCACACCACCAACACCCCCATATAGCAACACTAAATCCGCATATGCAGAGGCCCTTAACTGTAACCTGCCCAAGCAACAAGGACCTCTGAAGCTGAAATGCAAACAAACACCAATCACAACCAAAGTGTCACATAGTTCACAACACCAATGTGCCACCCAGCAACAGCCCCTAAGGCATGGCAATGTACCTAACACTTTAGTCATAGGTGACTCTATAGTCCGGCACACTGATGTCCCTCTCACCAGGTTGAACAAGGAGAAAATTACAGTCAGCTGCCTGTCGGGTGCCAGGATCCACCACGTAACGCATGCACTCAAGTCACTCCACAAGTACAAATATGACTCTGTCATTGTCCATGTTGGAGTGAATGACTTGAGACGTACCTCCCTGGACTACATGAAAAGAGACATGGAAGAGCTCTCGGATCATGTGGCGCAGGCAGGTATGACCCTAGCCCTGAGTAGCATCCTGCCTTCACCCAGAATGATACCACAATATAAGGACAAAATGATTGACTTCAACAATTGGCTAAGCTTCTGGTGTCATTCAAAGGGGATCCAGTATCGTTCTGCCTGGGACAACATGATTGACAGACCACGATGCTTTGCCAGAGATGGTCTGCACCTGTCGCCCCTGGGATTCAGGTTACTGGCTAAGGCTCTTGCCACCCCTATAGTGCCTTTTTTAGGCAAAGTTCAAAGGACAAAACCACCACCGTAACAGGTACAAGCATGCAAAATCTGAAGGTAATGCTACTCAATGCTAGAAGTCTAAACCTCAAAATGCACTCTCTCAAGGCACTCCTAAAAATGAAGAACATTGATATCTGTGCAGTAACTGAGACCTGGTTCAAAGCTCCAGAGAGCACCCCTGCAATAACAGGCTACAACTCTTACCACACTTTTCGGCCACCAAACCAGGACCAAAACACTAAAGGTGGAGGAGTGTCAATATTCACCAATGATATTCACACCACCAGGCTAGTTGCCCAACACAATGCGTCTGAAATTCTCCAGGTGCAACTAACACTAGGTAAGACTGCAATCCAAATTGTAGCTTGCTACAGATCCCCCACCATACCCCAAGATTCTCACTACACCTTTCTAAACATACTGGAAAATATTAAGATAGAACCAAACACCCTAATACTAGGTGATTTTAACTACCCTGCCATTAACTGGGAAAACTACTCATGTACCAACACCTTTGCCCAACGGTTCTTGGAATTCATAAATTCCAATGCTCTGGATCAACTAATCCATAGTCCCACCAGGGGCTCCAATATCCTAGACCTGGTCATTACCAACATGGGAAATTGAAGTTCCACACCTATGGTCACCCCCTCGTTAGTCAGGTCTGACCATAATCTAATCACCCTTAACTTCCACACCCCCCCACCCCCCAGTAAGGAAACCTCCATAAAAAACCTCTCCAAAGCCAACTTCATGCTATTCAAGTCAGAAGTGACAAACTTGATGACACCCATGCAGATAGGAACTGAAAGTTCAACTGCTGAATCCTACACTAAGGCACTGTACGAGCACATCCACTCATGCATGAATTGTGCCATCCCAAAAAGAACCAATATGCTCTCATTCAAAAAAAGGAAGCCAATCTGGTGGTCCCCTGCCATAAATAAACTTTACAACAAAAGGAAGAAACTGTTGCAGAAAAGAGGAAAATACCAGGATGCCAAAAACTCCCTTAACAGCCTCAGTAAGAAATTGAGATCCCTCATAAAATCCTCCAAAGCTAGTTACGAAAATAAAATTGCCAAAGATTCCAAAGACAACCACAAGGCATTCTATAACTATGTCAAAAATCTAAATGGCAATGCTCAGATCTGCTCTGAGCTAAAACAGAACTGCATTAAATATACTGATCCCAAGGATATTGCCAATATCCTAGCAGATCGATTAATTGCCAACTTCACCCCCCCTCTCACCCCCTAAAATGGCCCATCTCAATACCAGAAGATTGACAAATTCTGGCAATAATTGTCACACAGGTAAAAAATGCACTTTCCAAAGCTAAGAATACAGCATCCATGGGACCAGATGACATCCCGGGCTGTGTACTACATGAACTATAATATGAAATGGCACCTCACCTAAGTGTCATGTTTAATCATAGCCTCACCTCAGGTTTCATGCCCACTGAGTGGCTCAGAGCTACGGTTTTCCCACTCCACAAGAGGGAATACACCTTGGATCCCTGAAACTACCGTCCCATCAGTCTGACGAGATTTATCTGCAAGGTCATGGAGCGTATTATCATGGAACTTATAAACAAAGACATTGGCAACCTTCAAACACTGGACCCCTCCCAGTTTGAGTTTGTGAAGGGCCAATCTTGTCTCCTGAACCTGATTGACTTCTTCAAATCAGTCTCCAGAGTCGATGACAGGGGTAGGGTGGTCCACACAGCCTATCTAGACCTTGCCAAGGCCTTTGACACCATCCCCCACTCTGGAATCATATATAAACTTACTAAGCTGGGCATTAATCCCTATGTCACCCAATGGATTGCTAACTGGCTTACTGATAGAACCCACACTGTAAATGTAGCTGACTCCAAATCCAGCTCCAGACAAGTGACAAGTGGAGTACCTCAGGGTTCAGTCCTGGGACCGCTCTTGTTTGGCATCTACTTCTCTGAAGTACAGGCCAACACTAAGGGACTCTGGCTAACAAAGTGCAAACTGGGAGCCATTATTGAATCCCCAAATTATGTGGATACTCTACAAAAGGGCCTTACAGAAACAGATGCTTGGTGCCAGAGCCATGGGCTGAAGCTCAATGCCAAGAAATGTATAGTTATCCCCTTTGGGAAAAAACATGTATCTGTGAAGTACCATATAGGTGGCAGTACACTAAACACCAAACGTGTGATAAGAGGCTGAGGGATACAGGTGGACAATGGTCTCACCTTCGATAACCACATTGCCACAACAGTCAGGAAATCCTTCTATGTGGCACACCTTATCACTAAGGGCTTTTCATCCAGAAAAAAGGAGGTCATTGCCCCACTGTACTCATCCCTCATTAGACCCATTATAGAATACAACACCCCATTTGGTATGTACCTCTCAAGACATCTGCAACAACTTGAAAGGCCACAGAAATACTTCACTAAAAGAATCACAGGCCCAAAGCAGATGCCCTATGCTGACCACCTTAAAAAACTGCAGCTATTCTCTGTCGTATATCGTCTAGTCAGAGGCGATCTCTGCTTAACATACAAGGCCATGTCAAACCCGGAGCTGTTGGACATGCTACACTTAAAGAAATCCCAATCACTCAGGGCCACACACTCCAGGAATCTAAACCTTGTCATCACAATAAGCAAAACATGCTGGAGGGATAGGTTCCTGACCCAGAGACTCACCAGACTCTGGAATAGATTGCCCATACATGTCAAGCAGAGTACCTCTTTGGCCCTCTTCAAAAGGAACCTTGACGATTGGATGGGAGAAAGGAAATTCACCCCAGGGATCACGTCAGTTGCCCTGCTAGACAGGGGTCCAGGGAAGTAAATACTGTGGGAAGAAATAGCCAGGGAATTGTTATGGCTAGGCTTGTATAGGCCCTAGGGCTGATAGCCTAGTACCAACCTATTAACCTATGAACCCATGAACCTATAGTGCATAATATATACGGCCATGTGTAGATCTCTTTGCATATATATATATATATATATATATATATATATATATATATATATATATATATGTGTATATATGTATATATATAGATATATATATCTATATATATTTTTATATATATATATATGCATGCGCATCCTATGTGTACAGATATACCTATTTATGTTGATATATTTGTAGATATCTATAACTATATGTGCATACATATCTCTTCAGATATACCTATTACTGTCAATATATATGTAGATATCCATAAGTATATATGCATATGTATCTATACATCTGTATATGTGTAGACATATATTGCTGTGTATATGTATATATATGAGTGTTTATATATATATATATATATATATATATATATATATATATATATATATATATATATATATATATATATATATACACATATATATATGTGTGTGTGTGTGTGTGTGTATACATATATATATATATCCATCTATGTATGTTGATATGTATATGTGTATATACATATTTATATAGATATATGGATAAATATATAAATATATGTTTACCATATGTCCAGAACATGGAGTGGAGTCCTACCTTAGCCCCAATAATTCCAACCTCTTAGTGCAAGGGGATGTCATGTATGTATTGCAGGCATATATGCAGACTTTTGTATTGTAATAGGGGTTGTCTTAACAGACATGTTGTGTGTGGGAGGTCACATCTGCTTTTAACATGTGCACCATTGGCTACTGACAGATATCCTAAGGACATCATAGTACAGTACTACTGTCAGCACAGTAATGATCCTGTGGACTACAGCAGAGATATGACCAATATATGTGGACAGTCTGGCACTCTGTGGTCAGTCCAGAGGTGCACACATATCCCCTTCATGCGAGATGTGTGGACCACACCTTCCAATGTGGATGTTAGTAGCCATGTACATGGGTATATCACATAAATACTGGACTACATATGCCCATACAGTTTATGCATGGACACACACCAGTCTATCCTGACACATAATACCTGGTGGTGCAGGGGTTACATGGCCACATATTACCCAGTAGTTAGTGACATATATCTGTACCGAATCCCACTGCTTTGTCAGAAATACACAACAGTTATGGTGGCCTGTCAGCAGTATGTCTTGCTATTTAAATGGGTCAAAATCAGTTTGTGGTTTTTGACTGGGACATTGTTATTGGTGCTGTTAAAATTATACTGCATTTCAGTTTGCTACTTTATCCACTTGTCCAGTATAGTTCATTTTTTCTTTTCTGGTTTATTTTTCGTGGCATGCAGTCCGTGGTATAAAGGTTCTGCTACTAGTAATGACTTGGGTCATTTTCTCTCAGCAGGAACAGCACAATTAGAGAACTGTTATTTCAGCAAATGTATGGAGGAAATAATTATATTGAGAGGAATAATAATAATAGGCGGTTAGAAATGAAAGGTTGGACAACTCATTTTTTAGCTAAGTAGGGGGAGAGAACTAGTACATCTGATGATAATGAATGTAAATATGTTGGACATAATAATGATTGAAGAATTAAAGGTATTGAAATATGGTTTCAATTTGTCCCCCCATTATAAAGCCAGTTTGAAAAAAACAACAGTCATAAAAAAAAAAAAAAATAAATTTAATTTAAATCTAACATATGCATGATATACCTCAACCCAATAAAGCATTAATATTAATTAACCTTCTAGTTTTGTTTATTACATACTACTACTATAGTATTTATTTGAACATGTATGTATTGAAGACATTAAAAAAAAAAAAAAAAAAAAATGACTGACAATTTAAATAAAACAGAAAGAATGGCCTTAGAAAGTGATAAAGGTGCAAATATAGTGGTTATGGAACAAGAAAAATATATTTGTAATATATGGGACATTTTAGATAATCAAGATGAATATGAGAAAGTAAATTTATTTGATATTCATAAAAATTCAGACTTATTGAATCATATATATGAAGCACTTATGTCTGGATACATCAGTTTGGAGTTATATGAATTTTGTTCTGTACAAAATCCCCCATTCTAGTACAGAAGGTATTTCCTTAATTATTGATGCAGTATTGGGTCCATTATTACAAGAAACAGCATCATTTGTTATTAAGGATTCATGCATTTTAGATGAAGTTAAAAATTTAGTTTGAATAAAGTGTTTGACTCCATAAAACATATTATTTTTACGTTGGATGTCACATCTTTGCATTATATAGGTATTGAAGCAGTGCGCAGTTATTTAACAAAGAAAAAATACTCCAAATGAGGTTATTTCCACTATTTGTAGTTTTGTAGAAATAGTGTTAAAATATTATTTTTTTTTGGCAATCAATATTATCAACACAGTCATGGCATGGTGGGAAATGGATATATTATCCATAATAAAAGAAGAGTTTACAATTGTGTTTTATAAAAGATTTATTGATGATTTATTTTTATAATAGAAGGTGATATATTAACAGTAAATAATTTTGTGATAAAAGCCAATAAAAGTTCAGATTTTTAAAATTCACCATAGGTGATGTAGGTTTAGTAGTGAATTTTTAGATGTATGTCTATGGTGGGATTTAAATGATATGACCAGTAAGGTTGAAAATTGATTGAGAATTTCATTTTTCATAACCTTAATTTTTAGATAGAGGTTATGATATTAATAATTTAATGAATAGTGGAAATGAAATTTTTGAAAAGTGATAGTTTATTTCCAGCGATTTTAAATGGTGTTGAATCTCAAAGTTTAACAAATACTTGGATTGAAAAAATGGAAGTTATGTGTTCATTAGAGATGAGTAGTGAAATGAATATAATAGCATCAATTGTTAATAAAAATTGGAAAATTATTCAAGGGAACCAGATGTCTCAAATCTTCTTAGTAATAATCCACACTTTATTAGGAACATACAACCACAATTAAAAAAAAAAAATAATTTAATAAGTGAATACAGAAAGGCTGATATATAAAAAAGTGGTATGTTCTGCTGCCAGAATTGTAAAGTTTGTCGCTCCTTCATATCAGTAGGGGTATTGTTATAGCCAGCCAGCCACAATAGAAGGAAGTACCTGGATATGTAGACTGTAATTCATGTGGGTGGTTTTTATGAGCATGTGCACACATGCCCTCTTAATACCCATATAAAAGACATTATATATATAATGAATGCAAAGATGAAAAAATGCTCTATATAAACATTCCAAAAAGTGTATTTTTTTAAAAAATTTTTTTCAGTACTAGAAGTTTGTAGTTGACAATAGGGCTGGGGGATTTCAAAGAATATGTTAAAACAAAAACATTGTGGCAGATCAGGTTAAATTCTGATAAACATCCTGGGTTAAATGAAGCAATAAATGTGAAATGTTTTTAAAATATAGAAAGCTAAGCATAAATAAGGAATACAATATATTACATTTATTTAATTCAGTATAAATGATGAGGTTTTTAATTTATTATATTTTTAATTGTATTGATTAATTAAGTGTTTAATTGTTTTTAATTAAGTGCTGATTGAGTGTGTATTTAAATGGGTCAAAATCAGTTTGTGGAGTATTCTGATGAAGTCGTGATATGAAAGCTTATTATAAAAGGATTCTTTTTTGACTGGGACATTGTTATTGGTGCTGTTAAAATTATACTGCATTTCAGTTTGCTACTTTATCCATTGTGCTACCTTTAGTGAACTAACTTGTCCAGTATAGTTCATTTTTCTTTTTATATGTCTTGCAAATAACTGGACATTACATACTGGGTAATTACACTAGGCTACTAGGCATGTCACAAAGCACTGTGCAAACTACAGGCAGACTGCCACAACACTGGACTACATTTTGTATGGGGGAATGCACATGTACCTACGATTATAGCAGACTCTATACACATGTCACAGCACAGAGTAATAGACACCTGTGTAAAAGTGCATACCCACAACCAATGTAAACACAGCCACAGCCACATATGGTACACAAGCTTAATATGACACTATATGGACTGTCTGATAAACTCCATCCTCATATGTGCCACTCACACACTGACCCTACATACAATGGGTCTTGGCACTGTGTGGTCTGATGGCTGTCTGTGGTATGGGACATGTGTGAGTCTGGCGCTACAGACATGTGAGTCAATAGGGTACCATACACTGGAGCAGCATGTAACATCAGATAGAACAGGACTGACAACAGTGGCATCTACCAAAGTCCGTGCACAGCCCAAGGTTCGTATGCGCAATGCACATACTGTTGACAATCACTCAATGTATACAGACCCCAATACTGTACACACAACCGCAGAATGGCCAAGCTATGTCCTCAGAAACAACCCCTACTATACATAACATGTCTAGCAGTCTAATATCTGACTGGCTTGTTATCAGGCATGATGTCAATAAATAATGGCTTACAGGACATATGCACCTCTTATTGCATGACATATGTACAAACATTGACAGACTTGTGGCTGGAGCTATGAACACTGCCCCAATATTGGCATGTTGCTGAGATAATCTCACACATTTACTGTCATACTAGGGTTTGTTGTGACATATTTCCTATGAGGGATATGAAGTTAGTAACTCTCATGGCTGCCACCATGTACTGACTGCATTCCTCACAATATGCTTCTGCAGTTCTCTGATGTTCTGTGAGTAATACAAGAAACAAAAGGCTCCACACACTGCCTAGTCTGCAGATGACCCTACAGATGGAAGTTTCCTCAAACATAGCACTGTTATGACAGGTATTAAAATATGTAGACCAGCCATATCCACACACACCCTTTTAAGCTGACATTGCTCCTAATACAGAATAGCAGCACTTTCATTCTGTAGTCATGTCAGGCATATCCCCTTCTATGTGTTGGTCTGTTTCCACAGTGTATGTTGTTAGAGGTAAATCCCAAATCCATCTGTGATGATTTTTGCCAAACTCCAGATCTAGGTCCTGCTCACAGTGAATGAAAAGGCCCAACACCAACATGATGTTCCTAGATATTGGAGTGTGTTTCCATGTAATTGGCTATGAGAATGTTACCACAGCTGCTCCACATGCAATCACCTAGAGAAGGGCAGCAATTCATGCAGAGGCCATCAGCAGATCATGAGCATCACTTAGAAAACACACGCTACTGCTTAAGCAAAGCAGGTGTAGTTCTCCACATCCACCAGAGAGGGAGTGAGAGAGAGAGACAGAGACAAAGTAAGTCAGGGAGGGGGTGGGAGAGTAAAACCTAAGTATGTTTGTGTCACACACCTACCAGTACAGGGTTTCAACCCCCTGATTGACTATGCATTGTTATCACATGTCTATGCAGTTATTGCATGCGTCACATAGCTTACCTGTTGAGGAGGTGTCCAAACGTATATGTGATGGTGAGTGACATCTGCAACAATGATATGGTAGTGATAGAGTAGGTGCAGTACACACTTGTCCATATGAATAGGTGTCAGTGTCAAAACAGCCACACTCTCTTAGGGACTCACATGCACTGGCACACTTGCCAGGCTCTGGAATACACTTCCTAACTAGTTAGTTTGCCACAATACAGTAATGCGCAGGTATCACATGCACCACAGATGTTATCCTGAGGTTATATGGGTAAAGGGTATGTGAAGGTGTCTGACATCAGACAGCATGCTTCAGTATGCCAATAGGAGTTGTAGTGAGTGTGAATGTGGTCAAAAGGATCATACACCACACACACAGACACAGGGTCCCAGTACTGACATGCATGGGTGCATTGCCTCACGGGTATGTAGTGGTTGACTGTGCCAGAAGGCTATACAAGGCTAGGTGAAGGGTATAACTTGGCATCAGGCCACATGACAATGGTCTGCAGTGTGGCTCAGGGGTGTAGTGTCTGCGTTGGCCCACACAGGTGAGTATTGTATTCACCATCCAGTCACCTGGGTAACTATTGTGTGTGGCCATTGCTGTGCAATGCTTGCAATGTATGTGTTCTGTAGTCCATGACATGGATGGTGTCTGGGATGTGCACACATCCCACATGCATGTACAGTGACATGTGGATCTGTACCTGGGGTGTCTGGCCCATATTGTGTATACAGATTGTTATCATCAGATGTGCCAGTACTGGCCTCATGTGGTGGGAACTGGTAATGGACAGCAGGTTGACCCTGCACCTACATTGATACCATGATACAGGTATTCCCTGGTGTCAGTGGCATCTGTCCATACAGGGCACGTGTTTAAGGCATGGTATGTCCTTTGTGGGTCACATTTGATGGCACCACAGGTGTTGCAGACGTCCAGTGGAGAACATAGTGAAGGTGCACTGTCTGCATGTATATGCCTATTTTACTGATGGGCAGTGTGCCATGCCCTCTGTAGTCCACTGCAATCACACCATAGTTATTATCTGTGGGATATATGCAGGGTACTACCAACATAGCAGTTGTTGCCTAGGCAAGTGTGTTTGTGTATGAGACATGGGTTGAGACTGTTCTCTGGGTAATACAAGGGTTGCTGACTTTGTTCGCCAGGCCTTGATGTCTCATGTATGGGTATGGATTTGCAGCCCAGCCTCTCATCTATTTCACATCTGTTATCCTTGTAAGGTGGACATTGTGACATATAATAGGGCCACCATATAAGAAATTTGCAAAGCCCGCTACACAGTGACTCCAGTCTTTTACACACTCACAGCCACCTCCACACATGATACAAATAACAGACACACACACACACACACACACACACACACACACACACACACACACACACACACACACACACACACACACACACACACACACACATACACACATACACATACACACATACACACACTCGCACACACACTTGCCATGTCCAGGATTAGAACTTTTACCTAACTAGTTTATCACATGACAGCATTACGCAGTTATAGGACGCATCACAGTGATTACTGGAGTACTCTTTCCCCAAAGGTGTATTTCACTGGGAATGACATCAGTAGGCTTGCCAAAGAAGGTCAATGGAGGTTGTAGTGATTGTGAATGGCCTCAAAAGGATTGCACCCTACACAGACAAAGAAACACACACACACACACACAAACATCCACATTCACCATGTCTGGGAATAGAACCCCTACCAAAGTACTACATCACACTACAGCATTACACAGGTATAGGACACGCCATGGAGATTACTGGGTTCCTTCTTTCCCAAAGGTGTATTTCAAAGTAAATGACATCAGCAGGCTTGCCAAAGTAAGGCATTTGAAAAGTAGTGCGTGTGACTAGCCTAAAAAGCATTGCTCCCTACACAGACACAGTTACCACATCTGGGATTAGAACTCCTACCTAACTAGTTTATCTCACTACAGCATTGCACAGTTATAGGACGTGCCACGGAAATTACTGGATCTACCACTTTCCCAAAGGTGTATTTCAAACTGAATGAAATCAGCAGGCTTGCCAACATAGGGCATTTGGAATGTAGTGAGTGTGACTAGCCTAAAAAGCATTGCTCCCTATGCAGAGACACACATAAACACAGTTGACATGTCTGGGATTAGAACTCCTATCTGACTAATTTATCACACTACAGCATTACACAGTTCTAGGATGCGCCACAGAGATTACTCGGCTACTATTTTCCCCAAGGTGAATTTCAAAGTGAATGACAGCAGGCTTGCCAAAGTAGGGCATTTGAAATGTAGTGAGTGTGACTAGCCTAGCCTAAAAAGCATTGCTTCCTACAAAGACAGAAACACACACACACACGCACACACACACACACACACACACACACACACACACACACACACACACACACACACACACACATACAGTCGCCATGTCTGAGAATATAACTCCTACCTAACTAGTTTATCATAGTACAGCATTATGCAGTTATAGGATATTTCACAGACATTATTGGGCTACTCTTTTCCCAATGGTGTATTTCAAAGTGAATGACATCAGCAGGCTTGCCAAATTAAGGCATTTGAAAAGTAGTGAGTGTGATTAGCCTAAAAAGCATTGCTCCCTACACAGACAGAGACACACACACATGTAGTTGTTATGTCTGGGATTAGAACTTCTAACTAACTAATTTATCACACTGCAGCATTAAGCAGTTATAGGACATGCCACAGAGATTACTGTGCTACACCATTCCCAAAGGTGTATTTCAAAGTGAACAACATCAGCAGGCTTGCCAAAGTAGGGCATTTGAAAAGTAGTGAGTGTGAATAGCCTAAAAAGCATTGCTCCCTACACAGACAGAGACACACCTACACATGCACACATTTGCTATGTCTGGGATTAGAAGTCCTACTTATCAAGTTTATCACACTACAGCATCATGCTGTTATAGGATGTGCCACAAAGATTGTTGGGCTATTTCTTTCCCAAAGGTGTGTTTCACTGGGAATGACATCAGCAGACTTGTCATAGCAGGACTATGGGGAGGGCAGTGTTTGTGCATGGGCCATAACCCATTCATCTAGAGGTAGACACACCACACTCAGGCACATGCAGGTTTATATTCCGCAGGTATGTGTATACAACTGCTAGATGACTACTGCCTTGTACAGTCTTGTTGCACAGCTACCACTTGCACCACATAGTCTGTATTGCTGAGGGATACCAGTGGCTAATTTCTATAGTGAGTGACATTTAGACATCATGTGGTTGTAGCCATTTGATTGTGTGCTGGGTGGGACAGGCCTCATGATGGAAGGCTCTTTGTCACTGTCACTCTCTTCTACACATCTATGTATGTGTACTTTTGGCATATTATAGTGTGTTGTCCTTGGATATATATGTGTATTCCAATCCAATATGTGTGCAAAGAATGTCTGGTGCATACTGAGGAGTGTATGCACTAACATCTGCAACTGTCAGCTATGTATGGTCCACTGTTGTTGGCAGACATGGGCTTTATTTGTTTAAGTGTGTACTCATACCCAGTATGACCTTTCAGTATGTTGTTGTCTGACATTGCCTTCATTTCTCTAAGTGTGTGAGCATGCCCAGTATGCCCTTCTGTATTGAATCTGTGGATCCATTCCAAGGTAGTTTGTACTCCAGTGTAGACCTTTGTGTTCTACACCTACAGCTAGCAAAGTGTTTCTGCAGGATATCTGTAGATCAGTTGGCAATATGGGGTCAAACTGTACAAGGGATAGTGTGTACTGTATGTGATTGTGTCTGTGCTGCTTCTGCTACATGGTACTGGTGTTAGCAGAGATATTCAGACATGTGTACTGTTATACACTGTGATGTTTTATGTCCTCAAGTACTGTCAGGTGAACATTTTTGCTCGCAGTGATGTCCTGGGGGAACACAGGGTGAATGCAGTTGTGTCCAGTATTGTGGTCAAATGCCTACATATTCATGGAAAGTTACGTCATTCTGGAGGGGGAGCTGCAGACACTTGCTGCTGAGTCTGTGTATCCAGTTCAGAAGCTTGGTACAGTACTGGCAGAGGTTCCCATACTTGTACATCCATCGACATGACAGTATTGCCTTATCTTGCTGTGACAATACCTCACAGCTGTACAGATTCGAACTGGCTACCCAGAGGTAGGGGTCATAAGTCAGGACATTACCCCTATTGTGGTGTATGGGCAGGTTTATAGCCACCCATTTTTGTTTTTGCAGCCAGGGATAGTATGTGCACATGTCTATGTGTCGAAGTTTGCACATTCCATGCTGCCCATGCTCCCAGCCCCCTCTCTATTATTCTATCCTCTTCCATACATTATGCATACATTGTCTGATACTTTCCCTATAGTTATCACCTCATCACAGGTGTTTTGTTGTTGGTCCACAGTTCATGCAGTAGGACATGGTGGACATGTTACTGTGGTTTGTCCACATGGCCTTGCATATGGCTTACGTGGAGTGTGTTATGTTGTTATTTGGGTGTCCATTACATAACATACATTGGCAGTATGGGTGAGATGTAGGCCTTTGGCAGAGGCCTGTAGGGCATTTGCTGGTGATGCAGGCCAGCTGTAGCAGGCCATTGCATTCTGTCAGTCTTACAGTCCCAGACTGCCAAACAATATATTCCCCTGGGGTAACAGGGTAGGTGTGCTAGGTGTTCATGCCAATACTTTCTATCAGTATTGATCAGGTGGTGTGGATGCTGGCAGGGTGCTGCTTACAGATAGGGACACACTTACATGGGACACCTGAACTGCATGTTGCATTCTTTCGCTATTACCATACACAGGTGGGGTCATATTGTACCCATTCCCAACAGCAGGGATAAGACCAGAGAGGTACCTGTGAGTGGTGTTTGGGTGAACTGGGTGCATGTGTGCTATGGACACTACTTGCATCTGACTCACAGATGTGCATGGGGCATTCAGTTATGCTGGCTTGTGCAGGGACATCAGCCATTTCCCATTACGTCAGTCCTATCACCTTTGTGATCTGCGAGTGTTTGGCCAGACGACATTGGTATTCCCTACTACAAGCCCAGATAATGTGATGCATACCTGTTTGTACAATTCCAAGGGTGTGTCCATTTCATGGTTAAACATTATATACTGTTTGTCTGGTTACTTTTCCCTGTGTAATGTTTGTATATCTAGCCCAACAGTCACGCCATGTCCATATTTCAGATGATGACACATATTATCGCCATACATTTACTTTGGCTTACTGCTAGCATGTGTTATACTGGGGAGCATTGTCTCTGGCATTGCAGTTGTGAGGACTTGGCCCTGTCATTGGCAGTAGTTGGCAATGGCCACCAGTTCACACTTTAACATGCATACATACTGACCTCTCTCACACAATATGAAATACACACCAACCTAACACATGCATACCTGCATATAGTACAAATGCTACAGTCTATCCTGCTACCTTGGCCACCTCAGGTCATATGTGCTCCACTGGTATTATACCTACACATACATGTTACTACATGTCTACATCAGATTGGGGGGGGCACATCTGACTGTTACTACATTTCTACATAGGATTGGGGGGGCACACCTGACTGTTACAATGTGTCTACATTAGATTGGGGGGCACACCAGACTGTTACTACATTTCTAAATAGGATTGGGGGGCACACCTGACTGTTACTACATTTCTACTTAGGATTGGGGGGCACACCTGACTGTTTCTACATTTCTACATAGGATTGGGGGGGCACACCTGACTGTTACTACATTTCTATTTAGGATTGGGTGCCCCCAACTGACTGTTACAACGTGTCTACATCAGATTGGGGACACACACCAGACTGTTATTACATTTCTACAAAGGATTGGGGGTGGGGAACACTTGACTGTTTCTACATTTCTACATAGGATTGAGGGGCACACCTGACTGTTTCTACATTTCTACATAGGATTGGGGGGGCCCACCTGACACTTGTACACATTTGCTATGACTGTACTGGTATGTCAGGTACTCCATTTCATTTTGTATTCTAACCTATCATGCTGACTAAAGGTATATCAGTGTACTACAGCTCTTAGGTTTTATTGACCTACATATCAGTTTCTGACTTCCTACCCTTCAAAACAACCATCCCACTGCCTGACCTGCTGTAGTCTGTCTGTGTAGGCCTCGGGACGAGAGATTACCCATAGCCATCATTCAGAGGCCTTAGCACAGCCTTTGTTTGTGTTTGTCTACACCTGTCCTGCTGGCTGAGACTGTTGTTTGGTATGTGAACCTCCCTGACTGGCATGTGTGTGTCCTATGGACACACATGTGGCCCAGCACATTTCCTGCAATGAGTTTTGTCCCCATGTGTAGTACTGGCTACCATGGTGACACCAGTATTTGTTACAGATCTCATGGTGCCACTATAGGTGTCTACTATCTGCTGGCATCCCATTCAGCCACCCAATTCTCTTGCATGCTCACATCCATACCATAGATACAAGTAACAACACATACTACTCCACTCGGCAATTGGTAAGGAGAGTGACTTACCTTGTGGGTGAGCCAGTATTGAGGATGGTGCTGGAGGGCTGCCTATGTTAGATGCACATAGTATACTCCCTATACATGGTTGAGCATAGGTAGTGTCAAGTTTGGCATCCCGTTTACTGTATGTGCGAGTCAGATAGTGGTGTCATTCCCTGGGTCCCTCCTGTGTCAGTGTATGTGCTATGCATTGCCTCTTTGCCAATGCCAGGGTATACTGGGCATACCTCCTTCTGTCTACTGAGGCAGGCTCAGGTTGTTCCTTCTCTGAGTCACTCTGTGTCTGTGCAGGTCTTGGAAATGGTGGGGGCTGTGTGGCCCTGCCTCATGCTGTTCCTGCTACAGCTGTTTCCACATGATCATATTGTGTAGCATGGCACATATGATGACAATTTGAGTACATGTAGCTGAGGAGTACTACAAGGCTCCACCAGATGTGTCCAGGCACAGGAACCATGACTTGAGCATCCCAAACACACGCTCTATTACAAATCTGGTCTGTGCGTGTGCCTTATTATGGAGTTCTTGTTCGGGTGTGTGTGCATTTCTGATGGGTATCATCAGCCACGGCTCCAGTGCATAACCAGCATCCTCCACTAGGTGACCGTAAGGGATGTCCCCACTGACAAATCTCTGGTACAGCTGCATCAGATGCCAGATGTGGGAATTGTGATAGCTTCCAGGGCAGCCAGCACACACATTCATTATTATGCCCTGGGCATCGCACACAACTTGGCAGTTGGAGGGGAAGCCCTTGCGGTTAATGTAGACAGTACCCCGCTAACCAGGTGATGCTTTGATGCATATGTGCATGCAGTCTACAGCACCCACTACCTCAGGGTATTCTGCTATTTGGTGGAAGAGATGCATATTGCTGGCCAATGCCTCACAGGTGTTGGGGAAATATACGTGCTCACTGGCATGTGCTGACATGGCATCCAGGAACAGGTGGAGTACCCTGGATGCTGATGCCTGTGAGATCCCCATGATATCCCCAGTTGGCCTTTGGAAGGTACCTGTAGCTTGTATTCTTAGGCCTACACATACCTTGGCATCCACTAGGATGGGTTCCCATCTGTTACTTCTGTGTGTGAGGCGTGGCCGGCACAGCTCAACAATTTGCTGTAGGAGGTCCCTGTCCACCCTATAGTGCTCCACTATCTCCATCTCATGTAGCCCCTGGTAGGTTACCCTGGGTCTGTGCACTCTTCTCTGTCTCCTCACTGTGGGTTGGTCAACAGCATTCTCATCCTCACCACCCTCAGCCTCTTCCACATGTTGATGTATGATAGCTATTGCAGCCCCTATCATTTTGTTGTTTTTGTTTGTTAAAATTACCCCGCTTGTATACACCGGTGGTGTAGAGTATTTGGGAAAAAACATGTGTTTGTATAGTTTATAGTAGTGTTTTGGTCTGGGCTGGTCTGCTGCCTGTGTAATTGACTGATTCTGATACATTTCACCGGCCAGTTATGCTAGTTTTCCTAGATTACCTTCCTACTGCTGTTTTCCCTTCCCATTGCCTTCCTGTTTAAGCCTGGGGCTGTGCTGCGCAAACACAGTGCTCAAGTGTGCACAGAGCTGCTATTTCCTGGTTTACTTGTTTTTTTCCCTTTAAAACCTGGTGCGCAGTGCGCACACCTGCTTAGGCAATGTAAAAAGTGCTAGGCAGCCTCAGACACACCCCCTTGCTTAGCTCTGCTAAGCTAAGGGCAAACCTGAGCCACAGGGCTACAATCCACTTACAGTATGCCTGACACACACCCCTATGATGTCAGCTAACTCCTAGGCTTGCACCAAGCTATTCCTGCTCTTACACTGTTGGGTGCTGATTAGCATGAATGGGAAATCTGGGATTCAGTATCATTCCCCTCATTTGCATAGGATTGCCTGCGGATGCATAGTTACAGGTCCCACACTGAGCCTCTCCCCTTAGCAAGCACTATTCACTGGTCATGTTGTCTTCTGCCTGCCAGTGTGTGAGTATAATGACAAAATAGAGATTTTGGTTAGAATGCTTATTTTAGTTGTTTTTTTTTTATTTTTCGCCCAATCCAATTTGCACGCTGGTGCCCTACTCTTAAACAGCCGAGATCGGCCAAAAAACATAAAAGTTAATTTTTTTAATTTTTGCAACTATTTTCCATGCCAATGGCCATATATTTGGCCATTGGCATGCTTTCTACATAATATCCACCCTTTATATGGAGCTGTCACGGCTCTGTTTTGTAGTTTGCAGAAATGTACTCGGTTACTAACCGAGTACATTTCTACAGATTACACTAGTCCTGCATGGCTAACTGCCAGCTTCATGGATTGCAAATTCACCTCATTTGCATAGATTTCACCTGCAAATAGGGTAATTTGCATGCAGGAGTTGAGTCCGTGCAGGACTAGTGCAGGAGCGCTCATGTACGTCCCTAAAGCTTATTCCTGGATTGCACGGCAGACATATTGCCTGCTGGAGCTCCTGCACTAGTCCTGTACACGATGCAGGGCTTGCTGAATCTGGGGGATAATCTTTCACATGATGACAAGAAATTCCCCTATGAGTGCATGCTTATTGAGATATTTATAGAAATATGAACATATATGCTCAATTCTATAATTAGTAATATAACTAACACTGAATATCTCTTAAGATGTGCAACTAATAGATGAAATATCAAAGGTAATTTTCTTCCAACAATATCTAAGGTTTCATCTGATGTAATTCAGCAGTTTGCAAGTCACTTGTTTTCAAAGTATGAAGTACATATGGAAATACTGTTTATTTTCATAATTATTAACAAATAACTAGCAATATCTGAGGTATAGTGTGATATATATGGTCATCGACAATGATTTTTCCTGTCTCCCATCATGGCATATCACACCATATCTTTCAATAACATGTAGGGGTCAGCATTATGAAAATATGAACATAAATTTAAAACATGAATAATAAGTGACAAGTGATCTCTGCATATCCATTTTCTCTGTGTAGTTACATGAGATGACGACAAGTACTCTTGCTCAGTATTTTTCCATTGTTAGGAACTTGTTTAATAAATTAAAAAAACTTTGAAAACAAGACACATTACTTCTGTACAGAGTCCGAAGCACTTGAACCAGAGCTTTGCATTGAGAGATAAAGTCTTGTCCACAGCCCAATTGACCTGAATTTGATTAGATGTTTGGGTTTTCAATGTCAATGGCAGGGGTGGAGGAGTATGCCCATTTTAGAGTGTGGGAAGGATTACCCTAAGTCGTACCTTGCAGCTGATTCCAGGTAGATGTTGGGGATATGCAGAGGGGCATGGTCTTCAGGGAGGCAGGGTAGTGTATGAGTCACTGGACAGACATAATTGTATGCCATGATGACCATTTCACATCCTTCCCTCAGACCTGAATGGGTACACTTAGTGGAGTCAGGTATCTAGGTTCATGTCCTCAGCAAGAGTATGACACTGCCCAGTATGCCAAAGTCCAGGGGAGACTGTGGCATACTGGGCAGTGCCATACTCTTGCTGAGGATATGAACTTAGATACCCGACCCCACAGCAAGAGTATAGCACTGCCCAGTATGCCAAAGTCTCCCCTGGACTGTGGCATACTGGGCAGTGCCATACTCTTGCTGAGGACGTGAACCTAGATACCTGACCCCACTGAGTGTACCCAGCAAGAGTATGGCACTGCCCAGTATGCCACAGTCCAGGGGAGACTTGTCAGGTTCTGTTGATCCAGTGAACAATGAGAGGTCCAAGGAAGCAGCAGACAATCAGCTGTGGGAAGCCCTAAACAAATTCTAAGCATTCACATTTTAACTGTTTAAAACATAAAACTGAAAATAATCCCAAGCACATTTTTCCATGCCAATTATTTATCCTGTTAGTAAAATAAATGTACTTTATCACTAAATACACCTCAATGTTAGTTTAACTATAATTATGTCCATAATGTAAATATGTGATTTACAGACAGACAGATAGATAGATGGATAGATAGATAAAAATTAACTTAAAAAACAAAGAAGTGATGCAGTTCTTTTCAAGAAGTTTGCACATGCAAACTCTTGCCAAAAAACTGACATCCTCCATTCTCCAAGTGATGGGGCAGCTGTAATGCTACACTGACTTCTTAACATTCACAGAACTGCACAGATTAACTAGTGGGGTCTAATATTCTCCCTCATCATCAGTACCCAGTAAACAGTCCTGCATTCTGTTTGATTCTGTTTAGACTCACATGGTCCTCTGCAAATGCACTTGTTTAAATGACATCCAAAGTTTATGAGTGTAATATGCACAGAAAATTCACAGATCGGAATACCAGAAGCACTTTGAAAAGTTAACTGCTTATTCAAGCCTTGTATGCAAAATACTTTAATAGTATTTTTAAAACATGTTGTATTGGATTATGACCAGTTATCATCCAGTCACAACATTACTCTCATGTTGTGATGCTTTAGGGTGATTCAGAAATGCTCCTGAATGATGATAATGTGGTTATGATTAATGACCCAATCATAATATTCCATATACAGCATTGTCTAGATAATCCAGGTGTGATAAAAATAAACATTATTATTTATTTTAATTTATTTATTTATTCCTTTATTTATTATTCTTATTTTAGTTGTATTTATATTTTAGCAACTGAATTTGACACTAGATGGTGGTCCCCATTTATAAATGGGACCCAAGGAGAAATAACATCCACAGTCAGTTAAACAAACAACTGTAAATGAAGTAAAAAAGGTAATAACATGCAGAAATTCAAAGCTTAAAGCTCTCCAAATGCAAAAATATAAAAGAGTGTATTAAATGATTTCAGTGAGTGAGAAGTGATTTTTCACTTTATAAATTTAAAAATACATTATATGCAATAGGCTGACATGTCAACATCACAGCAAGTAGGGATTAGCTACAGAAATATTAGCAAAATTTTGAAAAGAAATGAAAGACAATATTCTTTAGTGTGAGTATGAATATGTAAGGAGATAAAGGATAAAGGAGCACCTAGTTTGCGCATTGAGGAGCACTGCCTCATGAGTTTCATCTTAAATCTTGTTTCTTCACCAAGTTAGTCAGCTGTAAACTATTCTTGTACCACCCCCTTATAGATCACGTAATAAGAATAAGTAACCATCAATATGCACATTCCTACAATCGCTGCAGCCAGTTAGGTTGATATGGGCAACCTGAGACAATGTAGCAATAGTCTCATGTTTAATGACACCCACATAATGCTTAAACAAACTGATACAGTATGTGAGAGATGTAGTTACACAATGTCACTGAATGGAAGACTGTCACATACAAAGCATTTATAATACCAAACAGATTGCCAGAAGCACATAAACTATGCCCACCACACATAGTTTTGGATTAGATACCTCAACCCACACATGTTGAAGCTCTTAAATGTAATCTTCCTAAACCCCGAAAGCTTCCCAGATGTTGTACTTACAGTAAGTATCCACAGCAACCTTAAAAGCACTCTACTAAAACAACACCCACCACAACACATGCAAGCACATCACGTGGCACCTCAACTTAAAAACCCATAAGGAAAACCACCACACAAACCAATATTTTGGTCAAAGGAGACTCCATTGTGAGATACAAAGATGCCCCAGTCCTCAGGCCGAGAAAGGAGGGAGTCATGATTAATTGCCTATCTGGGCTTAGGATCTGTCAGATCATGTACACTCTCATGTTGTTGAACCACAAGTACTAATATGACATGGTCATAGTCCATGTGCGTGTACACAACCTGAGATATACCTTCCAGGGCTATATAAAGAGAGATATGATGGAGCTCTTTGAATATGTGTCCCAGGAGGATATGAGCCTAGCACTGAGCAGCATTTTTCTTTTTCCAATGAAGATGCCACAATATGAACAGATGATAATTGACTTTAATAATTGGCTTAGTTTTGGTGTCATTCAAAGGGGGTGCAATATTTGTCAGCCTGCAAGAATATGGTTAATAGACCTCACTCCTTTGCCAGGGATAGTCTGCACCTGTCCATTTCTAGGTTTTCGGATATTGGCTAAAACCTTGTCAGTCCCCATAGTGTCAGTTTTATGCACTGGCAACTTTATATACCTTCTGACACATCTAAACTAACCCAAGAAAATCTGTAGGTGTTACTGCTCAATGCCAGTAGTCTAACAAGAAACTTGAGTCCTGGCATGCTCTTGTTACCATGGAGAATGTAGACATTTGTGCAGTTACTGAGAACATGGTTTAAAGTGGAGGGAGAACAACCTGGCATTGTAGGGTCTTCCACGCGTTTCGACCAGCTACTGCACAGTAAGGGAAAATAGGTGGAAATTTCTCAATTTACATAAAAACAAACACACTACAAGGCCCATCTTGTATGACACACCTGAGCTTCTCTGTTTTCAAATTACCATTGGCAAAGTCCCATAACATATATTTGCAAGCTATAGGTCCCTGTCTATGACCCTGAAACTCATAACACATGCTTACATGTGCTAGTCACACTCCCTACTCAACACAACACCATATTCATGGGTGAGTTTAACTACCCCACTATAAACTGAGAATCATACATGATCCCAGACATGCAGGCTTAGAGATTTCTGGACTTTGTAAACACAAACACCCTGAGCCAGCTAGTCCATACACTCACTGGGGATACTAACATTCTTGACCTAGTAATCACAAACATTGGAAAACTTTGCACCCCCCCCCCACCAAAAGTAATTTCCTCACCGGTTAGGTTGGACTGTAAAGCTACCTCCTTGAAAATAAAAATAAAACCCAAAGACCCAAGCTAACCCTGGAAGCTTTAGGAAATATTCTAAGGTAAACATCCTACTATTAAGTAACATCCTAGAAAATTTTCAAACCTTCCAGTTCCTGAGGATTGTTCACAAAACCCTGTACAATCATGCTAATGTCAGAAAAGAGACAACTGCACCTACCTGGAATAAGTAGAGGACAAACTCAAAAAACACACTTTTGTGGTGGAATCCCAACATCAATAAGTTGCATGACAAAAAGGAAGAAAATCATAGGCAAAAATAGGAAGTTCAATGCACAGCAAGGTTACCCCCCCCCCATCAATCTAAAAAAGCAACTCAGGGGGCTAATCAAGTCTGAAAATCTAAATTTAAGTTAAAATCCCATCCCAAACCAAGGACAGTCACAAGGCATTTCTTCAGCTATGTCTACAATCTCAAAGGCAATACACAACAATGTGACAAACTGTGAATTGAGCCACCTATGTTGAGATAGAGCATATAGCAAGCCTCCTGGCTGACAAATTCATCTCTTATTTTAGCCCCCCCTCTTCCCCAAGACACCCCTCAGGAAATACCCTCAACTATAATTCCCCCAACTATCACTAGGGAGCAGGTCTTCAATGCATTCTCCAAGGCCAAAACACTGTATCAATGGGGCCAGATATATCCCAGGATGCCTCCTTAGTAGCATGACACATGACCTTTCAGCACATCTAGAATCACTAGTTAACCGTAGCCTCAAGACAGGCTTAATGCCAAGTGATTGGGGCACTGCAACTTGCATCCCTCTACACAAGAATAGGCCATTTACTGACCCAAGTTATTACAGACCCATAGGTGTGGCTAGTCTCATATGCAAAGCCATGGAAATAATTATTATAGAAATGATAAACAATAAGATAGGAAACCTTCAGACACTGGATCCAACCCAGTTTGGTTTCATCAAAGGCAGGTCATGCCTACTCAACCTGGTGAGCTTCTTCAAGAAGGCAACCAAAGCGATGGATGGATGCAAAATGGTGCATATTGCCTACCTTGACCTGGCCAAACCATTCAACACAAAATCTCACTCAGGCATTGTAGACAGACTCCAAAGAAAATTGCACTAGGTCCACAAGGATTACTTGTAAAACAAACTAAAGACCTGGGAAGGTGTACAATAAAACATGCAGACAGTCGAATTCTCTTCCTTTAATGTCACAACCAAAGCACAAAAACAAGGCTCTGCATTAACGTTCTGAATTACGTTTTCGTTTGTGAAACTTCATCAGATGTGGGTCCCCTCCCAACAATGAGGGCTGCGTATACCATACTGCAGGACAGGGTACTAGAGCTGTAGTCACAACCACAGTACATGCGTGCACACACCTCCGTTCCTCTATTTAAACCACTGCATTGCCCGTTCGCTTGCTGCTAACATGCCAACACCTTGAATAGATAGCTGCTACTATTTGGTACAAAACCCCACATAAAAAGCAGTGCTCAACCTTAGCCTCAAAACAGGCTTCATGCCAAGTGATTGGGGCACTGTGACTTGCATCCCTCTACACAAGAATAGGCCATTTAGTGACCCAAGTTACTACACACCCATAGGTGTGGCTAGTCTCATATGCAAAGCCATGGAAAGAATTATTATAGAAATGATAAACAATAAGATAGGAAACCTTCAGACACTGGATCCAACCCAGTTTGGTTTCATCAAAGGCAGGTCATGCCTACTCAACCTGGT
Source organism: Protopterus annectens (assembly GCF_019279795.1). Taxonomy (NCBI): domain Eukaryota; kingdom Metazoa; phylum Chordata; order Ceratodontiformes; family Protopteridae; genus Protopterus; species Protopterus annectens. The sequence continues at coordinate 294,834,514 of NC_056741.1, read as the reverse complement.
GAGCTTCTTAAAAAAGGCATCCAAAGCGATGGATGGATGTAAAATGGTGCATATTGCCTTCCTTGACCTGCCAAAACCATTCAACACAAAATCTCACTCGGGCATTGTAGACAGACTCACAAAATTAGGTATAAACCCCTATTTCAAACATCGGATAGCAAACTGGCTCAAAGACAGGACCCAAGAAATTAGGCTAAGGGAGTCTACCTCAACAAAAAGGTCAGTCACTTGAACAGTCCCTCAGAGCTTGGTGCTGGGGCCAATTTGGCATCTACTTTTCTAAAGTCAGGACCAATATCAAGGACCTCTGACTGATCAAGTTGCAGATGATTGCAAACTAGGCACATGAATCTCCCAAAGACACAAATACCCTCCAAGAAGACCTGACACAGACCAATAACTGGTGCCAGAACCATGGTCTAAAACTCAGTGCTAAGAAATGCTTAATAGTATTTATTTTGAAGATGGTTACCTCTGGAAACTAACACATTCATAATACACTCCAAAGAGTAGTCCCTGTGGTCAGGGATTTGGGAACACATGTAGCCAATTACCTGGCCTTTGACCATTATGTGTCTACTGTAGTAAAGAAAAATCATTCTATGTTGTGCAACTTATTAGCAAGGATATGGCATGAAGGTTCAAGGTGGTCATTTGCTTCAGTGTACTCATCCCTTATCAGACTAATCATTGAGTACAACACCCCCTTTGCTATGTACTTGACCAGGCATATGCAACAACTGGAGGATTCACAGAGGTTGCTCCCAAAAAGAATACAGGGCGTAAACAATATGTTCTGTATGGACAGCCTTGAAGCCATATCCCTGCACTCAGTCTCCTAGAGACTGCTGAGGGTTGATCTATGCCTGCCCCACAAAACATTCTTCAATCCTCTCTGATAGGCCTGTTGCACATATGCAAAACAAATAGCATCAGAATTACATGATCTAGAGACCTAAACCTTATCGGCACTAGGCTAATGACCACTAGAGCTTTTATAAGTCTAGCCGTGCAACCCAAGCCAATTGTGTCCCTATGAATCATTGGCATTTATTAGGAGGGGGTATCTTAGGAAGTTTCTAAAGGTTAAGTGGGGGCATGTTATTTAGGAATAGTTACTGTCTGCCTCTATCAGAGACATGGGGGCCAGACCTGGGATGAATTTCCAACTTTACATCCGTTGGTCTGGCACCTATGTCTCAGTTAGACAGCCTTTAAATGTTTGACCACTCATTTCCAAGCCTACATATACCCCTTAAAATAACCCTAGGGTATCACAACTTGCCAACTACATTTTGTAAGCTTAACTGAACCTATAAAAACCTTCTGAAGTTTTTAGTCTATTAATCAGTTATGAACCTACAGGGTCCACTGACTGCTGAGCTTCTCAGTCCCTTGCTGAGAGTCAGTCCAATTGCCCTGAATAATAACCCCATTTCTATCCCTTGTGATTCTGAAATCTCTTCCTCTCACTCACTACCCAAAGATTATGACCATAACTGAGGCTAAAACTATAGACTGATGGGTAATGAGAGTGCTGTCATATGCCTCAGCTGACAGTTCACCAAAAACTATCAAGTCCAATACCTGCAGTAAAATCACTGCTGGACCTTCTCTTGGTCAGTCTACAAATTCCTTCTACCTTCAGTCATGGGCATACATAAAGACCTCAACCTGAGTCAGCTTTTCTCCCATTCCTGCAGATGGCAAAGCCACTATTTTTTAGGGGTAGATCTATTACCTCTGATTCACAGGTGTTGATTTTCATCCCAGCAATCTAAATTTCAGCAGAAAAATGTCATTGCAGTGCAACTTTGGTTTCAGAGTTACTTGATGCTACATCATCTGTGCAAAAAAATCCCTACCACATCAAACTTAATAATCTCCAAATTTTAGATATTCATTGATATCTTACCCATGTCAATCACAAATAGAAGGGGAAGAAAGATACAAACTTGTTGAAGCACCATGCTTACCCTGAATACATTTGACTTAAAGTCTGAATGTGGATATGACTATCACTCACAACATAAAGAGAAGGAATAGAATGAGGCCCTGGTACCCTTTGCTGCTCTGCCACGTCCTAAAAGCTATGACAATGTATGTGTTCATCTGGTATTACTAAGTGTACAGAACAGAGAAAGTACAAAAATAAAGAGATCTTCAACTGTTTCTTGGCCAGGACTGAACTGCCTGTTCTCTTCTTGAATAAGATGATTACTTTGTGTCTAAACAGGAGCCAAGAAATTCATTTTATTTATGAGTCCCTTCCATCCATCCATCCATCCATCCATCCATCCATCCATCCATCCATCCATCCATCCATCCATCCATCCAGCTATCCATCCATCCCGAAACTGACGATGGTGGCTAGGTGTTTTCATATTGGCAATGGAGTAGAGAATTTGGTTATATGCATTTTTCCAGTTTATTAGAGGCATTCCAAGGGAAAGTAAACAATGCATGCACCAGTTTTGTATGGAGGTCAGACATTGCTATACTTAAAAATGCTTCCAAACACGAACAGACTAGTAAAAAGTTTCAGAAAGTGGTACTGGGAAACAAAACCGCTTAATATATAACGCTTTTTTTACAAATTATGTTTTTCTTTATTTATCTATAATTTTTAATCAATATAATTAAAGCTGTTTTTTTTTTTTTTTAACCCCACTTAACTTTTTACTAGACATTGCTATACTAATTGTGAGTCTTCTGGTAGAAAGATTCTTAAACTTCTAAATCAGCTTAAGCTTTTTGTATACTTATTTTACTGTTGTGTCCACATGATCTTGGAATGTCAGCATTTGACCTTATTATCAGTCAGATACAATTCTTTCCTTTCCTTTCCTTTCCTTTCCTTTCCTTTCCTTTCCTTTCCTTTCCTTTCCTTTCCTTTCCTTTCCTTTCCTTTCCTTTCCTTTCCTGTGCTGTTTCTGTGTCCTTATTTAAACAAAAATTAATCTTGTTTCAAACTATAAACAGCAGTAGCTTACAGCTTAGCAATTTAAACTTTTATTTTAGGCTGAACCTTAATTTCACAGTATCCATGAACCTATGCATTATCTTTCTCACTAAAGAAATTAACAGGTAGTCCAGACATTCTGTATAGAGCTAGGTGCATGTCTCTTTGCCTAACATCTCTCTAGTTAATTATGGAATAATATTTGTGGTTCTATTACAGAACTTGATTAAGTCCTCAGTTTCTTTGAATAAAGTTGATCATGCCCATCTGGTTCCTCTCCATGACAATAATCACATGACTTAAGCTATCATTCTTGACCTGAACTTGATTTTCTTTATATTTGCATCTGGACTAAAGTAATATCGTCTAGAATGTGGCAAAAAAGGCTTAGTGAACTCTAATATAGTGCTTCTTTATCAAATCAACCCCTAGTATCGTTAAAGTAAAGTCATCAGAAAGACAACTAACAGCAATATACCATATTGTTAGATCAGGTATCATTTAAATGTACAAACGTAAACAGTATTCTCTTTGCATAAGTCTAAAAATGTAGCCATATTAAAATGGGATTCACAGTTTACTTACAGTTTTGAATGTGCTTTCAATCAGTAAAAATAATCTTCTGTCAAGAATACTGTTAAGAACAGAATGTGCTGTACATTTGACTACAAACACATTTTGTTTGATGCCAAATGGCTTAGGAACCAAGGCTAAGGAGGTGTGTAGAAACTTAAAGGGATTTGGTATTATTAGGAAATACTTCAGACAGTTAAAGTTAGTTCATTTGGAATGATATGCAGAAAGTCTTTTGCAGCACAGACACTCTAGTATGAGTGCAGAAGTCAAGTCAAATATCCAGCATTCCAGAATATTAATGATATTATTCAGAAGGAAAGGAATATCAACACTATTATCCAGTATTCCAGCATATTATAGAATTTCTACAGACTGTTATAGTTTATCAGCACTGTTATTGGAGACAGTATTCAGATATTGTTCACATCTACCTTCACTGTACACAATAAAGCATTCTTAACCAAACTACACTATGTGCAGACTTTATTCTGAAATGTATGAGAAGACTTGGTACATAAAGGAGAGACTGACATATGTTCATCACAGTTCTGGGTAATTAACAGATAAAGACATTCATTCCAGTCTCATTCCAGTTTATTTCAGTTGTTTCCAGCTCATTCCAGTATTTTACAGTTATATGAATTGTTTCAATGGCATGGCACCATAAATGGGAAAAACAATATTTAAAGTTAAGGTAAGCCCTAAAAACTATGTGTATTCTACGTAGTCTAAAAAGCAGCAGTGCTAATTCAAAACACTACTTCAAAAATCTACACTCAACAGAGCAGCAGCACTTCAAAACATCTACAATAAAGTTTCAAAAAATGTCAACAAAACAGCAGTACTTCAAAAAAATTGAAAAACTTCAGCAGTGTTCTTTCATAACATTACTTAAAACAATAAAGTGTCAAAAAATGTCAAACTCTCCAAAATACCAGTGTAAAAAACATTATCCAGTTAACAGCAACATACTTCACCATCTCCAAAGCAGACAACAAAATTTCAAGTTTCCAGTGTAACTTCACACAGCCAAAAACAAATAAAAAAAAGTTTAAAAAGGCTACAAAATGCTAGGTCACCTTCCTAAAGCAACTTCAAATCATAAAGTTATATAAACATTCATTTTTGTTTTCTAGCTTAGTCAAATAGTCAATCTCAAAAAATGTTTAAATACACCAGTAAATGTAAATGGTATAAATATGTCAAACAGTACTTCTACAGTAAAAGCACCAGTAAATGAGTAATATAATGTTAACAAAGTTGCAGAAGTAAGCACAGTAAGAATAGACAATCTGCCAGATTCAATAAACTCCATTTAGGAATAGTGCTATTCATGCATGGAGTGGTTCATGTCCATGTAGCCACATCAGCGCGCCTTGAATATTCATGAAGGCGTGCTGCTGTTAAGGCTAAATGGAATCAAACCATGAACGAGTGCATGTGACATGTTTAAGTAGTGCACTGGTTACGAACATGTCCCCTGCACTCAGAAAGTGCTGTACGGCACTTTCTAAACTCGATCTGGCATAATATTAGAGAACATTAGACACCAAAATACATACGGCAGCAGGAAACCAATGCAGGGGCAGGGGGTGTGTGACAGGTTCTGTGACACATCCCTTGCATTCTAAAAGTGCTGTATGACACCTCACAACCTGCTAAAGCAGGATATTTGGACAAAGGCACAAATAATGGGGGGATAAAGTCCTAAAAAGGGACACTTCTTAAATATTGACTTCACAAACTTAGAAAGTTGATAGAAAACAGGTCATGCATTAGCATAAATGTCTGAAGGATAGAAGTCTGAAAGTGAAATGTATGCCATTATTCCCTGACAGCAATCTATGTGGACAAAGGCACAAATAATGGGAGGACAAGGCACTAAAAAGGGACAGCACTGAAAGGGTCTATATTATATATTCAAAGCTTCAAAATTTGGAACCTCATATATTTGACAACATATGAGTGAAACTTGAATCTCCGAATATACAATAAAAATGTACAAAATACACTTACCTTAACACTCTGAGCAAGGGGCAAGTTCCCCTGCACCCCTCATGAGGGGGGCTGTGCCCCCCCCACACTTAAATATACCAACTCCGAGACCGCACTTCAGTGCAGAAAAGGGAAATTTTCCCATTCTGCTCGTACGGAGCCATTGCCTTTCACCTTCGAACTTTTCAAAGTTTGATCATATGATGTCAACTATATGACATTCGAACTTTGAAGCATTTGATAATTTAATAGGGACCCGTACTGAAATATTGCCCTCACAAACTTAGAAAGGTGATAGAAAACAGGATATGCATTAGCATGAATTTATGAAGGATAGAAGCCTGAAAGTGAAATATATGCCATTATTTCCTGACTGCAATCCTCAATGACCTGTCATCAAACCACAGTACTCACTATATAACATAATAATGTAATAATAATATAATAAATCTTTTTTGTACATGCTAAGGAATGTTTAAGCATAGCTAAGCAAGTGTGTGCTTTATGACCCTCCGCTTAGCATTGTTTAAAGAACCCACAGAAGATAAATCGAAATATAAAGCGGAAGTTCCTAAACTGAGATAGTGTAATGGTTAGAGTCCTGGCTTTACATGCAGGCATTCACGATTCAAGTACCAAGTCAGGCAAGTTATTTTTATATGAGAAAGCAGTGTTAAAAGTATTGTTTTAAACTTAAAGTATGTAGTAACTGTTTTTTGTTAAGCAGGGTAATGTAGCTGGTGTAAAATGGAAGTGTGAGTGCATGTAACATGTGAATTCAGCTATGTGTGCACAAGTGTCCCATACAGTATAGTCATACCCCTTGCTAATGTAATGAAAGCAAATAGAGGGGTGTCATGTAAAGTAAATCATATACACTTACTAAAGTAAGCCATTATCCTGATATTTTATTAAAATGAAAAGTGAGCAATGGTCAGCAATGCCCAACAATGTTTGCCAGGTTTAAGCATTGCTTACACATGATTGCTAAACAGCAGGTAGCTCAGCTAAGTGGATTTGCGTACTGTTAAGCAGTGCTCAGCAATTACCCCTTTAAGCACTGTTCAACCCAGCTTAGCAGGTTTGCGCATTGCTAAGCTGTGCTCAGCATTTTCAAAATGGTCCAATGATGGCAAAGGGTGGGAATATGGCCTTATTTAAACTGTGCAGGCAGGAATACAGCAATAACCTGTTTAGTTTGATCTCTGCAGGGACATGTCTGGCATTGGAGAGGGAGCACACTTTTGTACACAGTGCTGGAGCATTCAGGAGTCCAGGGTCATGGCTGGACACCTTGTCAAAAACTATGATGAGAGACTGCTGCAGGGCCAGTACCAGGGCTCACAATACAAAATAGAGGCCTGGGGCTATCTTGCATGTGATCTCACCAGTGCTACTGGCATCCCGTGGACTGTTGAGCAGGTACAGCACCACTATGCTGACCTAAAACAGATGAAGGGCATTCTCTTGGCCTAGTGGATCCAAGATGCACGGGCACAGAATGCTCCAGTAGTAAGTATCACTATCAAGTAGTTTGTAACAAATACTAGCCTGAGAATGTGATAGACAGGTATGCATAATTTTTGTTTCTCTCCCAAACAGCTGCATCAGAGAGGGCTATGAACATTGAAGCCCATGGTGACAGACTGCTGAGGCTGCGCCAACAGGCTGGTGAGTACAAATCTATTTTGCAGTATATTGTTCAAATACCTAAGAAGGAGTACATTGCTTACTGCTAGTAGGTATACTGTTACCATGAAGCAATAGAACTCAGGTAAACAGGACCCAGAAGCAAAGTTAGAGAATAAATAGTAAGCTTCTTTAAAATGCAAGGGCTAGTCAGTGTTATTTTGAAACTTTTTATTAAACAAACGAAATTCACCAAGCGCTTTCACTCGGATAAATCCGAGCTTTATCAAGGAAGTAGTAAGTCTGTGGTTCACTACATTAAGTAGGTTACATCATATCACATGACTGTTTAAACAATTATATTGTGTTAACTCATACAAAGATGAAAATGTTTAAAAACAAGTATTTTAAAACGTAATGAATACTGTTTCTTCCAATTATAAAACTGTGTGCTGTCCTTGTATAAAATAACATTTACAAAAAGGCTCATCTTGTAAAATTCGATGTCTCCATGAATTCCTTAATGTATGACATTTAAAACCAAAAAATAAAAAATCTTGGTAAGAAATATATATGTATATATGATGTAAAATCATAAATAATACACTGCCCTGCAGTCTAAAATGATGACCTAGAATCTTCTGTTTACAAGTTTTTGGTTTAAACGAACCAAAAAACTATGCTCAGTAAAAAGCTCTAAGCAATTTATAATTAAATTAATAAAAATAGCAAACACAATCCTTTTCCTTATAGGCGGGCATGTCTCAGTTTTAAAACACTGCTAATATTAAGACTGTCATTCAAGCCAGGAAACCTGTTGGAATCCAGTTTGAGTTGCCAAAATAACTCTCGATATTCCAACTTGGTTTCCCAGCTACCCCCACGAATGTCCGGTGTAATCTGTTCTAAAATTACAAATTTTATAATCATGTCTTTACAAACCAAAGAGTGCTTATAAAAAGCATTGCTGTCCTTGCAGTTAGTGATGTCATTAAAATGCTCATATACCCTTCTCCTGAAAACTCTCTCTGTCTTGCCTACATAAAAACTGTAGTAGGACATACAACACCCATGATATACTACCCCTTTCACCCCACAATTAAAATACCTCATAGAGGTATGTCTAATCTTCCTGGATGGGAGGTATAAGGAAGTTTGATTTAACATGGCATGACGTTGTTTACAGTTCCCACATGCATGGGTGCCAAGTTTCCTCCTAACCGTGTTCAATTTGTTCTCTTGCTTATCCTCTAGGAGTTCTTTTAAGTTCATATCCCTTTTCCTAACAAAATGTGGAACTGGTGGGTTGTGGGTTTTGATGTCTTCGTGCAACCTAAGAATAGGCCAGTATTTACATACTATTTGTTCGATTTTGTCCGAGTTACTAGAGAAGGTGTGTACAAAACTGTTTTTTAGAGGACAGGTATCTACTTTTTGAATGTGGGACAATTCAGTGAGTCCAGAGCCCAATAAAGGAGCATATCTGACTTCTCTGTGTTGGGTCACCTCTAATACTAAACTCTCTATTAAACTTTCAGGATAATCTTTTTCCATGAAAAGTTTCTTCAGAGTCCTGATTTCCTCTTTGAAAATGCCCAGAGTACTAGACATTTGTGAAGCCCTGATCAATTGTCCCTTTACTATCCCCTTTTTTTGATATAAGGGGTGTCCACTGTGGTAGTTCAGATAGGCATTGGAAAAGGAACTCTTCCTATGTATTTTTGACTGGAAGCATTGGTTATCGTAGTCTTTGAACAAGGTGACATCCAAGTAATTCAACCTATCATTGTCGATTTTGTGAGTGAACCTTAAAAAAGATGTTGTATTATTAATATAATCAAGAAAATCTAAAAGGCTCTTTTCATCCGCTTTCCATAAAATACAGATGTCGTCTAAAAATCTCCTGTAATAAATTATGTTCTCTCGCTTTTGACACAGTTAACTGCTCGCCTTAATGAACGAACACAGATTTCAAGCTTACAGATTCCTGGCAACCAACAGCAATAAATAAACGGCCTTGAAGGTCGTGTCATGGCTGGAACAATAGAAAATAACTCTAAGTCAGCTAATAGAGGATTAAATAACAACCTTCCTTTTTCCAACAGTGGCGGACAGGGCAGCACTAGCGCCAATCTTCTAAATGAGAACAACGGGCAGAAAAAGAAATTTGATTTTGGTGCCTGGACTGCACAGCAACTTTCTTTTAAAAAAGGTACTGTGGTAAACGACAATACTTGCAATGTTGAAAATAATTTCTTTGACTTCAAAGAAAAACTTTACTTATATAAGAACAATCAGATGGAAATTAACTACCTAAATGAATGTATACATGTGCAAAGGGTCCCCAAAGGTTTGCATTTTTTTAAGTTCCCTAATAATGTCCAACAAGGTTCTAACCTATATGACCAGCTCTGTGATATTTTTAACAGGGCAGGCTTGGAAATGATAAAATGTATGGTCAACGAATACGAGAAAAAAGCTGACAATCTGTTGAAAGAATTGAATGGTTTAAATGATATGATGGTAAGAGATGAAAAGTTTTTTAGTGTTAAAAGAGACTACGACAGATTGTTTGAGGAAATAGACCAACATTGTAACAAAGTAATAAATCGAAAAATCAGGAAATTGGAAAGGGATTTAGTTGAATATAGGGAAGGGAAAGCTTTCCCCCTTCCATACATAAAAGGAAGGAGAAACAATGTTAATGAGAATGTATTCCTTGAAACAGGTGGGGAGACTAGGTTTGACCAATCTACAAATAGGGCAATTGACACGGTTAGAAGGAGTGAAAGGATTGCTGAAAAGAATAGAAAACCCTCAATTCAGGATTTTCAGTTTCCCTCCAGGAGAGGGAAGGGATGCAGGGACCAGCACAACAGCTGGAACCACCCCCCAAATTAAATCAACAAACTGAAGTGAACGCTTTGACAACTTTACATCAACACAATGAAAAACAAATCATATGCAGGAGGAATGATTTCACTATTTTTAATTATACTGACGTGGAACTCACTGAGAATTATTTTGATTTATTCTCTAAAGGTTTCCATTTTGTTCCCCTAAGGCCCTCCTTTGTGGTAAATACCTTGATAGATTTAAAGATGTTTTTGAGACAACTGAATTTAAACCTACTTTTTAAAGGACAGGAGAACTCTTCCAAAACCCTTACTAGGAAGAGTACCTTCAATCCCCCTACTCACCCTACATTAAGAATATTTGAGGAACTGGTGGAGAACGACATTAGGAAGCTAGAACAGCAAAATTATACTAATTTGCCAAATAATATACCTGAAAACCAATTGGCATTGATTAAGTACTTGAAAAAGGAGGGATGTAGGGTTATGAAGCCGGACAAAGGAGGGGGCACAGTTCTTATGTACACTATTGACTACGAAGCATTTATACATGACATGCTCCAGGATCCTGAACAGTATGATTTAGTCTCAAAAAACGAGATTTACATAGCATATGCTAAGATAAATTACCAGCTACAAGACCACTTACTACAAAATGTGATCAATGAACAACTTTATAATTATTTATTTGTTAAAAAACCTAAGATAGCCCAAATTTTTGGGATTCCCAAGACACATAAGTCAATAGACCAAGAAATATTCACAAACATTGCACATAACAGGATTAGAAGTACCATTGAAGATTTGTTTCTTGAAAGGGTCATCGACTCTGAGTTACATCAGTATCTTATTATGTTGGCACCAAGGATTCCAGTTCTATTTGGAATCCCTAAAATCCACAAATCCCTTATAGAGCCCCCTTTCCGCCCTATTGTGGATGGGACGGGAGGGGGTCTGCTACCTATGCCTGTGCCAAATATGTGGACAGTATCTTAAGACCTTTGATCAGTCAGGAGGACCAAATATGCAAAGACTCATGGAGTTTTTTGGAGAATTTTAACAACATTCCCTTTAATACTGACCATTGGTTTCTAACCATTGATATAAAAGATCTATTCACTGTTATTCCCCAGGCACTTGGCATTGAGTGGGTACGGGAATATATGTTTGATTTGAGTATAAACAATGACATTGTGTACGTAGTCGAGACCCTATTAGAGATTGATTTGTCTAATAATTTTCTTTTATTTAATGGGCAAATGTTTTTGCAAAAATCTGGAGTGGCGATGGGGTCACCGTGTGGTGGCAGCTTTGCAAATGTAGTGCTTGCCTACTGGGAGAAAAATTCCTGTTCCCAAGTGAGATGTTTTCCAATAACGTCGCCTGGTACACTAGGTACCAGGACGATATGTTTTTGCTTTGGAAAGGGCCTCCTGAAAATGTTCCCTTGTTTTTGGAATTCATGTCTAATACTACCACATTTTTGGAGTTTACCTATAATTTACAGGATTTAAGTATTAGTTATTTAGACATTTTGTTAACTAAGGATCAAGTAGGCAAGAAATATACAAGCGTTATCTATCGAAAACCAACTTATTCGAACTCGTTTCTCCACTTTATGAGTTGCCACCCCTACTACCAAAGGAAGGCTGTTGTAAAAGGGCAAATGGTGAGGGCTGCAAGGATGGTGTCTGAATCTGTAGACTTCATAAGTGAATGTGAACACCTTTTTGACATGTTCACTGATAGAGGTTACCCCTCAGATCTTCTACAAGAAGTGAAGTCCGAGGTTATTCATAAAAGGATGATTGGTTATTTTAAACCTATCCTTTCAGCACCTTCTGTAGGTACCTCACCTGAAGCCATAATTAGTTACAATGGTTGTACACCTGATGGTCCTGGCAATGTGGATTCTCCTTTTATTATTACGACTGGTGCATCTTGTTCTAGTTCACCTAAGGTTAATTCTGTTACTAGATTTTTATGTACATTTAGTACAAACCATTCATAAATCAGGAAAGTTTTAAATAAAAACTGGGCGTTTATCCGAGAGGATATTTATATTACCAGTAAACTAGGTGAAAAAACCCTGATCACTTTTAGGAATGGTAAAAGTTTAAAAACACTCTTGGAGTCAGGCCCACCAAAAAGTTTTTGTATCAGTAAAGGTATTAGTAAATGTGGAAGTTGTAAACAATGTAAGTTTATTTGTACAGACTTACGGGTTAAGCTGGGCGATTACTTGTGTTGCATTAGAGAAAAAGCTAATTGTCATACTACTGGGGTGGTGTATGCTGCTATATGCCAAGCATGTGCTGCCTACTATGTAGGAAAAATTGAGTGAAAGCTCAAGAAACGTATATATGAGCACCAATATGCAATAACTAGACAAGATCAGTCAAACGCCCTAGCTAAACACATCATGTTACATAATGATCACTTTTTTAAATTTACCATTCTTAAACAAATGACAGTTGACAGCAGGGGTGGCCCTTGGCAAACACAGCTTGAGATAGAAGAATTACGTTGGCAGATACGTACAGCTTCTTATATCTGTCCTGGGCTTAATGATCATGTGTCTATAGGTTGTTTACTTAAATATTTAGCCCTAAAGAGGTAATATGCACTTCTATGTTTGTAATGCGAAGTATATTTATACTCTTAAAATATTTTCAAATTATTTTAATATATTTTTAAAGGTTTTTTATGAGTTTCACAATACAATGTTTATGGTTGGCTCTTCGAATTTTTAGAAAATACTGAATCCTTCACACTGTATTGCTTTGCGTTTTAATTAATGACGCTCCGTAATTTTTAGTGAATTGTTGTAATACATTTTAATTCATTTTTATTTTTATTATTGTTTGGGATGTTAATCTTCTTTGCTTGACTGATATTAAAAGAAGGTGTTACTATTTTAGTAATTGAAACGTCATGAAATGATAACCAGGTGATGTATTTAAGCCTGGTTTAAACTTTCAGACGGTTTTGTCTTCTGAGGAAGGAGGGTCAGTGTACCTTCCGAAAGTGTGTAGCTAAAGTTATTTGTTTAATAAAGCTCCTGGATTGGGTGCGGTTTCCAGCTCATCTTTGTCTTTTTACATAAGTCAATAGATCCACCCAAATTTAGACCCATTGTTTCTGGGGAAGGGACTGTTACGGAACCCTTGGCGAAATTTGTTGATTTCTCTTTGAAACAACAAATAATTAAAATAAAGCATATTTGTAAGGATTCTTGGGAGTTCCTGAAAGGGATTGACCAAGCTTTTTTTCACTCAGAAATAATTATGGTCACAGTAGATGTCATCGACCTGTTTCCGAGTATTCCACATCAGACAGGTTTAGAGTGGTTTGGGTACTATTTAAGCACTGAATCAGGACTGAGTTCAGGAACAATAAATCTTCTTTTAGAACTCATGGAACTGGTACTTGAAAACAACGTTATGCACTTCAATGGGGAATTCTACCGCCAGAAAAAAGGAGTGGCAATGGGGGCCTCTTGTGCCTCCCTTTATGCCAACCTTGTTTTATATCATTGGGAAAAGAACTTCATTTTTACAAGTTCATGGTACCAGAACATAATATATTACAGGAGATTTTTAGACGACATCTGTATTTTATGGAAAGCAGATGAAAAGAGCCTTTTAGATTTTCTTGATTATATTAATAATACAACATCTTTTTTAAGGTTCACTCACAAAATCGACAATGATAGGTTGAATTACTTAGATGTCACCTTGTTCAAAGACTACGATAACCAATGCTTCCAGTCAAAAATACATAGGAAGAGTTCCTTTTCCAATGCCTATCTGAACTACCACAGTGGACACCCCTTATATAAAAAAAGGGGATAGTAAAGGGACAATTGATCAGGGCTTCATGAATGTCTAGTACTCTGGACATTTTCAAAGAGGAAATCAGGACTCTGAAGAAACTTTTCATGGAAAAAGATTATCCTGAAAGTTTAATAGAGAGTTTAGTATTAGAAGTGACCCAAAACAGAGAAATCAGATATGCTCCTTTATTGGGCTCTGGACTCACTGAATTGTCCCACATTCAAAAAGTAGATACCTGTCCTCTAAAAAACAGTTTTGTACACACCTTCTCTAGTAACTCGGACAAAATCGAACAAATAGTATGTAAATACTGGCCTATTCTTAGGTTGCACGAAGACATCAAAACCCACACCCCACCAGTTCCACATTTTGTTAGGAAAAGGGATATGAACTTAAAGGAACTCCTAGAGGTTAAGCAAGAGAACAAATTGAACACGGTTAGGAGGAAACTTGGCACCCATGCATGTGGGAACTGTAAGCAATGTCATGCCATGTTAAATCAAACTTCCTTATACCTCCCGTCCAGGAAGTTTAGACATACCTCTATGAGGTATTTTAATTGTGGAGTGAAAGGGGTAGTATATCTTGGGTGTTGTATGTCCTGCTACAGTTTTTATGTAGGCAAGACAGAGAGAGTTTTCAGGAGAAGGGTATATGAGCATTTTAATGACATCACTAACTGCAAGGACAGCAATGCTTTTTATAAGCACTCTGGTTTGTAAAGACATGATTATAAAATTAGTAATTTTAGAACAGATTACACCGTACATTCGTGGGGGTAGCTGGGAAACCAAGTTGGAATATCGAGAGTTATTTTGGCACCTCAAACTGGATTCCAACAGGTTTCCTGGCTTGAATGACAGTCTTAATATTAGCAGTGTTTTAAAACTGAGACATGCCCGCCTATAAGGAAAAGGATTGTGTTTGCTATTTTTATTAATTTAATTATAAATTGCTTAGAGCTTTTTACTGAGCATAGGTTTTGGTTCGTTTAAACCAAAAACTTGTAAACAGAAGATTCTAGGTCATCATTTTAGACTGCAGGGCAGTGTATTATTTATGATTTTATATCATATATACATATATATTTCTTACCAAGATTTTTTATTTTTTGGTTTTAAATGTCATACATTAAGGAATTCATGGAGACATCGAATTTTACAAGATGAGCCTTTTTGTAAATGTTATTTTATACAAGGACGGCACACAGTTTTATAATTGGAAGAAACAGTATTCATTACGTTTTAAAATACTCGTTTTTAAACATTTTCATCTTTGTATGAGTTAACACAATATAATTGTTTAAACAGTCATGTGATACGATGTAACCTACTTAATGTAGTGAACCACAGACTTACTACTTCCTTGATAAAGCTCAGATTTATCCGATTGAAAGTGCTTGGTGAATTTCGTTTGTTTAATAAAAAGTTTCGAAATAAGACTGAGTAGCCCTTGCATTTTAAAGAGGCTTACTATTTATTCTCTAACTTTGCTTCCAGGTCCTGTTTACCTGAGTTCTATTGCTTCGTGGTATTTTTTGTTCTTTTGGATATACTGTTACCATGTGAACTGAATAAATAAAAAGGTTTGCCCCGGGATTCATGAACCCTGCGCCAGGCGCACGCATAGCGTAGGCGTTACAATGCCAAATATGGCCGCCGAGCGATTCAGGTACGCTCCAGTCCCACGTGCACTACCGGTGTGCGCTGGATCTGCGCAGCCCCCGGCATAGGTATGCTAAACACCCCATGTGCGGTGTTGCACCATGCAAATGAAGGCATATAGCGATTCACGAAGTGGCGCAGGCATAGCATAAGCCCACGGCAATGTAAACCAAAAAAAAAACGGTTTACATTTTCCCAAACAGAACATAGGAGTAACGGAAGAGTGTCAGACCCAGGTGTCACACTGTTACCATATGCCAATGGCGAAATACACAGAGAATATCAAAAGAAAACATGCACAACATGTAAATAACAACTTAAATGGCATGTCCACAGCAACTCACATCAGAACCCTAGGACATGTTTGCGGAAGGTGCAATACAATGAAATAATATAACAATGTTATAAAACAGCAGCGTAATACACAGCAGGGTCACAGCATAATACACCATGGTATGCATGGAACGCCACAACCACGGTGCAAGGGTTGCCAAGGACTCACGGCAGTGTTCGGCATGGTAACTATGAATTAGTAGTCAATGCCATGCAAATGAGGCAGATAATACTGAATCGCAATCCCCGCCCGTAAGGCTGTACCAAACGCGAGCGGTAATACACCGAGGAGTGGCTCAGAGGGAATACTTGTCATTTGCAGAGGGGTGTGCCACCGTAGCAGGAAGCACATTGGAGCACAGCAAACCTGGGCTGTACATCGCAAATCACAGCTGCAGGACCGGGATGTGGGGTAATAGTTCAGCTGAGAGCACATAATGCGCGCAGAAGTGCATGTGCATGAGGATGACTACGTTCCCTTAACCTAGTCATGTGGCTACGCCCCGCAAACAACATCGGAAACAGGAAGGTGATGTTAAGAATATGAGGAAATGCGGAAGAAGTGTAATTGGAGTACTAATGAGCAATTAACACTAATCAACCCACGAAGGCCAATCGGCGGCAGCTGACAACTCTGCATGCAGAAACCTGCAAAACGGGATAGGGGAGGCATATGAATGCAAAGAAAGTAGGGGAGGTAGCAGATTGCAAAGATAGAAGACCTGACACAGCAGAGCAAAGCAGACAGGCAGCACAATGGCGGCAGCACACAAAACGCATGATATGCCATGTCCCAGAAAGTACACATGACAGTGCTCTGCAGGATGCATGCCAGAAAATAGTAGGTGCAACGTGCAGAAATAGTAAGGGAAGGTTGAAAGGTAATCCATGGCAGGCAAGAGTAATGCAACACCAAAGGCAACAGCGTTGTAGTTCCATTGGAAGATAACCCCCAGATACGCCGTACAAACACACCCTATGACATCATTGGTGTGCACAGCACAATAGTATAAAGTGTGAATGCACACAACACACAGCCGTGTATTCCCAAACGCCACACCATAGGTGTAAACACACAGGGAACTTTTAAAATGTACATGTTGGGTACTGCCGTGGCTGTGATCCATCAGCATGTGTTAGAGACAGACGGTGTTGTGGAGGAGGGTGCCGACAACCACCGTAGGCCTCGGAGGAGAAGGAGAGTGTTCAGACCAAGGGTAACCTACCAGGGGCTACAAGACCTGGAGATAGTAGAGCATTACAGGGTGGACAGGGACATGTTACAGCAAATAGTGGAGCTGTGCCGGCCACGCCTGAGAACAAGAAACAACAGAGGGGAACCCATCCCAGTGGACACAAAGGTATGTGTAAGCTTGCGAATACTGGCCACAGGTACCTTTCAAAGGCCAACTGGAGATATAATGGGAATCTCACAGGCATCAGCATCCAGGGTACTACACCAGTTCCTGGATGCCATGTTACCACATGCCAATGAGCATATATACTTCCCCAGATCTCAGGAGGATTTGGCTAGCAATATGCGCCACTTCCACCGTGTGGCACAATACCGGAGGTACTGGGTGCGATAGACTGTACGCACATACAAATCAAGTCACCACCTGGCGAGCAGGGTAGATGCTACATAAACCGCAAGGGATTCCCCTCCATCAATTGCCAGGTCGTGTGCAATGCTCAGTGCATTATCATGGATGTGTGTGCTGGCAGCCCTGGAAGCTACCACGACTCCCATATCTGGCATGCCTCACAGCTGTACCAGGTATTTGCCAGGGGGGACATCCCACAAGGCCATCTCATGGGGGATGCTGGCTATGCACTGGAGCCATGGATGATGACTCCCATCAGAAATGCACACACACACATGCAAGAACGCCATAATGAGACACACGCACAAACCAGAATAATCATAGAGTGTGTGTTCGGGATGCTGAAATCACGGTTCCGGTGCTTGGATACATCTGATGGAGCTTTGCAGTACTCTCCAGGCACATGTGCCCACATATTCATAGTATGTGCCATGCTACATAATATGATCCTGTGGAAGCAGCTGCTGCAGGGACATAACAGTGAAGGGCCACAGAGCCCACCACAACTGCCAAGTCCAGTCCAGGCACAGAGGGTTCCAGACTAGGAACACACTGTGCCAGCTCCAGTAGGCAGACGGAGGCGTACCCAATATGCCTACGCCTTGGCAAAGAGGGAACGTATAGCACATGCTCTGACAGCATAGGCCTCATGGACTGACACCTCCCTACCTGCACACACAGTGAAATGGACGGCACACAAACATGACCACCTGTAAGGTGTACTGTATGGGTGGCCTCATGTGTGACTCCAACATAGGCAGCCCCCAAACACTGTACACCCAACAGCCAGTGGAGCATGTAACGCCAACACCTGCACAGTATGCGGGTCCTACAGCATACGGCATTGCTGTACGCCTGCCACGTTTGCCGCAAGATGTATACATATAAATATATATATATATATGTGTATATATATATATATATATATATATATATATATATATATATATGTAGATAGATATAATTATATATATATAGAAATATATGTACACATATACATATATATATATATATACTACAGTTAAGACAGGGAATTAGAGGGATATAAGGTGACTGAGATGTAACCCGCGATATCTGTACATAGTATACATAGTGAAACGACAACCTGAACATCCGGGAGGTTCAACATAAGAGGATACCGCCAACCATGGAACGGGTAACATACCGAAATGCATAACCGCGAGGCGGAAAGATCGCCAGACCACAGTACTGTAACAGTACATGCGCGTGTAATAGTATGAGGATATGAAGGGAGAGGTAGACACCGCCGCCGGTGTTGCGGTTCACGTAGGTACTGTGTGCAACCGTCCCCGTGAGTGCCGTAGTATGTGTACATGTGCGGTGAGGGTGCCGTGTGCGTTGCTGTGTGAGTGTAATGTGTGTGTGTCTGCAACATGTGTATGTTGGTGCCACGTTAGAGGCAGAGTGGAATATTAGGTGTAGGCATACAGTAAACTAGCCTCAGGCATATGTACACTACTAGTCCCAAAGTAGTAGTGACAGCCCCACCCTGGCTAGGTGTGTCGTGATGTAGAATGATACAAAGTGAAAATGTCCCAGATGGTAGCACAGGAATATACCCCATATGAAATGGAAAGGACGTATGTAATAGTCATGCCTGTATGTACGACACCGATATGTTAATTGCAATAAGATACGTCGGCAAAGTCACACAGCAATAGGTATGAACCGCGAAAATACGTATGTGCTACCCCAGTACTGACCGTGGCCACGTGTCGGCCCGTAAACACCGCTGTGTGTTCTACAAGTGTCAAACAATCAATCCCCATCTGAATATGTGGCAACCACTGGCAAACAGGCTATCCCAACAACAGGACCACAATGACTGCAAATATCTGGGACAGAATGACAAGGGATAGTTGTCATGTACACACAACCGCTGATATACCACAGATGTTACGGAGGTATGCATGCATCAAGCTCACCCGCAGGCGATACCGACACCACATGACAACAGCCCAACCTACAATCCCATAACAAAAGACAATTAACTGTCAACTCTCCAAGTAGGGACGGAGCACACAGACAACTATACTGGTTATGTAGAGGTGCAAGGCCCACAAACCGTACCCGTGACGTACAACCACCGACATCCCCCATTGTACATAATAAAGGAATACAAACCGTAACAGCAGCACAAACATACAGTCGGTCAATGACATCTGCATAACAACAACATATCGCGTGGGGGACACAATTAAAGCATAATTGCATGCATTGTAGAAATGCAAACAATAGCCATGTTACAGTTTTGAATGCAATACTCCGTTATTATACGTCGGCAGGACAGGTACACCCACTTGTTGAAACAAATACTACACCTGTCACACACAATCCATGGGTGACATGAATGCAGACCATACTTGTTCCCATGCATAGCAGATGCAGTCACACATAACATAAGACAATACAGACCATCCCCACGAAGGTAGGGCGAATATCCAACGCCCAGGCGGAGAATCCAATTATACCCCAGTATCGACCGTAATTACGAATGGAGTAGATGCACAGGTGATATGCACGTAATTGCTCATGTACACATAGCTGATATACCACAGAAGTTACGGGGTATACATGCAGCAAGGCCACCTGCAGACGATATTGGAACCAATTAACAACAGCCCAAGCTACACTCCCATAACAAAAGACTATTAACTGTTAACTCTCCAGGTAGGGATGGAGCACACAGACAACTATACTGTGTATGTAGAGATGCAAGGCCCACAACCCGTATCCGTCACGTACAACCACCGATATCCTCCACCGTAGATATTAAAGGAATACAAACTGTAATAGCAGCACAAACATACAGTCAGTCAATGACATCTGCATAACCACAACATCTCGCGTGGGAGACACAATTAAAGGCGGATGCATACTTACATGCATTGTATAAAGGAATACAACAGCCATGTTACAGTTTTGAATGCAATACTCCATTATCATTCGTCGTCAGGACAGGGACACCCACATGTCGAACCAAATACTACACCCTACACAAACAATCCACGGGTAACATTACTTCGAAATATACCTGTCGCCACGCATAGTGGTTGCAGTTACACATAACATGACACAATACAGACCATCTCCATGAAGGTAGGGCAAATAGCCAACGCCCAGGTGAGGAATCCAATTATACCCCAGTATTGACGCGTAATTTCAGAATGGAGTAGATGCACAGGTGATATGCACGTAATTACTCACTGAGGAACAGCAATTGGTGGGATGAATTCACATGTTGCAGGTATCGACGGATATAAGGATGACTCACAGGATATTCAAACCGTATGCTCATACCGAACCAGCAGTGTACAACCGAAAGCGAAAGAAAATGGAAAAACAATACACGGAACAAAACATGGAACGAAACACCGACAAGGTATGTAGAACACACGATATGTACAGTTGTGTAACGCATGATGTGTATGACGAAGTTGTACTGTATGTGAATGGTAGTTGTAATTAATTACACTTGTCCGTAATACAGAAAGTGGTGAAAGGTAGTTATGTAGTGATATCCTGCTGAGCATACCAACGCTTGTGGACACCGTGTGTACAGCAGTGGGACATCCTGTACACAGCGGAGACACCACAAGGGCTGCCACAGGGGGGGCATTAGAGAGAACAACGCCATACCACACGCCATTGCTGGCAGTGGATGTCCAACAAGGAAGTGCCATAGCAGGGGATAGGACATGTATGTATACTGTCACACGACGCATGTGTATGGGCATATACCATTGATGTCATACGTAAGGTGCGGCCGACGTGCAAGTATGCCCTGCATTAGGGGATACTATGTGAAATATGTGTAATGTAAAGCTGTCTAGATAGATATGACAGATATCATACACAGTATCACAGGCATATCATGCATAACACAGGTACCGCCTATTGGTATGTACAATAACAGGATACATATGGCCTGTAGGTATGGGACAGAGAAGTAGCATGATAGCTAGCCGAAATGGAAGGGACACCAAGTAACCATGCCCAAAGGACCTGTAGCAGCTGCACAGGTGCACAGTGGGCAACAATGCAGTCTGGCAGGTCCATGTGTAAACACATGTGCAGTGTACACAGTAGTGTCACCTCCCCATGGTAGTGTCCTGTGAACAGCAGAGGCGGGTGGCAACTGCATGTCTACACAGTACCACTGCTGTGGTGGTACCAGGACTAAGTGTTACTCAAACAGCAAGGGAGGCATCACATGAACAGTGCTACTGTGTGTCCCTGCGGGATATGCACAGGACCTATGTTCCACAGCATGGTGTGTGTTGTGTTTGTGGAAGTAACACAGAAGCCCAGCCCATGCAGTGTGGCGTGTGTGCACATATCCAGGAGCAGTCCGTTCACACTGCCCACCGCAGATGTCATGTATGAGGAGTATATGCATCAGTAATGTGGAGGACATGGGCCATGTCTGAGCAGAAGACACCCCTGAGTATGTGGTATGCAGATGTGTACAGATGTGTTGTCCATATGACAGCCGAATATGTAAACCGTCTGAGCCTGGTAAACATCGTGGCATGACAATGTTGTGCCATGTAAAGCTGTAGCTGTTGTCAAAGGTACACCATAAATGTGGTATTGTACCCTTGACTGTGTGTAGATGTGTGTATTTCAGAGGTACAATGGCTACCTATGTACCAGCATCACACACAGTACAGATAGGTGTGGCCTTGCAGAAGGGTATCCATGCCACAGTGGAATACGGTAACCACAGGACTGTGTGTGGCATATGTGTGTACAGCAACCATGTACAATGTGATATGTATGTACGGGACCAGTACCCATGTGATAGTCAGTGGGTGAATGTTGTTATGCAAAGGTGATGTGCATGCACCATGTGTCATGCATCCTGATGCCATGATACTCATATGATGTATCCGCCACACTGACACCCGTATGGTTGGTATCGGTATGAGCTGGTGGACCAATAATGGCACTTGGTATGTAGGCGTGGGATATCTAGGCATGGACAGTACTCTGTGACAGCATGTTCTGTATGTAAGCATATAGTGAACATGAGGGGCCCCATGACTGAGGACTGTGTAATGCCATATGTACCTGACATGTAGTAGGTACTATAGTATGCTCGCACCACTGTGTGTCCTGTCCATGAGCCACATAGCATAATATCCTGAGACACAGGGTATGATGTGCAGGTGGATGTGTAAGTTGCCAATACCAGAACGTGGAATGGTGCTGAAGGGCAATGTGAGGACAACGTCTGATGTGTCGGCCTCCGTACCACCCCAACCGCCCATGCAACGGTATGACAGGTGGCCAGCATGTGTATGGGTTGTGCTGTGGCATACACAAGCCCAACACGGGTGCTAGGAAAGGCCTGGAGGCCATCAATGTGTGTGGGAATCATGTTCGTGAGGATGTGCCCCATTGCCATTCAGAATGGTCCAGTCATGGGTGTATGACTACAGTCCCACACGTGCAATGCAGTGCCACCTATGGGTAGTGCGAGAAATTCCACTGTGCGGCGGTCAGGGTACACAGTGTCCGACAACAGGCTAGCAGTGAATATAGTGGCCTGGTGCGGAGACATATACCGAACAGGTTGGTGGGACATTACAGCCAGGGACATCGGAAGGTGACATTGGGCCAGTGTCCCAGGACATATCGTGTGCATGTCAGTACTGTGTATGTGTCCACAGGGACACTATGATGTCCATGTACGGATTGCGACCCTGTAGTGAGTAAGTGGGTGTATTGTCAGTAAGTACACCATCGCCTGACACGTTGCCAACATTAGCTCGGTCTGCAATGCCTGGGTGACTATTGTATGTGACATCAGATGTGGATGTAGCCAAACAATACAGACATACCACCACAATGCCTGAGGCCCCACACCGCAATGTGCGGCAGTCATGTGTAGGTAGCTAGCCTTGGAGTATGTGATGATGGACCTCGAGGACCCACCATGGCTGACAAGTGATGCACCCCACACATGTGAATGTACACCACTGTGCAACAGCCTGCACATGTGGTTGTACATCATATGTGCATGGAACATGACCACCACAGTGGCGTCTGTGAACAGATCAGTACCACCATGTCTCTGTGTGGAATAGCATGGTTTCTGCAATTTTGTACATGCTACGGAAGCGCACTGTGGTATGTGTTAGCACATGTATGTGCACTGTCCATCTGCTGGGGTGTCATGCCGTTAACAACTGCTGTCAGCAGACGTCAGTAGTACTGGTTGTAGTACACATGTTCCGTGTATGCTGCGATGGGTGTGTTTCCAGGGTGTGGCTAGCAGGGCCGTGTAGCATATGTGTTTAATCCACCAAAGAGGGGATAACCCCAGGTGCATCACACCAGTCACATGGAGGTATTGTGCATGCTAAGGGTAGTGTAGGTATGGCATGTGTTGTGCAATGTGTCATCCAGCTGAGCGGAGTGCATGACTCAAGCATGTGTAGGTACATGGGTGTCCATTCCAGGGAAGTGTGGGTTGCTGTCAGCACATGGCAGTATTAGCTGTCTGAGGCCCAATGTACAGTATAACAACACAGACGGTATGTAACCTGTGGTGTACAATGTCGACTCTGTCGCTTGTTACAATGTGTATAGCGGTCACAAACACGGGTATCTGCACATGGAGCACCTAGGATGCATTGTGTTAGGCAACTATCCAGGATGTGTGCATAACACTGTGTGATGTGTGAACCCCTCACCTGTGGGTGTTCCAGTCCAGGTATGCGCCTGGGAGGTACGGTCCGTGTACAATCCG
Source organism: Protopterus annectens (assembly GCF_019279795.1). Taxonomy (NCBI): domain Eukaryota; kingdom Metazoa; phylum Chordata; order Ceratodontiformes; family Protopteridae; genus Protopterus; species Protopterus annectens. The sequence continues at coordinate 294,810,282 of NC_056741.1, read as the reverse complement.
TACTCGCAGGCGTGCTGCACAGAGAATGGAGGCAGGTCCCAGTCACCGCAGAGATATGTGAGTGGTGCAACAGTGTGTGTGCCTCGCTTGTGTGCAGCACAGCGGAAGATGCAAGCAGTGTCCCACATGACCCCATGCCGTGCCTGCCTGTTACAGCCCTGACGGAGACAGTTATGTGAAACTGCCACAGAGGCAGTATAGCATGTGAAGATGTACATGTGTGCTCCACACCCCAGGCCGATGGCTGCAGGTCATGAGTGCCACAGCATTGTGGTCGACCAGGACTGTCATAGCGGTCAGATACCACATGCCTGTACAATAACAGTAGGAGCATAGGCAACAGTTGCAGTGACACAGTAGGTCAATGTACAGTGTCCCTGTGTTCAGACCACTGCCTACTGTACACTTGGCTAGACACACACCCAGAGGGCTACAACACTGGTGAGCCATTGCATGTCCCAGTACACGTAGTCTGTGTATTGCCATCACAGGGCAGTCACAATAGCATGTTGTATGAGAGATATATTGTACCAGGTCATGTGTGCGTATGTTGAGTTGCAGAGCTGTTCACCCATCCACAACACTTCAGTGCATGATGCCTTGTGTAACATGATGTGTGGAACTGCACTGTGATCCACAACAGGGTCATCTGTGACTGGTGCATTGTGAATGGTGTAACCCATGGGTCTGCGGGATATACACTAGTGCTGTCGGCTGCCATGCTGGGGGCCATCAGTGGTGCCTACAGTGGTCATACAGACATACTGCATACATTGTTCTGGCAGGAATGTCCATTGTTGTAGATGATGTGGTACTACGTGAAGGTAGGTGTGTGTTGTGAATGTTACCCATCCAGACGTGACCATCAGGTGCAGTCATGGTTATCGACAGCATCACACCCATCCACAGCTGTCAGCATCCTGTCCCCAGAATGGGTAACAGTAGCCCTCGTACTGTGTTACTAATGTGCAGATGGCGGAACACCTACTACTGGCTGGCTAACAGTGTCATCTAGGAAGGCTATATGATGGCTGGAATACGCTGCTCTAATGTATAATTATGGTATCCCAATGAATTACATTGATTCACATATAGTAAGCCATGGCTGGCATGTAAACCGTGTACAACAATGACTGTGTGACAGACCCAACCAATGTGGAGCTGTGATGAACATGCACCCATTAGAACACCAAATGAGGTACATTGCACGTAATGATGTACAACTGATAGCTATGGGCACAGCAAGGATGCAGGCACATCCCCACAGGCAGTACCGCTCCATGTTGGTAGGGGGCATTGCAGTACATGTGACAGTTGCTGTATTGCCACATGCGGCATATCTGTCATATAGGGGTAGCACTGGTACGTGACTGTCGGACATGCCTGTACATACGACCATGTCCCACAGGATATGTGTTACGTGTGTACAACACCTGTCGTACCTTCATCAAGCTGTGAAGTGTATGGCTGCCAGTGTACCTGTGTGGCATGTTGTGCAATGGGTGCAAAGGTACGCAGTAGCGCATTACATGCCCACATGTCCTGCACAGGTGCATAGCCTGAACATACAATACAAATACAGTGTTGGATAATAGCAACCCACAAGAGGTGATGGGTACAGGTGGCAATCCACTATCACCTTTCCGGGTAAGGTGTGCATGTCCATGACACATTAGCACCTGAGATGTTAGCAGTACAGCTGTACAAGGCGGCATGCATACTTGATTACAAATACCCTTGCGTGTTCCACCACTGGCCTGTTGACAGACAGACGCCAACACAATGTGCAGCATTGACATGTGCACAGCACATCACCGCTGGCTACAGTAGAACAGGGTTACTGTGTTGACATGTGCACAGAACATCAGCGCCAGCCACAGTCAAACACGGTATGTGTTGAACCCCACCGTCATTGTAGCCCATGCCACAGACAGATGTGTTATGCATCTGTGTATGTACGGCTGGGAATGGCCCTGGCATAGCAGTATAGCTGTGTCAGTGTTGCGAACAACATACTGAATGGGCTGTGTGTGAGGTGTCGTCATCGTGTATGGTCTGATGGATGATACCAGCAGTGCCCCCGCTATGTGAACATCCCTGTCCCCATAAATGAATACCTAGGCTGTGCTCAAAACTATGGTCCCTGTGGGAGGTATGGTGCTGTGCGGTGCACCTGCCAACATGGTGGTGGCAGCAGGCACTGGATGTAGACATATGTGGTACCCATGTCAGGCCGGGGTACCATCCATGTGCATGGGATATCACCGTGCGGGCACATACAGCACTGTGTTGAACAATATCACAGCACATAGCACCTGTCAGGGGTAATGTGTATGCATGGATGTGCGATACCAGCATGCACCATACACACCCACACCAAGCAGCATGCTGCCTACCTTGCAGAAGGCCATTGTCCACACCATGATGATAGACATGCGACATGTCCATATACCCATTGAAATGACATATGGAATGGACAGCCACCCTCCCAATACTGGTATCCCACAGGCGGGACACATCCCTGTGCCATGTATGTGATATACCCTGCCATACCATGCAGCCCTGTCCAGCAAGGCTGCACGTGCCATCACAGTCATACATGGTGCGATGGCCACATGGCACTTGCACTATCAACTGACCAGATCAGTAATGTGGCACTGATGCACCTTGTGGTGTCACAAGTGCTGTGTGTCAGCGTGTACAATGTGCACACGCACATGCTATGTATGACCATCCCTGCTAATGTCATATAATCATGTGCAATACAGGCGAGCCGTGGCAGGTTGTCCAACACCCGTACAGTGCTGAGTAGATGTATATGGCACAACACATGCATGTACAGGTGTCCATGTGTATGTGTGCAGTGCCACCGCTGACGTCCATAACGGCTGCATCTGTGATGCCTAGTGACATATACACAGCATCCAGGTGAACAGTAGAACTGTGCACACATCGGGCCACATGCTGATTGGTATGAACACAGGTGCAGGCAGGTACACATGTCCACAGCAGGTTACCATCTACATGGGGTATGTACAGTGTGATGAGTTGACACAGAGATATGATATGATACCCACTGCATAACGATGTGACAGGTGTGACAGCAACACGTCAGCTGTGTCAGTGTCATGATACGTCTCAGAGATTACTGTGCAGATGTCGTACATGTCATAGCAATGTATGTTCAGCGGTATGCCAGTACATCAGTGTGAATGTGACCTGTCACCATCATTATGTCTTACAGATAATGCCTCGTTCACGACTGCCAGCCTTCAGCCACCAGGAGGATGAAATAATCATACCGTTGCTCCATGACAACTATGACCTGCTATTCAGCCATGTTCCACAGCAAGCGCAGCAGCGGGATGACCTGTGGCAGGATATGCGCAGGAGGGTGAATGACATGGGTGGCAACAACCGCACTTACCAGCAGATACGCCGACACTGCACGGACCTCATACAGCACGCGAAACAGCGTGCTGCCGCAATCGCCAGAGAACAAGGTGGAACAGGTGGTGGGCCACCAACCTAGCCCCCACTCACACGGAGGAGCTCCTGGCCAGTCTGGGGACACCCAGGGAACAGCATGCAGAAACACTAGCCACCATCGTGGAGGTGGGTGTCTCCCAACCAATGAGCCTGGAGCTGCCTGGTAAGTCAGTCTTGCATATGAGTATGATATCCACTGTAGGTGTAGGTGTCACTGTACATCATGTAAAGTAACAACACATGCCAGGTATATGGGCACACAAGCCGCATACTACAGTATGCTACGTTGCGTTTGCAGACGTGTGCATACCACATGCTATCACACAGGTACATGCTGTGACATGCACAGTGCGAACTGTGGCTGTCATACAGTCATAGATAATGTTTATACTGTTGTGTCGCCCCTATACAGGTACCTCTGGTGTGTTGCACAGACATGGGTCCATCGCAGGTGAGACTGTTGTTAGTAACAGGCATGTTACAGTGTAGAGTTATTCGCCATGTGGCCAGGTATAACATGCACACCTGGGTTTTGTTCCAGTCACGGTATACAGGTTGCACCACCAGACACACACATGCCACCCGTGTGCAGTAGATACAACCATTATTATACACCGGCATGAAACCACAGTACCTGTCAGTGTGATATGTGCGGTCAGCTATGCATACAACGGTGGAGGTGTTCTACAATGGATGCATATGTAGTATGCATTGGAACACCATTCGTGGTACGCACACAGTACCACACATTAAGCATTGATCTGGGCAGCACACAGGTGTCACGAATGTGACATATGCCAGTGCATTGTGTGCACACGTTGTGACACGCCACCCGACATGTCCCACGCCCGTGGTGTTCTGTCTGCAATATTGTCACACCATTACATGACCTACACCCGACATAGCAAACATCCACACTGTTGTCTGCATAGCCCTCTGGATTGTGTCACCTCCGACATGTATGGGTGTATGTCACATGGGACACCACAGGAATGGGTACACGATGCCCATCACACACAATTGTCCAAGACCCAGTCACACATGGCCATGGGTGATAGCCACAGGCATGTTGCCACACAATACGTCTGATGTGGATAGACACCGTTGCACATTGTCCACACATAATGCGATCATAGCCATAGTGGACCACCTGTACATTTGATGTGGTACACCAGACAACCGCAATGCCTGTCTGCAGCCACCGGAGGTGCCACTGATGTCTACCATATACGTGCTGTGGAACAGCATGACTGTGTTGCAGTCATGGCAATGCAATGCATCCATGTTATGCATCGCACAGCAACATACATGCGTCCTGTTGCCATGCAGTGGCACAGTGCCAGTACTCCCCACTGTATAGCTATGTACACGGCTCACACTAACCACACCTGCACATACATATTTGTTAAACATGCATTCTATCTGTAGGCTGTACACACAACACTGCACTGTGAAGCCCATTATGATGCGGTGCATGTGGCGGGACACCATTGTCACACATGTCCACATGTTACCGCACATGTCGGCAGATTACATGTCAAGGTAACGTCAGCCATGTGTACTGTTAACCTGTTTGTGGCCACATGGTGTATCACGGTGATGCATGCAAACTACCATGATTGTGTGTACTGCATGCCTACTGATATGACACCTGCTTGATGTAGTGTGCACCCCAGGGCAGTATGCATACTAACACTATTAATGTCTGGGCTGCATTCCCTGTGCTGTAGTGTGGGAATGCTGCATGCCATCTGCAATATCACATGCATGGTGTGTCTGCGTGTGTGTGTGTGTCTGCGTGTGTGTGTGTGTCTGTGTGTGTGTGTCTGCGTGTGTGTCTGCATGTGTGTAATGTACCTTACAGTATGTCTTTGTATTCACAGGTGGTGTAGGTGCGTTCCCCTCCTGCGGTCCATCTGATGTTAGTGTCCCCACAGATACTAGCGGTGATGGCCATATGCATGAGGTACAGGCAGGATTGTCAGAGGCAGAAGCTGTGCCATTGGTTACCATCCCACCTATGTCCCCCTCATCTCCGCACATGGTTCTGATGCCGACACATACCACATCACCGTTGCCCATAGAGGAAGGACAGTCAGCATCTGTTGGCATTGAGCAGGAATTTGTGGTGGCTACAGAAGGTGCGCCTACACACCATGTTGCCAGTGTAATGACTGGTGATGTGCCACACAGGCATGTGGCTGGTGCTGCTCATAGGAGGACCTCTGGCAGACATGCACCTGCTGTACAGGGTGCAGCAGCTGGTATCACCAGACACATGTTCCAGACTGTAATGGCGGCACAGGCACATGCAGAATGGCAGAACCAAGAAGGGCAGAGGCTGCAGAGGGCTGCAATCCATTCCCTAAATGACAACATCCAGTCATTGGCGAATGCTCAACAGCAGATTGCTAATGTACTGGATAGGCGATTAGGTGAGATGGTTGGAATCCTCGACCGAGGCATGGCAATCCACGAGCGTGAGCTGTCTGTGCTGGAACACCTGGTAGGGGTGAGGCGTAGGACATGTGGGCGTAGGCTAGCAACACCACCTAGTGTAGGTCGACGTGTGCGTGCCACCTCTCATGCCCACTCACACAGTGCCGGTAGCAGCAGCAGTGCAGCTGGTGCTACACCGTCCACACCAGGACACAGCAGGCCACATGGACGTGGCCCTGGCCGGTCCCAGCGTGGACACGGTTCCAGCGGACATGTGTCATCGGAGAGTAGCCACTCTATACCTCCACCCGGTAGTGCCCGTGCGACCCCAGGCAGGCATGGGTCACGTGTCCGCAGACAGACAAAGTGAGCCGTACAACCTGCACTGTACAGTCTGGGGCTGCCAATTATACCCCGTGTAAGCATCACATATGGCTGAACTGTGTACACACATACCCACACATGGCAGACACAACTGTAGGGCTCCACCACATCCACATGCATTCTGCACAGTCATGCCCAGTAAACCCACCAGCCCTTACACACACACATGATGTCATCCATTGGTGCAGCCTATGCCCCTGGCAGACATATCACCCTGTGCATATGATGAAGCCTCTGCCGCATCCCTCTCATCCACACCATCGGTGCAGGGTTATGCAAATATATTCTGATGCACAGGGTGGACAAGATAGTGAGAGGTGTATGTGATACCTGTGTATGCATAGCGTGTGATGTGTATGTTGCGGTGGTTGTGTATGAAAACTGACTGGTGCGTACGTGGCGTGGGTTGTGTACTGTCAACATGCAGCAGACATACCATGTAGTGCAGGTGCAGCATGCATTGAGCTGTGTTCACGGTATGTGTGACGGTTACATGTGTAGCACCATGTTGGTTCTGATAACCTGAATCCCTCCTATGGTGTACTCGCATGTGCCTACTGGGAGCACTGTTATCGGTCCCCCACATGTAGCTGTGGATTACCCACAGGCACATCTGGCAATATCAGCATACCACATGTACCCGCAACCTGCCTGGACACCTACATAGGTTCATAGGTGCATAGGTACATACTGGGCTATCTGCCCTACGGCATTTATAAGCCTAGCCAGAGTGTGTGTGGCTTTCACCACACCTTAGGATGAGGATACTATACCCATTTGTTTGCTGTGCCTCTGTCCAGCAGTGACACAGAGATGATTCCCGGGGTATACCTACGATCTCCCATCCACTCGTCAAGCTTTCTCTTGAACAGTCAGTGAGGGGCTCTGCCTCACAGGGACTGGGATTCTGTTCCATAGTGTAGGGAGTCTCTGGGTGATGAACCTGTCCCTCCAGCACATCCGATTTATATCTGTGTTGAGGTTTGTGTCTCTTGCTCTCGTGGCTCTGGTTGATTTGGATCTTATAAGGTGGAGCATGTCCATTAATTCCGGGTTGGACATGGCCTTGTATGTCAGGCACAGATCACCTCGGAGCAGACGGTATGCGACTGTATAGAGCCGGAGTTTCTTCAGTCGGGCAGCGTGTGACATATGTTTGAGCCCCTTTATCCTTTTGGTGGGGAAGGTTTGGGGTCCTTCCAACTGCTGCAGGTGTCAGGTTAGGTACATTCCGAGTGGGGCATTGTACTCAATTATTGGTCTGATAAGTGAAGAGTACAGGGGTACAATGACCTCCCCTGATGTGGATGTGAATCCCTTCATGATCAGGTGGGCAATGTAGAAAGTCTTCCTAACCACATTGGCAATGTGAGTGTCAAAAGAGAGGTTACTGGCAAGTTGGGTCCCCACGTCCCTGATAACGTCATCCGTGTTTAATGGATTACCACCTATGTGGTAAGTAGGGGTTACCTTGTTTTTCCCAAAGGGTATGACTATACCTTTCCTGGCATGTAGCTTAAGGCCATGGCTCTGGCACCAGTTATCCATTTCTATGAGACCTCTGGTGGATGTCTGTGTCTGATGGGGTGTCGCTTATGGTACCCAGTTTGCAGTCATCTGCATACCTTGTCTGCCACAATCCCCCTATGTTTGCCTGCACGTCAGAAAAATAAATGCCGAACAAGAGGGGGCCCAGGACTGAGCCCTGTGGGACACCGCCCGTGACCGGCTTAGAGTCTGACATGGCACCAGGAACTCTAACCCTGTGGGTTCTCTCCTTGATCCGGTTTGCAACCCATCTTGTGACATATGGGTCTACATCTACGCTGGTGAGCATTTCTATGATGCCCGCGTGGGGTATTGTGTCGAATGCTTTTGCTAGGTCAAGGTAGTCTGTGTGAACTGCCTTACCCTCATCAATGGCCTTAGTTACTCTTCCAAAAAGGTCAACCAGGTTCAAGAGGCAGGATCTGCCCTTGACAAAGCCGACTTGGGGATGATCCAGTGTATGTAGGACCCCAATGTCTTCATTTATGAGCTCCATTATGATCCCCTCCATAGCTTTGCAGACAAGGCTCGTCAAGCTTATAGGGCGGTAATGTCCTGGGTCCGTAGAAGCACCGCCTTTGTGGAGTGGGACCACAGTTGCCGTACGCCATTCTTTGGGTATGTATCCTGTAGTAAGGCTAAGATTAAACAGCAGCCTTATGTGCGGGTTTAGGTCCTCATTCATTGAGGTCTTGTAGCACACAGCCGGGGAAACCATCTGGTCCCATTGATGCTGTGTTTTATGCATTAGAGAGAGCAGCTCTCACCTGGGCATCTGAGATGTTTGGGAGGCTAGACTCTGGTGGGATAGATATCTCTCCTCTTGGGGGGGAGGGAGGGGAGAAATATGCACGGAACCTGTCTGCCAGTATATTGGCAATGTCTGTGGGTTCAGTGATCATTGTACCATTCTGGACTAATTCCGAGCATAACTGTGAGCTTCCACCCATGTTTCTACCATAGCTAAAGAAGGCCTTAAGGTTGTCTTTTGTGTCTTTCGCGAGTCCTCTCCCACAGGCGGCCTTGGATGATTGTATGAGTGATCGTATTTTACTGCTAGTATTGATCAGAGATGCCTTCCCTGTTAGGGATTTTGCTCTGTCATGTAGTAGCTTTCTCCTCTTGTTGTAGAGTTTGTTTATGGCTGGGGTACACCAGACCATGTGCCTGCCTTTGGTGGAAAGGGTCCTGATGTTATTAGGGATTGCTTGATCCATACATTCCTGAAGGTGCTCGTAGAAGGCATTTGTAAGGGTTTCAGCAGCGTGGGTTGTGTTTTCCACTGGCTCGGAGGCCTTGAAGGGTACCACTCCAGTCTTAACAAGTGTGAGGTTTGCTTTTGAGAAGTTCTTCACCGTGGTCTCCTTTGCTGGGGTTGGGGGCGGGATGTGGATCTCCAGTGAGGTTAATTTATGGTTTGATCCCACCGATGAGGGATATACATCCTGTGTGGAGCATGTCGTCCCCATGTGTGATGATCAGGTCTAGTATAGTTCCTCCTCTTGTGGGTATGGTGACTAGTTGTTCCATAGCATTTGGGTGTATGAAATCCAGGAACTGTTGGGCTAGGGTGTTGGGTCTTGGGTAATGTTCCCGGTCTATGTATGGGTAGTTGATGTCACCCAATATGATGGTGTTTGGAGAGACATTCATACTCTCCAGTGTCTTCAGGAAGGCTGTGTGGGTATCCTGAATTTGAGAGGGTGGTCTGTAACATGCTACAAACTGTAGGGCAGTTCTACCTATGGTTAATTGTACCTGGATGGTCTCCGCTGCTACGTGCATTGCCACTAACCTGGAGGTGTGGGTATCCTTTATGCATATGGAGACTCCCCCTCCTTTTGTGGTTCGGTCCGGTTGGGGCGGGCAGCGTGATATGAGTATAACCTGATAGTGCTGGGGTGCTCTCAGGAGCCTTGAACCAGGTTTCAGTCACAGCACAGACATCGATGTTCTCCATACTGAGGAGGGCTTTGAGGGCATGCAACTTGGGGTTTAGACTACTGGCATTGAGCAGTATTACCCTTAGTTCTTTCCAGGTTTGTTTTCTAGGGCGGTAGGTTTATCATATGAGCCTTGCCTGAAAAAGGCACTATGGGGGTGGCAGGAGCCTTTGCCAATATCCGGAAGCCCAGGAGTGACAGGTGCAAGCCGTCCCTTGCGAAGGAGCGTGGCTTGTCAAGCATGTCATCCCAGGCAAACAGACATTGGACCCCCTTAGACTGACACCGGTAATTAAGCCAATTATTAAAGCTGATCATTTTGACTCTGTATTGTGGCATCAGTCTTGGTGAGGGTAGGATACTGCTCAGGGTCAGAGTCATACCGGACTGGGCTACATAATCTGAGAGCCCCTCTATGTCTCTTTTCATGTAGTCCAGGGAGGTATGTCTCAGGTCGTTCACACCGGCATGGACAATGACTGCGTCATACTTGTACATGCTGTGGAGTGACCTGAGTGCTTGTGTTATGTGGTGGATTCTACCGCCCGACAGGCAGCCTACTGTGATCATTTCCTTGTTCAGTCTGGTGGGTGGGACGTCATTGTGTCTGACTATGGCATCACCTATAACAAGTGTGTCTGGCATTGTGTGTGGCCTTAAGGGCTGTGACTGTTTGGCACACTGACTTTGAGAACTATGTGTTGCATGTCCTATGTCTTGAGGAGGCAGTTGCTTGGGTGTCTGCTTTGGAGGCCTGTGTAGGTTTGGTATATGTTTGAACAGTGCCTCCGAGTATGTCTTTGTGTTTTTGTGTTTGTTTTGCAGTTGTGATAGTTCTATGTGAAACTGGGTTTGTGGTGTGTGTGGTGTCCTTCTCCTCCTGTCTGGTCTTGCCGGTCCTGAGTTGAGAGAGCTCAGCCTCCAGTTTTGCTATATAGTTGCATCTCTCACATGCATTTGTGTTTTGTGGGGGAAGGTGTGGGTTGTCTGTGTACATGAGGCAATTGTAACATTGCCTCAGGATGCCCATATTCTTCAGCTGAACAGGAGAGGATGCTAGCAATAGACCCTTCGACATGCTAGAAAACGTGAATGCGTTTGCTGTGTAACTGAGTCAGAAGGGACCTATAGGGAAATGGGTACTCAAGGGGATTCTAGGTTAATGTAGTACTTTGTTTAGTATATATGTACTTTACCCATATAAGAATGCTTTAGGAGCAAGTGCTGAGCTTTTGTGACAGAGAATAGACAGTTTAGATTGCAAGTAGAGAAGTTCTAAGGGAAAACCTGAAGAGCAGAATGTATGGAGCCAGACATAGTTTAACGTTGTTTACACAGTACATGACACACATGTCCACACATATACTGCACCTGACGCCTGTGGTCGGTGCCACAGGCTACAGTGGAAAGAGACATCACATACATGGCAGGACACAGTACAGGTATGGTGACATTGTGCAGGTGTCGTACACAGCGTGCTGGCCACTGACCTCAGGTGTCACCTGTCAGCTGTGGTGCACGCTGTGCAGCAGTAGGATGCTGTACCAGTACAGGAATATGGCCACAATCGCAGGGTGTACACCACTATGGCGCACACCCCATAGTGTGCAGATGGGGACACCTGAATGTGTGGTCAGCACCCTCACAATACAATGCACCCACACGCCATGTCACAGGGGGCAGACTTGCACAGGTGGCCAGTATGGCTCACACCTATGGCATCGACAGGGTTGTGCAATGCAGCACCAGTACGGGATGGTCACCCTGTGTGGTTAGTGTCCGTTCACAACAGTATATCTGCATACACCCTCACACCAGGCAGCAGACATGCAAACATGTTGACACACACACATGGTGGTGACCACACATGTATACACGGAGAGACGACGTGTTGCATGTACTGCACCATCCACATCCATGCACCCCACACTGAGGTATGTACAGATCTCTACTATGGTGTACAGGGATGTGTGGCACGTGGGACATAATCCCCCCGATATGTGGCATACATGGGCACACATTCCTGCACACATGTCGGTGCTGGGAATGCCACACCCGCCATATGAGACATGTGCAGGCGTGCAGTGGTATGTAGTGCATTATGCGTACCAACACTGTATCCGGCAGATGTGCCGATATATGCGCTTGGTGGTAGGTGTTACAGTAGCCACGTGACATACAGTCGATGACACCTGACCGATGGGTATGCATTATGGCAGCACTGTCATGTAACAGCGACATAGCATACTGTATGCACATGGCAGGGTAGGATGGTGTGCGACACACCTGTGAGCCACCACCTGCACACATGCATGTGGACAGGTATTTAAACACATGATGTACACACATATCGCCATACGTGCTGTTACTATGCCACCATATAATGGCCCCCATGATGGGTACGCATGTGGTAGGGAGTTGCAACTATGTTATGGACATTGGCCACTGCTCATGCATGGCTGCACCATGCACAGTACATGAGTCACATGTGTCCCCTGTTGCCATGTGTGTATGCATTGCTACATTTTGACATGTGTGTTGACATACATAGAACATGGACTGTGGTATGGTATCACAGCTGTCACAGGCGAACAATACAAAGGTATGTGTCCCAGTCAACACCTCTACACCCTGTAGTGGGAGCATACCACAGACATGTGTCCACCTTCCATTCGTGTGTGTAGCACCGCGTACGCCAGTGTTATGCATGTGGTACATCACAGGCTTCGTATGTGTCCTGTGTGCAGTCCATGCACACAGCCAGACAATCACATGTATGACATATCTGGACATTGGTTCACTGTGGTACAGCAGCAGTCATGTGTCATAGCTGTGTCAGGGCCGTGGTATGTGTGGAGCCAACCTGTCTATGTATACTGATATGGGCGGACTACATCATACATGTGGGATCATTGTTAGTACATGTGTACTCTGCACGACTGGTGTACACCGCTATACAGACCTGTGGACATATGTCACATGCTCTTGTTGGACCATGAGGCATACTTCTGCACCAATGACATGGTGCTGGCATGGCAGCTACAGTGTTCACTGCAGTGTGTACATGTTTGACCTGCACCCGTGATGCCTGTGATGTCATCTGTGTGTGTACGAGTAACTGCATGTGTGACCACCCTGTGCGTGTGGACGGGTTTACCTGACCGTGACCTGCGGTGTGTACACTCCGTCTGCATGCCGGACGGTGTGTAGCACATGCTAAGTGTGTGAGCATGCCCGGTTTGCTGTTGTGTAGGTGGACACACACGAGTTCCACACTCTGCCCTTTCATGCTCACACTCCATGTGTATGCATGTCTTCACTTTGCAGATGCTAAGTGTGTGACCATGCCCGGTAAGCAGTTGTGTAGATGGACACACAGTACAGTGCACACTGCGCCTGTCTGTGATCATACCCGTGTGCATGTATGTTCCCCCTTTGCAACCGCTAGGTGTGTCAGCATGCCCGGTTTGCTGTTGTGTAGGTGGACACACACGACGTTCCACACTCTGCCCTTTCATGATTCAACCCCATGTGTATGCATGTCTGCACTCTGCAAATGCTAAGTGTGTGAGCATGCCCAGTAAGCAGTTGTGTAGATGGACACACAGTACAGTGCACACCGTGCCCGTCTGTGATTATACCTCGTGTGCATGTATGTTCCTTCTTTGCAACCGCCAAGTGTGTGAGCATGCCCAGTTTGCTGTTGTGTAGGTGGACACACACGATGTTCCACACTCTGCCCTTTCATGATTCAACCCCATGTGTATGCATGTCTGCACTCTGCAAATGCTAAGTGTGTGAGCATGCCCAGTAAGCAGTTGTGTCGATGGACACACAGTACAGTGCACACCGTGCACACTGTTCCCGTCTGTGATTATACCCCGTGTGCATGTATGTTCCCCCTTTGCAACCGCCATGTGTGTGAGCATGCCCGGGTGGCTGTTGTGTAGGTGGACACACATGATGTTCCACACGCTGCCCTTTCATGATTCAACCCCATGTGTATGCATGTCTGCACTCTGCAGATGCTAAGTGTGTGAGCATGCCCAGTAAGCAGTTGTGTAGATGGACACACAGTACAGTGCACACTGCACCCTTCTATGAGTATACCCCGTGTGCATGTATGATTCCCCTTTGCAACCGCTAGGTGTGTGGGCATACCCAGTACGCCATGCGTGGAGACACAGTACAGTCGGCACCAACGTCTAATACTAGGCATGTAGCCATGGCCAATGACATCCTGCATAGCCATGGTGGCCATCCAGGCAAGTTATATGTAGTTGCTATGCCACAATGGCTGCCTACATCATGCACGCCGGTTGCTCTCTCATAGGGTGTACTGTCTGTGGTGCATCTCGTATCCATGTCGTGATGTTGTGCTCCGTAGTTAGTATTCCCGAGGGCAGCACTGCCGTGTTACTGTACGCCCACCTTGGGATAGTAACATGCTGTGTGAATGCGCACTCTGTCTTCATTCCCTATCGGCTGCCTTGCCTCTGCAGATGATATCACCCACCTAGGAGTATGCCTCTTGACAGTGCTGTGCTCAGTAATATCGGTAGCGCGTTCTGTAAATGCATCATGCTGTAGTGTGTTCATGTAGGTAGGCGTAGGTTCAACTCCTGACCCTTCCCCGTGTGTGTGTGTGTGTGTGTGTGTGTGTGTGTGTGTGTGTGTGTGTGTTTTTCCAGCTGCCGATGGAGACAGTAATGCTTTTAGACACTTCACAACACATACCTTGGCTATCAGTGTCTATTCCTTTACGGATGATGTCACCCGCCTAGAAGTATGCCTCTGACAGTGCTGTGCTCAGTAATCTCGGTAGCGCATTCTGTAAATGCATCATCCTGTAGTGTGTTCATGTAGCTAGGTGTAGGTTCAACTCCCGGCCCTTCCCCGTGTGTGTGTGTGTGTGTGTGTGTGTGTGTGTGTGTGTGTGTGTGTGTGTTTCCAGCTGCCTCTGGAAATAGTAATGCTTTTAGACGCTTCACAACACATACCTTGGCTATCAGCGTCTATTCCTTTATGGATGATGTCACCCGCCTAGAAGTATGCCTCTGACAGTGCTGTGGTCAGTAATCTCGGTAGCGCGTTCTATAAATGCATCATGCTGTAGTGTGTTCATGTAGGTAGGCGTAGGTTCAACCCCAGCCCTTCCCCGTGTGTGTGTGTGGTGTGTGTGTGTGTGTTTCCAGCTGCCTCTGGAGATAGTAATGCTTTTAGACGCTTCACAACACATACCTTGGCTATCAGCGTCTATTCCTTTATGGATGATGTCACCCACCTAGAAGTATGCCTCTGACAGTGCTGTGCTCAGTAATCTTGGTAGCGCGTTCTGTAAATGCATCATGCTGTAGTGTGTTCATGTCGGTAGGCGTAGGTTCAACACACGGCCCTTCCCTGTGTGTGTGTGTGTGTGTTTCCAGCTGCCTCTGGAGATAGTAATGCTTTTAGATGCTTCACAACACATACCTTGGCTATCAGCGTCTATTCCTTTACGGATGATGTCACCCGCCTAGAAGTATGCCTCTGACAGTGCTGTGCTCAGTAATCTCGGTAGCGCGTTCTGTAAATGCATCATGCTGTAGTGTGTTCATGTAGGTAGGCGTAGGTTCAACTCCCGGCCCTTCCCCGTGTGTGTGTGTGGTGTGTGTGTGTTTCCAGCTGCCTCTAGAGATAGTAATGCTTTTAGATGCTTCACAACACATACCTTGGCTATCAGCGTCTATTCCTTTATGGATGATGTCACCCAGAAGTATGCCTCTGACAGTGCTGTGCTCAGTAATCTCGGTAGCATTCTGTAAATGCATCATGCTGTAGTGTGTTCATGTAGGTAGGCGTAGGTTCACCTCCCGGCCCTTTCCCGTGTGTGTGTGTGTGTGTGTGTGTGTGTGTGTGGTGTGTGTGTGTTTCCAGCTGCCTCTGCAGATAGTAATGCTTTTGGGCCATGACACATACCTTGGCTATCAGCGTCTATTCCTTTACGGATGATGTCACCCACCCAGAAGTATGCCTCTGACAGTGCTGTGCTCAGTAATCTCGGTAGCGCGTTCTGTAAATGCATCATGCTGTAGTGTGTTCATGTAGGTAGGCATAGGTTCAACTCCCGGCCCTTCCCCGTGTGTGTGTGTGGTGTGTGTGTTTCCAGCTGCCTCTGGAGATAGTGATGTTTTTAGACACTTCACAACACATACATTTGCTATCGGCGTCTATTCCTTTGCGGATGATGTCAACCACCTAGACGTATGCCTCTGACAATGCTGTGTTCAATGCTCCAAGTGGCGCATTCCGTACCTGTGTCATACTTTCGTGCGGTTGGGTAGGTAGGGGTAAGGTCAATTCCCATGCCTGCCAGCTGTGTGTGTGTGTGTGTGTGTGTGTGTGTGTGTGTGTGTGTGTGTGTCTATGCTCCCAGCCACATGGGTTCATAGGTTATGGTTTTAGGCGGCTCCGCACACATATATCCTGCTGACATCTCTGTGTTTGCGGATGTTGAGACGCAGCTAGTGGACTGCCTGTGTGCCTGCTGTGGTTAGCGACCTCCGTTGCATGTTCTCCACGGGCGTCCTGCTGTGGTGTGATAGGGTAGTGATGTGTAGGTTCCACTACCGGCCTTGCCACGTGTGTCTGTCTGTATCTCTCTCGATGTATATATACATACATATGTTATGCCCATAGCGCTGCTCTTGCATGGACAGCTGTCTGTCCCATGTATCGCATATTTGCACGGCTGACACATAGAAATGTGGTACGATGCATATCCAAACATTTTCCATGCAACGTCCGTGTTCCGGGAGGTGTTGCACGCCCTAGGGACATCTGCTGTATAGCTTGGCAGACAGCTATCCTTGCTGTACTGTCACTGTACTCGTACACGCCATAGACCTTGTGTATCATTGCCTGTTTATGGTGTGTGTATGTCTATCTGAGCTGTGTGCATGGTTGTGTGTATGTCCCACTATAATCGTCTGTGCAGGTGTCGCCACTATGGGTAATCCTTGTAGACAGCTGTTTCATGTGCATTTCAGCACATACCTGCGGACAGTACTACCCCTCCTACAGCAGCACATTCCATCATCTTGCAGTGGATACTAGTGTTTCCACACACATGTATCTGTGTCTGTTCATAACACTCCACCTCAGGCGTATATCTGGACACGGCCTTATGTGATAGTGGGAAACTCGGGGCCAGTCATGTCATGTTGCTCTTAGAAACATTGATAGTGGGCACAGTGATATGTTATGCATGCGTATGGCATTTCTGTCTGATTTGGTGTCCTCCTCGCATGTTTGTCGTTGTTTCCTGTCGTCAGTTATCATGAGGGCGCCAGACTGTTACTGTTACGTGGAACACAGCGAACATATGAGGCAGACTTCTAAACAGTCTGCGTACATCTGTGCAGTTGCAGGGTATGTGTCTAATGCAACATACCTACTGTCCGCCTACAATACACACACAGTGTGTGGCGGCATGACAGACCACATGACATTACTTTGTATTTGCACGGCGCACCCACGCAGACAGTTGTATTCCTCACACAGGTCTACATCTGCTTATCCACACTACTTGTTCTTTCCTGTACCATATGTGTGCGTCGTATTTGCTCTTTCCGTCAGTGGCGGGGCTCACGTACGACTATGGGGGCCTGGTAATTGTTATGTTGACACTTCATGGCACCCTGGGGGACACTTCACCTTTGTGTCTGATTACCTTCCACATTGACCTTCGCGGGGCATACGTTGTCATTCACAATTACCAGGGTAGGACATATACATGTTTGCACATTTGTCCTGCTGTCTTTCTTCCCACCTGTCCGCCTAGTATCACCGGTTCAGTACATGTATTCTGGATAGGTAGCCCCTTCATACCCTGACCTGTTATCATTATGTGTACACGCCCTGACGTTCGGCCATTGCCCTTGTTACGTTTCGCATAGTGCTGTGCCTTCCTAGCTGATTGCTGCCTAGGCATTCTGGACTGTGTGGTGGGTGTTAGGGAGCGCTATTTCCATTGCATGATTAGTGACACTCATAGCATCCGTATTCATGGCTACACCAGCATACCTCTCCAGTGTACCTCGTTATGGGGGACGTACCTCATTTGGGGTCTTAAAAGGGTCATGCTCCTCGAAATTACTCGAAGTTCCACATTGAAAGGGTCTGTTACACATTCAGTGTTAGGAATGTTTTAGGTGAAATCCATGGTCAATTGACATTAATCATATTAATTCATTAAAGGATCTTCTTTATAAGTGAAACAGCATATTTTAACCATCCTATGACCTTCCTAGTTGAAGTTGTTAGTAAGCCATTAGTATGTGTTCCACATTTTGCCCATTTGTTCCACATTATGAAGGCGAGTGCTCCTCATTTTGGTGATGGAAGGTTGAGAGCTATATGCCAGTATTCGCAACGGTCTGACTTTGTATGGGGTATTTCTAATGTAGTCCCTATCTGTATTTCCTGTGCTATGCCTTACTGCAGCTGTGTTATTCTGACAGATTTCCAGTTATGGGTGCCATCTTGGTCGTACGCATGTCCATCCATGGGAATCGCCTACAGGACACTGATATAGGGCTGTACATATTTCACACCTGCTTTCCGCATTATCCGGTGGATGCTTTGCACCATTAGTGGGGATTAAGGCATGTGCTATACCCACATCCCTCCCAGGCGGGCCTATGGATTCTCTGCCAAACAACACCTAGGCCCATTTCTGCATACCCAGGTTCCCATGCCTGCAACCCTCGATGGTACACATTACACATGGTTAATGTGTGCGGTACTGGGATGTGGACGCACTTCTATGGACTCGCCACTCTGGGGATATCTGGCCATATGTCCTGCATTTCATGGACACATGTGTCATCAACCTTGAACACGCTTTTAGTGCATGTATAGCTGTTCCGTAGTTGCGGCTGTCACTTCTTTTTCATCAATCGCAGCAGGGGTTGTGAATGGAGCAATTTTTGGAGTCCTACAATGGACACCAGTGTGCATGTGTAAAGTGTAGAACTTGCTGGACTGTCACCTTCTGGCCAGTGGTTTTGACTGCTGCTGTATGCTCCCCGTTCACGGATGTCTGTTTGACTACCCATATTATCTATTACTTGGCATATTTATATCCATGTGTCATATATAGGGGACGTAGGTCTGTTGTGTGTACATATATACATGTGTACACCTCGTTTCATACCTTGCTTTGTTAGTGTCTGTGGATTACCTGTGTACACACATCTATAACCATACCATACCTTCCACTGTACAGGTTCTGGCAGAGTGTATGGATGTTTGGCCCTTTATCTTAGGTGTGTGTTACATTGACCTGTGTCTATCTGGCAATTTGCTGGCATTTCATGTGAGACTTACCTGATTCTATAGAGACTTCATTCTATAATTATGACGTGCTTCCACTGACTATATTTTTCTTTGTCTTCTGGAATCTTTATGTAACCAGTCCTTTTTGGACACTTTCTATTGTTTATTTTTGTTTACATATATGACTACTTTGGTATGTTGTGCTATTATTGTGTGTGGAGCATTTCTCCCTGGGCCTCTACTGACACTGGACATATATCCAGCTAGCCTAGCCCGGTCAACAAATGTAAACCAACATAAAACTTACATAAATGTATGGTGGCACCTTGTGACAAGTAGGTCGGGTTACAGATGCATACCCTTCGTCAATCCCTGCTACTAACACACCCGTTATTCTATCCACATTTTATGTTTGTCTTATCACATATCATGTGTTTCTCACTATTTGTACCAGTACTTTGCATGGCATTGTCCGGTCCCATACTTTCAGAGGCTGACAGTTTTGAGACATGTATAAATAACGTGGAGGACACAGCATTAACTTACCCTGCTGTGAGCGGATCACACACGCACAGGCGCACTTGCATTTCCTAATTGTGGGTTCTGGCGCGCACATGCATATCCGTATTCTGGGTTACATATATTTACTGAGTCTGTGTGCTTACGTGGCCTGTATTAGTTGTGACTGTTCCAGTAACATATCTCTGATCCAGTTAACGGACGTGTGCGGAACACACTTTCACCTTTACACATGTAACTGTCTTTGCGGCACAGGCGCATTACGTGCGTTCACATTTATATGTTCTATAGTCGTAATTCAAACGGGACTGCATTCACGTTGGCCGGTTGCTGTGATCACTACACGTTTGCTGTTCTGTCTCATTTATATGCATACCCATGGTACATAGCTACATTAACATATCCCCCCCGCACTCACTTACGTCACAGGCATCCATTCTCCTGCTGGGAAAAGTGCGGTACTACATGTTACACATTCCCTATTCCCTACTGCTCTTGACCCAGGATGCATATGGCGTGACCGCAGGGATATTCAGATCACAGGGGCTTATAGCCCCAACGCATACAGGTCTTTGATTGTCAGGGTGTTCCTGTGGTGCTCTGGGTTTGGTCTTGTCCGCCTAGTGTACAGAACTGCCCTGACCATGTACGATTGTCAGATGAGGCATATGGGCACTATTTGTCCATGTCTATTATACCATAACCCCCCATTATTCCTAACCGTGCACGCTGATTGGCCAGCGTGCCCGTTGTAGATCGGGTTATAGTAATGGCACACGGTCCGGTCACCCGGACCTATTTCCATTAGTATACCTCAGTATTTATAACCTGTCACGCTATGTTACATAGGTTTAACATAGCGTGACAGCTTTAACTGAGCCACGGAGATGTCCGTTGCTTACTGTGGGGCAGTCTCGCTCTGCTACACACATTTAACATAGCGGGACAGGTTGTACAACACAGCAACGGGGACACCGAGCTCTCCGTTGCTGTTTTGTATTGATTTGCTATGTTGACTGTGTTTTACATAGCGAGACAGTTTCGACAATAGCAACGGACATCTCGCGCAGTACGTCAGCACCGCCGCGGATGCCGGACATCTGTGGACGGGTAGCAGACAGGCATTATGCTGTGCCATTATGTCTGGGGATTAATAGTTTATTTTCCTAGATGATATGGCATAATGGCAATAACCCACGTCTGGGTGTGGGTACTGCTGTATTTACCCACGGTTGCCTTTGTTTGGTCCCTCGGGCATCGCCCTCGGGACCGCACCACATTAACCGTGGGTATATCCAGCATTACCCACACCCAGGCGTGGGTTATTGCTATGATATTGATTCCATATGTACAGACACGAGTGTTTGGACAACCAACGATAGCTTCTGCTATTGGCATACAATGCTGTGGGTGGTGCCGGTTATCATACATATGCCATGTTCTGCGTTTTTCCCATTCACACTTGTCTATCCCCTGTCCTCATTCATACGTGGATATTTATGTGGCACATGACTGAACTATGTATTACCTGCAGGTATGCTGTGTACAGTGCACATATGTGACAGTTGGTTACAGTGTATCTGTGTACCTACCTCTGTGATACTGGGGACTACCACACATCTTTTGCAGCATCACATGCGTATGTACATACTATTATTCGGTGGCCTGTGGAAGGTTGTCGGAACACCGGTTACATGTGTCCCTATTTGTGCACGCATCGTGTTGGTCTTTGTCCGGCCTTCGTTGCTATCATGGGTTGGATGGTGGTGTTGGTGTGTGTTTGGGTTGTATTTATACAGCCGATACATCAGTGGGGGGTGGGGTTGGCACGTGTCCCTCTTTGCAGGGGGCCCCATTATGGACATTTGTGTCCTGCGTCGACACTTGACACGTGCCATATGTCCTGTGATATTGACACAGTCGTGTATGTCTTCCTGCATTACTACTTGCGTGTTACAGGCATTTTGTATCTGGTACGCATGACTATTATGTTGGTTAGCTTAAGCTATTCCCATGCTATGACATAACCATTCATCCGGGCATATACGTGTTATTCTATCCTTTGCATTGGCCGTGGGTGTTTTGCCATACGGAACAACACATATCTACAAGTGGTGTCCCACCTTGACATTCTGTGCATGTGGCAACCCTGCTGGGGTGACCTGCTTGGTGGACGGCTGTTCTGCCCTGTGTATTGTGTTTGACATGTCTGCATAGCTATTCATCGGTACAGTGGCTGCACATACTGCTTTGTCCAGATGTGTACAGTTATGGACACTGTGGCGTGTGAACACCTATGGGGTTTCAACAGGTCCGTAACCACACGCGGGATGTACACATTCTGCAGACACATTCACATGCAGCCATTTGGATATCAGTACCTGGGATGGGATGCTGACATGTGGGGTACATATTTGCACGCATGTCACTGCCTAGGACAATACTTCCTACTACATCTGGGGTATACCCGCTGTGTGTAGGTGTGCAGCTGCGCAAGGCTGCTAGCTGGATTGGGTGGACAGTCGGACACGGGTGCGGGTTACGTGCTATGACGGGGTTGATGTGTATTACATTTGCATGCATGGGTTCTGCTTCTGGATATTCCGATTCGGCATACGCCATCCTTTGTGTATGTGATGGTTACGTTGCTGTGTCGTGCACATTTTACTATACACATGTTTATCTGTGTTTGGGATATCTGGTTTCTTTCTGGTTGTTATATGGCCACGACTGCCCAGCTGTGTACTCTCACTACCACTGTGGGACTGCTGGTGACCATGCCCATGGGGCTAGTCGTGTGTAGTTGTGGTGCGCTGACATGATGCAGTACACCTCCACTGGGTATGCCTGCTGACAGTTCATTGTGTGACGGACACGGTATTCCGAGTATCCTTTATTCCGTGGACGGGAACATTTTGTACTTCGTGGATTTATGTTTGGTTCTCCATTTTGTGTGGACGGGTACTATGTTGCATACTCTGCATACGTTTCATTATCCACGAACACTGGTTGGTGCGGTTACTATTGCAGGTGGCCTGTGACAGTCAACACTTTAGGTTGCTCATCGCCTGCTGGCTTGGCCACGCCTATGGGCGCATCCTACTTGGGCTCCCTGGACTCGCGCACGTGCCCTATGCACGTGGTTGTGGTTGCAGCGCACACTCATTACTATGCATGTGGCGCTGCTACGCCAGTTATACGCTGCACGGCCGGCGCAAGCCTTACGCCGGCCTTGCACCGAGCTTCATGAATCCGGGGGTTGATTGACTAATATTGATGTCCAATAAAGATGCTTACAAAGAACTGTTGTGTTTATTCTGGTATGTTGTTGTAGACATATAGAATGTATACAGGTTCTTCACAGCAAATGTGGCTGTGACAGCATACATTAACTCAGGTAGTTCTGTGAACAAGCTGTAAGAAAAACTGTAGATGGTGGAGCTGTAAAACAAGATATAACTGAAATGTAAAATATATACTGCACTAAGCTCTAAACCCTAAATAGTAACATGGAAAGTTTCAAAGTGTGTTCCATTCAGCATTGCCTTGTGTTAAACTTTGCTTTCCAGGTTGTAGTAATTTAAAGGATTAGTGAACAGTACAATAACTATCTGTCATACATGCATCATAGGATTAGAAGTTCAGACTGTCTAACCAAGAGACTATTAGCAGAAACCAGTGAAACAAGAAATAGTAGTTCCCCAGTAGCTTAGTCTGATGAGAAATAACATAGTTGTTAATTTTGCACACCCAGACAAGGTTCAAATCCAGGGAGTGGTACTAAGATGTGTGCATATGTACAGATAAGGAATCAGGAAGAAATGTGAAAACAGTTAGGTATTGTTAACAGATATTTTCTTTACAGGTTGCACAGGTAAGGAAATGTTAGTAGTAGCTGTATGAAGGGTTTACTAATAAACTGTGTATGACTGTTCAACTGTCCCACCACCTCCTGTGCCAGATATGTAACCCTTACATGTACGAGTCCCCTAGGCATGTACCCAGAGTTGTCACAGTTTGCCCCATACCATTTCAGGCTGACAGTTTAATAGGTATGTTTGTGTACAGAAGTTATCGGCCTTAGGCAGATGTAAAGTGAGGGCAGACCCATAGAGTATTGAGCAGTACTGTTGTGGAAAATAGAAGCATAAACAGTTGTTAATAGACATTTGTCTCTCCCCACACCCCTCATCTGGATCAATACTAAAATTCATATACTATGGGTATGTTTTACTCCAAACCTAATGCTGGGACTTGTGTTCTATTATTGTTCATATATTTGATTGGTTGAATGCTAAAATGCCTTGTCCAAATACTGTTGTTGGTGGCCTGTTGCCGTCAATGTTACTGGCATGCTGTTATGATGCATACTGTTGTTCCATTTATGCATGTGTTCATTTTGCTATGAAACTGTTTCAAATCTGTTTTATGGGGTTAATTGGAACACCCATGCATGCTGTTAAAACTAATCTGGAAATGTGTTGTTCATGACTAAACAACATATTCTTTAAAACCTCCACACCATAGCATGTTTGGGAAGGCAGATACTGGTGGATCTGCCTGTCTCACCTCAACTGGCCGTGGCACTGGATCCCAGCATGTCTGGGACCCATCCCTGGCCTTCCTCTTCCTCTGGTCCTGTACCACCTTCAGGTGGAACTGCCTCAGGGGATGAGGCCCGCCCCTGCTGAGAGCGGGAGTGGACAGGAGCCTGTCACCCGCAGTCAGGTTTGGGGTTTGGTGTGCAGCACCATACGATCAGAGTTGGGTGGGCAGCTGCACCAGACTGAGGACTGCCTGGTGCACTTCAAGGGGCAGGCTGCCCCTCCTGTCCAGCCGCTAACACAGCTACCTTTGGGGCCGTGAAGGAGTAGTGGTGACTGCCCATGGGTGGGGACTTTAGTCCCATTGTATCCATTTAGGGGGTCATGGGCTTTGGATTCCCAACCACCCTCCCCATCAAAGGTGTTTACACCCCTCATGTGTCATATATCACCCCTGTCTGCTGTCTTGTCTGTCTGCAAATGCAACCTATTCCACCCAACCTACCTCCCCAAACATACATACAGCCCTTCCCCAACATCCCACTCTCACCTTAAAAAAAGGACATCTTTCCCGCAAAAAAACACTGCCCCATACATAGCTCTACATTTCACCCCCATGTACAGTGAAACTAATCAATCAACCCACTGATTACTCTGTAAATGTCTGTTGCCAACACCACTCCCTGTGGGGTGTGAGGCTATAAATTCCAAATTCTATACATGTAATTCACAGCTGTTGCTGCCAAAGAAATGTAGAGCTATGGTCCTTTTCTACATAATTCCTGCACATCCCTAGCTGCTTTTCATAATGTTTTCCCCTCTGCTTGCCCCCATTTCACCACTTTCCTATCACCATTGTTTTCTTTTCTTTAAAGAAAATTAGTGTGGGTGTAAGCAGGAGTAAGCGGTGCTAAGTGAAGCTAAGAGGGTCTATTTAACTGTCTCTTAGCAATGCTTAACACTGCGCAAAACCATGCAAACCTGCTTACAACTGCTTAAAAGTGCCTTAATCACACTGTCTCCATCAGCCCTTGTTCTGCCCAGAAACAAAATAATCAGCCCTTCCAAGTCTTGGACCCAGGATGCTGTGCACTGCAATCACAGCAATGTACCACTACACCATCTGAGTTGGGGGAATCTGTAATGCTTTTACAAACATATCATTCATTCTGGTCATTTAGCATTAATGAAAAAGGTAATCACCTCCTAGGCTGGAACCCAAGACCCTTTGCACAACAATCAATGCAACACACTGCTACACCATCTGAGCTGCAGGAACAGGCACTGTTTTACAAACATATCATGTACAACAGTCATTCAACATAAGGGGGAATTATATATCCATAGTACTGTTATATACATATATATATAGATGTATGTATGTATGTATATATATATATATATATATATATATATAGAGAGAGAGAGAGATACCAATATATATATATATATATATATATATATATATATATATATATATATATATATATATATATATACACATACATATATCTACAGATAACCAACCTCTTACTGCAACACATCTGCAAAAATACTGACAAACTGGGGGGATAAAGGGCAAACAATAGTGACATCTGTGAAATATGTATATCATTGGCAGAGAAGTCTGCTAAAGTGGCATGGTTTGCTTTAACATACAATGTCAGATAGATTCCAGGTCTGAAACACAAAGGAATGTCATTATTTACTGATGTCAATGCTCACATCATCCCAGTAATTTCTCAGAAACCCACAACTGTTGTGGCGAACAGACAAAACATATGAGCCACACATCAGGACAGTGTCTAGACATCTGGACAGTGGAGAGGTATGACCACAGTTATGCAACAGAATGGAAAAACCCATGACAGCCACCAACCATGTCATCAAGCACTTTCTGAACCACAGTAAGACCAACGCAACACTAACCCAAATCAGCTCTGGGAAATTACCCATGCATATCCAAATATATCATGCACTACAGGGATGGAACTGTAGGGTAAAGCATATAGTGGTGCATACATGTCCACCCACAGACAATTTGTAACAGTGTCACAGCAACATGCCAGTACCCCAAATGAACTCTAGAGGAGAATGACTGTTTGAACAAACATATCTTGTTTTCCAGTCACACAATACACTGACAGATACTCGCCCAACTCACAGTGTGCTGGGAATCCTGAGGTGTTAAAGACCTTTCTCAGTCTGCCCCTACAAATATACACACCTTGTAGACCACCAGCAGCTGTAGTAGCATGCACAGTCAGATAGAAAAAGGATCTGTGACACTCACATCTGCTACTCTCCCTACCCAGCCAAATAAACATCTACACTCAACACTGCTACACAATCTTTGGCAGTCACTTCACAATGGCCAGACATACATAACTCTCATATGTACAGATTTTGACAGAATGGCCAGGGTGTGAGACCATATTCATGGTCACTGCCACATACCACTCCCAGGGGTCTGCTAAGTCAATGGGGTGATACCTTGAGTGCAGTCAATAAATGATATCACATACCTCTGACCCTCTTACTGCAAGACATCTGGACAAAGCATGACATACTTGGGGGACAGGGGGCTGGAAAGAGGGGCATATCTCACATACTGGTGTTACAAACTGAAACAGCTGACAGTGTCACAGGCTTTGTTGTAACATAACATCCCTGAAGGATATGATGTCTGAAACACCAACTGATGTCAACAATTACTGACTACAATTCTCACATTATCCTACTACTTCCACAAAAACAGACATTGTCTGAGGACAGACCAAACATAACAGGCAGACCCCTGGGCAGTCTGTGGACATCAAGCCAGTTGAGAGGTATGTCAGAGACAAATCACTCTAAGACGTCAAGTTACACAAAAAAAAACATGTCCAGATGTTCCCTGTTAAATTACCAACCCTCTATGTGCATAACAGCACTATTGACCTACAATCTGTACCCAATTCTGGAGCTTTGTTCCCCATGTTGCTGGGCTGTCTCCACATGTCCACTCCTGAGAGGTATTCCCGCCTACTGTCTGTGTAGCCCCTGCACCTGCATAATGTCCTCCGCACAGGCAAGGGAAAGGGACAAGGCCCACATGAAGGCCGTCATTATAGCACTGTGTTGCTATGGCATTGGCAAATGGAAAGACAACACAGCTGCTCTGTATGCAAGTACCAAGTGGTAGACACCGATTGGTGCACAGGCCATCATCTGCTCATGGGCAGTACCTACAAAAGGCAAGCTGCTGCCTATGCAACACAGATATCAATCCATCTACACAAAGATAGACTGTGGCTGCACAAACCTAAACAATTGCATTCTTGTGAGGTTATTTCTGAGCACTATAACAGGTATGTCAGTCATGTAAGCATGTAATGGAATGCAGAAGGGGGATGCAATGATGTCAAATGGGACATTAAACACTAGGCTGCAACAAGACCTGATGGACTCACATGCTGCTGTCCAGCACCTATGGCCATTTCTGCTTGCCCTGCCTACATTGACATGAAATACATCTCTGGCCCCTGATTCACCCCAGAAAAGGTCAGCTCATATATGACTACTAATGGAGTCTCTGTTGTCCAATACTGAGTGTGTCACTGGTAGGCCAGCTACTTGGGATGTTGTAATTAGTTGTATGGCACCCGTGAATGCTACTCTGATACATATGCTTGTCTTAGAAATGTAATAGATGTACATAGGGTATGTGCATACTACATGACAGGGCAGATGTGTGCGTTGAACTATATGTGATATACGGAGCCCATAACTAACAACTGTCCAGAGTGTTGCAGACTGACCACATGTCTGCCTCATATTTGTAGTCAATACCTCAGACAGTTGTGCATCATCCGGCACATCACTGGCAATCCATTAAAGACTGCAGTCATAACAAATTAGCATACATTTTATTGTCAGATATCATATCGTGCAGAATACACCTGTGAATGTGACACCGTCTTTGCTGGCAAATAAGTGTGTTTCAGCTAGATTCATAAAGTGACACTATTTACTGCCCTTTGCCCATCACTGATGTGTGCCTTTGTGCTGATGTCTTGCTTTGACAGGAGCTAGGTGTCTTACTATGACACCCATGTCAATGCAAGCGTACCTTGTCCTGTAGAATGCTGACATTTGTGCAGTGACTGACACCTGCTGTCTAGCTGTGGAGAGCACACCAACCTTGCCAGGTCATACATCCCATCATATGTTTAGACCCCAAATAGAGGCCTGCAAAGCCACAGGAGGTGGAGTATTGAACATTAGCATACACATAAACACCTCCAGGCTGGCCAAACAGTATGCCATACGGGTGCACAAAATACCAACTCAAATCATAGCTAGCTACAGGCCTCCAACCATGACTATGGACACTCACCACACCTATTGGGACCTGCTGGAATCTGTCAGGATTCAGTCATCTACCCTGCTCCTGGGTGACTTCAAATATCCAACCATAGTGAGTCTGACCTTTGCCACCTGAACATGAACGCACATAGATTCATCGGCTTTGTCAATGGCAATGCAGTGGATCAGCAGGTCAACACCCCTATGGCAGGTGGGAATCTCATATACCTGCTCCTAACCAACATGAGTAGCCACTGTAGAACTCCTACAGTGCCACCCCCCTTGGTAATATCTGTCCACATAGCCATCACTGTTCAGGTTAACATCTCACCTGCCCCCACCCCCCATTACAGTGTCAAACAGAATGAACTGTACACAAATGACTATAAATCCCCTCAGAGCAGGTAGAAGTAGCTGTACAGCCAACATCCTATTTGTTGGAACTGGCGGCAGTGTCCAGGCCCACACCACAATATAATGTGGGCACCCACATAGCTGTATGGACTCAGCAGTACCAGACAGGGCAACATCATCTCCCTCAAGGTAGGGTAAATGCCTGTGGTGGACAGCAGCAATACAGAAATATCATAATAGGTAGAGACAAGTGCTGGACAGGCCAAGAAAGAACGGGTGCCTCATTGGAAGCAATGTCATCTTGGTCTGTAAAAGCAAATAAGGACACAGGCGATGTTCCCTAAGGCTGCCTTTGAGTGCAAATTGGACACATCCATTAAGGCAGATCACTAGGCCTTCCACACATGTGTCTGCAATTCCAGAGGCAACACACAAGTCTGTTTTGTAGTGGTGGTAAATAACACCACATGCACATAGGGCATAGATATAGGCAACTGGCTGCAGACAGGTGAAGTGTAAACACCCCCCATCCCCCCAGTGGTACACATGTGCATGTGCAGCACCTGCCCCCCCCCTCCCCTCATCATCAGGAAGCAGGTCTGTAATGCCCTCTTAAAGGCAACATACAGAGGTCTCCATAGTCATGATACCATCCCTGACTGCATCCCACATGAACACAGGCATGGGCTTTCAGAACCATTCCACACTGTAGTCAACCACAGTTGGACCACCAATGTCATCCCATCTGCACAGAGGACAGCCACTGTCATCCCTATACACAAAGGTGGAGCAATCCACCAACCCAGCCAATATGATGCACATCAGCCTAACTAGCCTGCTCTGCAAGGGCATGGAAGACAATATCTAGGTTAAAGCCCCTTAAAACTGCTTAAAGCCACTTTAATCACTTTGTCTCCATCAGTCACTGTTCTGCCTAGCAACAAAATAATCACTCCTGCAAAATCTCAAACCCAGGACCCTGTACACTACAGTCAAAGAAAGGTACCACTACACCATTTGAGCTACAGTATTTTTTTATGCTTTTTCAAACATATCATGCAGTAGAGTCATTCAACAGTAGGGAAAAAGCTCTCTGGAATCACTCTGGTTTTGTACATATACATATACAGATATACATATATATGAAAAATATGTATAAATATATATATATATATATATATATATATATATATATATATACATACACACACACACACACACACACACGCATACACTCACACGCATATATATATATATATATATATATATATATATATATATATATATATATATATATAGATAGATATATAATATATGTGTGTGTGTGTGTGTGTGTGTGTGTGTGTGTGTGTGTATGTATATATGGGAGCACTTTACAATCTGGAAATACTGAAATCTCGAATTTCAGTATCACGAGACTGTAAAGCCAAATGTTTACAATAGCAAAAGTTCATAATCGCGAATTCGAACATCTTGAATTCGCAGTTATGGCCTTACTCTACATAATGTCCGGGATTGTGTGTTGATGGTGCGTGGTGCCATGTGTGGATCTAGGTGTTATGTCAGGTGAGTGAGTGTTTTTTAAAGGTTTTGAGTAGGAGTTAAGAGTATATGTGAGTGTGCTGATATGTTTGATGTGTATGTGAGGGACTGGAGAATGTGCGTATGTGAGTTTACCTTTGTTTCCTGTTTGTGCAATCTCGGAGTTAGTATATATAAGTAGGGGGGGTATGGGGTGCAGGGGGGCTTGAGTTGTGTATGTGTGTAGTTTTGTTTATTTATGTTGTGATGTGGGTGTTGTGGTGTATGTATGGTGTAGTGTGTGCAGTTTGTTTGGTGTTTTGAGTTTCGCAGTTTTAGGTTTGGGGTTTTGTTGTTTCGGTGTTATGTGGATTCGGTTTCATGGTCTTGAGATACTGAAAATCGATCTTTCAGTATTTCGAGATTCTGAAGTGAATCCGTGTATATATATATATATATATATATATATATATATATATATATATATATATATATTGTTAAATAAATTGTTAAAATCAGACTGTAAAAATCATTAGGTATTTTGAAATGACAGTCAATAACAGACAGTAATGCAGGAAACTCAAGTATCTAATATACGTATACTCTAATGTACATTAGGAGGCAAAAAACCATACACAAACTTGTACAGAATTTTGTCTAGTTTTATTAGTGAAACACATGTCATTTATATTGTTTGCAATCAGCTTTTGCCCACCTCACTGACGTGGTCAGTGACAGGGTTTTTACATCATGATCATTCATAGAAAGAATGCTGATATTACAATTTTTAAAAAGTTACTTTCCCATGAGAATATTACAGCCTTGCAAGCACCTGGTCAGTCACAATGTCCTTCCGAGGATGTAGCCAATTCAAGGCTCTTAGATTAGTTCGAATACAATGGGTGCATGTCTTCTTTAATGCTTCTCTTTGTCTCTTTCTTGTTCACCAGCTGGACATTATCTCTGATAGTGCACAAGGCCATTCTTCTGGTGGAAGCAGGAAAAGATACACGTGCACACAGATTCATTATTTTCTAACTTTGCAAAATAATCTTTCACTGACAGACATGAGCCAGGCTGAGCTGGTCGCTGCCAAGGCCAAGTTTCTAATTATACTGCAGCTTATGCTTCAAGCAATAATATAGTTTATTTCTACTATTATTCTAGTAAAACAGAATTAAATGCATTACATATTATACTATTTTTCAACCTTTGCTCTCCATATAGATTTGAGCACATTTATTCCTGTCTAAAGCACACATTTCTCTATATATCTGACCACACAACTTATATATGTCTGAATGTTTGAATACATATTTTCCTAAGCAGCATATGTGAATATATATTTTCTAACATTCTCCTCCTGTTAATGCATTTCATTCTATTTGAAACATAAACAATATCATTTCATTTTTTAGCCTTTTCCTTTTCAAGGACTTTCAGCTAAGTAAGTCATTTATTTTATATTTTAGAAAAGCATCATCTGAAATTAATCTTTCAATTTCAACACTTTGGTAAAAGTTTTAGTAACAGATATATCAACAAATTTTTGATTAATCTTTTCATGCAGGAATTTCACGGTAAACACATGCTCCTATTAGGAGTATACCCACACAAATAGCAATTAAGTGTTTAATAGGATGGAACCCCCCAAACAGATTCTGGAAAAGTCCGTCAGTGGGTTTGGGTCTGGTTTAGTCATTGCTGATACTTGCTGAATTACCTCTAGGTGGTTATTTGTCTCGTGACGATCCTCAGGGATAAAAGCACAGCATTCTTCTTCGTGTACCACCTCTTGCCGCTAGGGTGAAGTAAAGAGCCATTCGATTTTGTAGCACAACAGTTCTTATTGCATTCAGTTTATCAGTCACCAATTCTAGGGTGGAAATTGCTCATGACTTCTTGACAGCTTTCTCAGCTCCCAGATCGATTTGACTGCTCCATAGGCTGGTGGTATTCCTGCCCTGGATATAACACTGTTGCCCAAGTCCATATGAGTCAATTTACTTTTGTCTTTCACTGAATTATGGTCTTTTCAACCAGCTTCGATTTTTCCAACTGGATTCACAGGTTTTTTTAACTGGACCTTCAGATTCTCGAGCTGTTTTCCTTACGCTTTGTATTTTACCCAAAGGTAATTCTGCAGTATGTCTTATTGCTGAAACCAGATAACCCAAAAACAACTGCGGACCAATTCTCAGGTAACCATTTATATGCCTTTTTCCCACAAATAAAATCATTACTTTGGTACTAATACGTGTTATTCCTGCATGAAACATTTTTCTATCCTTAATAGACAATTGCTTAGTTAAGACTGGATTGTCACATACTGCATTTAATGTAGTTTTCATTGAACTCAGATATGAATCATGGTTAGTATTACAAACAGTACCCCCACTTTTGACTTTAATGTAACATTTATAAGACATTGTTATATTACCATTACTCCAGCCCACCTGGAGGGTATCACTTTTGTAGAAACATACAACTCCTTTTTGTGTGACAGGTAAAAATAAAGCAATTTTGTCCTGTGATCTCACAGTTTCTGTATAAAAAAAACTTTCCAAAGTCTCATTTTATCCCCAGAGGGACAGTGGACATTACAGTCTTTTATATGCTGTTGGTATAGCTGTACAAACCCAGCAATTTGAAAAGTTTATAGTCTCTGTATACACTTGCTTCATGGCCAGGTATGTGTTAAAGTTTGGATGCCAGTCTATAAACAGTTCATCACGTCTTCTCACTTTTACTCGTGTGGTTGAGTGCAGAGAAAAACACAATAAGAGAAAATTGTCATATTTAGTCAACAAATGCACTGCCAAAGAAAATAATTATGCAATAGTTCTTGGGTTGCTCTGCTTTTGTTTGCTTTACTCTTGGCCATTTTGCCCTTGTGTATCAGTCACAAAGTTCTTATTCAGCTGAAAGTTCTTTTGTCTGAAAAAGAGTTAAACTGCAAAACAGATTTATTTATTAACAGTTTCTTTATATAATTAGCTAGTGAACTGTCAGCCTCCAGCTCTGCAGGCATGAGAGCTTTTTACTGAGGCACATAATATGCCCTTCCAAATACTACTTCAAAGGGGATCAAACCCTTTACATTTGTTACTGTTTTCATGCTCAGCAATGCTAGAGGTAAACAGCAAATCCAATTCTTCTGAGTCTCACTCATCAACTTCCTTAACTTGTTTTTTTTAAAATCCCATTGTACCTCTCCACCAGTCCTGCTGACTGTGGGTGGTAAGCACAGTGATGACTTAAGGAAATCACAAAAAATCTCCCAAGTTGTTGAATTGTCTGATTGACAAAATGTGTCCCATTGCCACTATAGATTCTTTCCGTATGCCAAATCTAGGAATTATTTCCTTTACTAGGGCCTTTGCCACTGTTGCTGCATCCGATTCCTGGTTGGAAAAGCTTCTACCCATTTTGAAAACATATCTATGATCACTAAACAGTATTTCTTTCCTTCACATTTATTCAACTCTATGAAGTCCATACAAATAGTATGGAATGGATATGGTGGTGTAGAGAAACTTCCTTGCTTGTTTTTAAATGCTCCTTGTGCATGGTGCTTGTTACAAGTGTGACAAGCTGCACAAAATTTTATTGTATAATTTATGTATCCATATATTTGGGATATTCTATTTACTAACTGTACCATCCCCCCTGTTGAGACATGGCTCTGCCCATGGCTCAACAAAGCTGCATATTTAAATAATTTAGACGGCAATATTGTTTTTTTCCTTTGGAAATGTACAGTCCATTTTCAAAAATTGCACCTTGTTTTACCCAGTTTTGTTTTTCTGCTTTTGTAGTAAGCATTTGCATTGTTTTTAACATGTCTAAATCTAAAATCTCAAAGGGTTGTAATTTTTCATTTAAAAGTAAAGTTTCTGAGTCTGAGACTGCTTGCTTTGCAGCTGCATCAGCTCGTGCATTACCTTTGAAATCTTATCCTGTTGTTTTGTATGAGCTACACATTTACAAATAGCTACTTTGGTAGGCAACTGAATAGATTCTAATAGCTCCAAAATAAATTGCGCATGATTAATAGGTTTTCCACTGGATGTAATCATCCCTCTGTTTTCTTTATTGTTGTGCAAACACATGCACTGTAGAAAAAGCATACTGATTATCAGTATATATGTTTACTTTTGCCTTTTACTAAAATACATGCTCCTGTCAAAACTACCAGTTCTGCTGCTTGAGCATACGTTGTGTGGCAAAGTTTGTGCTTTTAAATTTTTAGTGTCTGTAACTACTGCATACCCCACCAGATTTTTTTTCTGTAGGACCCCTTCTGCATGAGCCATCCACGTAATATGTCACCTCAGCATCATCCAAGGGCATATCTGTAAGATCTTGTCTAGGTAAAGCTAACTGTTCATATGAGGTTGACTCAGCAGTATGGTCATACATGAAAGATGTCTAGCAGGAGAAAGGTATGCAACTTTTTCTTGTAGCAGAATTATTGCAACTGCATGAGGCATTCTCAATGTGAGAGGGTGGAATAACACCACTGAGGCTGAAGCCTGCACTGCCATTGCTGCTGCAACTACTGCTTGTACACAGTGAGGCAAAGATTGCACCACTGGGTCTAACTGTGATGAATA
This sequence comes from Protopterus annectens, assembly GCF_019279795.1. Lineage (NCBI taxonomy): Eukaryota > Metazoa > Chordata > Ceratodontiformes > Protopteridae > Protopterus > Protopterus annectens. Next base: position 294,775,260 of record NC_056741.1, on the reverse strand, counting down.
GTAAGCTATGGGGCATTGCTTATCCCCATGTTGTTGCTTTAATACTGATGTCATGTACCATTGCTTACAATCTATGGTCTAAAAAAAACGTTTGTGATAACTTGGAAGTCTTAAAACTAATGAAGAAGCTATTAACTGCTTCAACCTGCAGAAAGCCATTTCTGCTTTTGTTTTCCATCGTAAAATAATTTGGTACCCAGCTTCAACAAAAATTAGTTGTACCTAAGAAAGACATTATTTCTTTTTTAGTTGTTGGTTTGGGTGCTTGCAAAATTGCTGTTTTTTTTTTTCTTTTCTCTTTCCCATTATCTAGTATTTTACCTTTATTGAATATCACATATCCCAGGTATCTAACCTGTGTTTTTTTTTTTTTCCCAAAGTTGTAACTTACTTCTGTTTACTTTGTGTCCTTGTATTACTAAAAATTTTAATAATGCTACTGTATCCACCCTGCACTGCTGCTGGGTGCTGCTAGCAAGATGTCATTTACATAAAGTAAAATTTGACTACCTTCTGGGGTAAACCCTGCCAGGTTGCTAGCCATTTTTTGTGCAAATATTATTGGGCTCTCACAATATCCCTGTGGTAGTCGAGTATATGTATACCTTTTACCCTGAAATGTAAATGCAAACCAATATTGACTATCAGGATGTATAGGTATTGAAAAGAAAGCATTGCTTATATCTACCACAGTAAAATACTTCTGTTGTGGCTTTAAATCATTTAACAAGGTATGTGGGTCTGGCACCGTAGGTGCTCTAGGTATTACTGCATTATTTACAGCTCATAAATCTTGTACCATCTGCCATTCCCGTTTGCTTTTTAACAGGAAATAGGGTGTATCACATGGTGAATCAGGAGATTCTACCAGTACTCCTTTTGAGTAATGCTGCTTATTATAGGCTTAATATTTACTTTTACATTCTTTTCCAAAATGTATTGTCTTTTCTGTGGTCTAAAAGCTGACTTTGGGGTAATTGTAACTGGTCCTGCTGCTTGAATAAGCCCTACATTTAACTTGCCTGTTGACCACAGAGTTGTTGGAATTTTACACAAGGCCTCTTCTTTTTCTTTTAATAAAAATGCTAATCAGCTGTCCTTACTAGATTGCAAGTGTACAGCTGTATGTGTCTGTGTCAACCAATTCAGTTTTGTTTTTATATCCCTTGTCCTGACATTTCTAAATCAGTCTGTTTTCCCATTTTGTTACCTTTTTCTAAGTCTGCCCATTTAACACTTTTGTTTTTTGTCAAGCTGACATGTGGCAGTCTATTGGACTTATACAATCTCATGAACTCCTGAGGTAATGAACAGCTTACTACACTGTTTCCCTCAGTATCCCAGCATAAAGTTTGTAATATTAATCTGTCAGCAGGATTCTTACTTATATTCCTTATCAGGTCCTGGTGTGCTACAGTAGTATGGAGTACAATGTAACAAGTGCTGCTGATCAGTGTCAAGGGAGGGTACCTTACTGATGGCTACGTTTATCAGTTCTTTGGTTACTGCCCCTGGACCAATCATAACTAGGTCCTGGCTGTACCAATAATAGGCTTCACCCTCTGATCACACCACAAAAGCATCCATTTGTCTTTGTGCTTCCATACCCTGCATGGTAGGAACTACTGCTATGCCAAATATCTGCACAAGGTCTCTTCCCAGTAAGTTTACTGGATATTTTTGCAGAAACTACAATTTTACTTTTCTGAGTCATACCTGAAACAGGGTCAGTTATTGCTATATTATGGGAAAGTGGTTCCTGTATAGCTGTCCATTTGCTGCTTTTACTAATATATAATCAGGTGATTCAGAATGTTTTGGTAACTTGAGGGTGTATCAAAGTCCGTGACGCTCCTGAGTCACACAGGAATTTGACCTTTCTTCCCTCCACCAGAAGTGTTACTTCTGGTTTTGTATTTGCTAGGTAGAGCTCCAGGCTCAACAATGCTAAATCTAAAATTTTATTTTCATTTTTATCCTCTACATCTGTTTGTACTTCCTCTATTCCCTCTACTACATTCACATTTTCTTTTTGTTTATTAACCTTTCCTGATGATTTTTTGGTTATTATCACTATCATATAGTCAGTCCACATCTCCTTTATCTTTTGTCATTGCTTTCTTATTTTGTTTATAGTCCCTAGCTAGATGCCCTTTTTACCTGACTGTAATACAAATACTTCAGCTCCGTCTTCAGCAGTGAAGACTTGTGCCCTTTCTTTTTTTTTTTTTTTTTTACTATTAAAGTGTCTTTCAGTACGTCTAGCATACTCAAGTAAGGCTTGCAGCCTGCTTGTTCAGTGATCTATCATATGCCTTGTAATAAAGCTACTAACAGAGGCAATGCAACCTTTTAAAAATGTATTTTTTTAATTGTTGTTTAAAGCATTTTAATAATCTAACATAATATCCATCTACTGTCTCATTTTCCTGTTGTATGCATTAATTAATGCAAGTCCAGTCTGCTCTAAGTTTTCATTTTTTAGAGATTCTGTCTGTTAGACCTTTCACTCTGTTGTCTAAAAATGTTTCAGAATTTTTTAAGCTTTTGTTTTTTTTACAATTTGCTTCCTCAATCCACCTATGTGCTTGAGGTATGCCTAGTTGGTGCTGTTTTTCTTTTGCCTGACGCCCTGCATCAGATTAAAGCTTGTTTAAGGAGTTTAACTAGTGAAAGTTTATCTAGTTTACTATCAAATTTATAGTTGTTAACACATTTTGCAAAATATCTCACATTATCTGCTTACTGCAATTGCATATGCTTCACATTATCCGTTAGGGGCGGATCTTGTGATCTCTTAGTGCACTGATCTCCCATGTCTTAAAAGACTGTTACGTAACCCTTCTCTTGTACCACGTGGTATCTTATTTCCCCATATCCACAGTAGTGTCTAGAATGACTGTTTACTTTGCTTTGTTATTCCCTGATCTATGACTCAAGATACAATACTGACTCTCTCTCTCCTGCTATCACAAACCTTAGCAATAGCACAGTGTAACCTGGTCCCTGATCTAAAACAAAGACAAAGAGGGAAATTCTTCTTACCTGAGCCTCCCGCTTACTGCTGTTTTGTCTTCTTGGGGCCCAGTCTTCCACTTTTCAGCCACAGATCAGAAAGTGGACAGCCTCTTTACACACAACAATTCAGTCGGAGGTCTTTTCACTTTAAGAGGAACCATTTTGGTTTGGCAGCTTCTCCTGCGCAGATTTATAACCACCCATGCACTCTGCGACCTGCAGCTTACCAAGGAATTCCACGATTAGGACCAAAATGTTAAATAAATTGTTAAAATCAGACTGTAAAAATCATTAGGTATTTTGAAATGACAGTCAATAACAGACAGTAATGCAGGAAACTCAAGTATCTAATATACGTATACTCTAATGTACATTAGGAGGCAAAAAACCATACACAAACTTGTACAGAATTTTGTCTAGTTTTATTAGTGAAACACATGTCATTTATATTGTTTGCAATCAGCTTTTGCCCACCTCACTGACGTGGTCAGTGACAGGGTTTTTACATCATGATCATTCATAGAAAGAATGCTGATATTACAATTTTTAAAAAGTTACTTTCCCATGAGAATATTACAGCCTTGCAAGCACCTGGTCAGTCACAATGTCCTTCCGAGGATGTAGCCAATTCAAGGCTCTTAGATTAGTTCGAATACAATGGGTGCATGTCTTCTTTAATGCTTCTCTTTGTCTCTTTCTTGTTCACCAGCTGGACATTATCTCTGATAGTGCGCACAAGGCCATTCTTCTGGTGGAAGCAGGAAAAGATACACATGCACACAGATTCATTATTTTCTAACTTTGCAAAATAATCTTTCACTGACAGACATGAGCCAGGCCGAGCTGGTCGCTGCCAAGGCCAAGTTTCTAATTATACTGCAGCTTATGCATCAAGCAATAATATGCAGTTTATTTCTACTATTATTCTAGTAAAACAGAATTAAATGCATTACATATTATACTATTTTTCAACCTTTGCTCTCCATATAGATTTGAGCACATTTATTCCTGTCTAAAGCACACATTTCTCTATATATCTGACCACACAACTTATATATGTCTGAATGTTTGAATACATATTTTCCTAAGCAGCATATATGTGAATATATATTTTTCTAACATATATATATATATATGTTATGTGTGTACATATATATATATATATATATATATATATATATATATATATATATATATATGTGTGTGTGTGTGTATATATATATATATATATATATATGTATATGCACACACACACACACACACGCACACACACACACACAGACACACACACATGCTCATAACATGTAGTGCACTCATATCTCAGAACCATACCTCCCAACCTGTTAGTGCAAGAAATTTGGGCAAAGGCTGTAAAAATGGGGGGATAATGGGCCACATCTAGGAAAATATTTCATATATTGCTCTTGCTTGAGTAACAGGCTTTGTTTCAACATACATGTTCTGAAGGATATGAGGTCTGGAACTCGCATTATGTTATTTACTGACAGAAATCCTCAGATTATCACAGTGATTTACCAGAGAAATTAGAATAATTTGTGGAACAGAGACAAAATATGAGCAATAAACCTGGATGTTATGCAACAATCTGTCCAGTTGAGAGGTATGCTCAGAAACCTCTAGAGCAACAAATCTAGACCAAGCCTGACAAAGTGGGGGAAGAAAGCCATGAAAATAGGGACATATCTGAAATACTTGACTAGATAAGCTGAGACAGTTGCTACAGTATCACCGTCTGTTCTAACATATATTGACTGAAATAGCACAACTCCAAGACTCATTTGCTTCTTATTAGTTAGTGCCTGAAACCCTCACATCATCCCACTGATTTGTCAGACATACACAACACTTATGGGTACCAGACCAATGATATGAGCCAGACAACTGGACATCCTATGAATATCTGGACATAACATGACATTAGGGAAAGTACACTGAGCTGCTTAGCATGTCACCAAGAACCATCCAAACTACAGTCAGACTGACACAACACTCCCCCAAGTCAGCTATGGGGAATTACACATACATTTGCAAATATATCATGCACTACAGGGATGTAACAGTAGTGAAAAACAGTCACCGATGTGAGCCTGCATACCCACAACCAGTTTCACCACAGTCATAGTGACATACTGGTAAGCCAAATGAACGGTAGAGTATAATGACTGTGTGAACATAAAAAATATCATTAATGACACTCAAACACTACCCCTACATATACTGCCCCAAGTCACAGTGTAGTTTGACTCAGTACGGAACATGTCTCAGTCTGCCCCTACAAACATATACAGCCAATAGAACACCAGAAACTGGAACAGCATGCATAGTCACATATAATAGGAGTCATGACACTTAAATGTACTCCCCACCTACACAGCGCAACAAACATTTACACACTACACTGCTACACAGTCCTGACTGTCTGTTAACAATTGTTACAAATGCACAGACCCCTCAACTGTATAGTTTCCCACAGAATGTCCAGGCTCTGTCCTCATACATATGGCCTCTTCCTCATAACATGTGTGGTATTCTGCTACATCACTGGGATAATATCAGGAAGGAGGGCACTAACTAATGATATACCATACCTATCAACATCTTACTGCATGACATCTGGACAAAGCCTGACATAATTTGGGGACAGAGGCTCAAACACTGGGGGTTCATAATTGAAATATTGCTGTTGTAAACTGAGAAAGTTGCTAGTGTGACAGGGTTTGTTGTAACATATCTTAACTGAGGGATATGAAGTCAGAAACACAAATGGAAGTTAGTATTTACTGACTGCAATACCCAGGGTATGCTACTGATTTGCCAAGGACAACAATTGTCGGAGGAACAGACCAAACATAAGAGTCAAACCTCTGGCCATTCTGCGGATAGCCCTACAGTTGAGTTTTATGTCAACCACATAACACTGTCAGACTGAGACCCATGCAGAATATCCATGTCCACACAAACCCTGTTAAATTAGCATGAATCCAAATGTATAACAGCAATACTCACATTTTGTACCTAGGTCTGGGTCCTTCCCCCCATTTTATTGGGCTGTCTCCACATGTTTTGTTGTAAGAGGTATTTCCAACTACCCTCTGTGATGCTGTTATTCACACACCTCCATGATGTTCTCCTCAAAGGCAAGGAAAAGGGGCAATGCCCACATGAAGTACTCAGTTATAGGAGTGTGTTGCCAAGACATTGGTTATAGGAATAACAACACAGCTGTCATGCATGCAATTAGCAAGTGGTGGACACCAAATGGTGCACAGGCCATCACTGCTCATGAGCATTACCTAGAAAAGACAAGCTGCTGCCTATACAAAACAGGTCTATACCTTTACATAGACAGAGAGAGAGACACACACACACACACTTACACACACGCACACACACACACACACACACACACACACACACACACACACACACACACACACACACACACACACACACACACACACACACACACACACACACAGACTGAAACAGAAACAGGAATTGGAAACCAAACCAAAAATACTTGTGGGGGGGGAAAGGTATGTCAAACAAGTAAGCATGTAATGGAATGCAGTAGGGGGTATGCAATAATGGGATATAGTATGTTAAACAAATATGCCTCAACAAGACTTGCTGTACTGATATATTGCTGATCAGCACCTATGGCCATAGCATCTGTGTCTGTAGGCAGTGACATAGATCACAGCTCAGGCCCCTGAGTCACCCCAGGAAAGAATGGCTCACATATGTCTAGTACTGGAGCATCTGTTGAACAATACTGACTGTGACACTGCTAGGCCAGCTACTGGGATGTTGTAGATATCCATATGTTACTTGTGAATACAACTATGATATACATGTTTGTCTCACAAATCTGAGATACCTATACAGGGTATTTGCATAGTAAACTACTGTTGCAGACATGTGTGTTGAACTGCATGTGATATACTGAGATCATACTTTTCAATTGTCCAGTGTTATGCACACTGACCATATTGTGCCTCATATTTGCACTCATTTACTCATAGAGTTCTGTTATGTCTGGAAAAGCATTGACAAATCTGTGAAGACTGACATTAGAACATACTAGCATACATATGAGTGTCGGACATCCTCCAGGATATTTCTGTGAATGCAAAAGCTACTGTGCTATCAAATGAATTGTGTGTTACCACAATATTAAGAAAGTGTTACTAATTTTGGGCCATTGCTCCCCATGTATGTGTGGCATTCTCTAGATGTCCTGCTCTAACAGGTTGAGAGGTATGACTGAGCAGCAAGAGTGTAAATACACTGTGCCATACTGACATATAATGGAAATGCAGTTCATGTATTATCTGTGCACATGTATGTATGACTAGGTGTACCTGGAAGCCTCATAACAACAGACATGGGATGCAAAATGTCAGGTAAATAAGCTGTACCTTTTGTACATGTGTGTAATCTTAGTTTCCATGCATCCAACCCACATACATTTCTACAGCTACTGGTTGTTGCACTGCCCTGACACAGACATGGGTACTAGTGTACATATAATTATCAGGTTGAAATTGGAGAGGTGTCCAACTGTGTTATGACCTTGTGTCCATGCCTACTACAAACAGCTATATGAGCACCTACATAGCTGTATGGACTCAGCAATACCTGAGTCATAATACCTGCCTCCACCAAGGTAGAGTAATCCCCTTTGCTGGCAGCAGCAATACACAAACCACATAATTGGTCACTATATTGGTTTACAGGGCCAAGTAGGAGCAGGCACCAACTTGGAAGCAAGTCAGCCTTTGTCTGAATGAGCATATAAGGTCACAGGTGAATTACTGTAAGGCTAACTATGAGTACAAATTGTACACATCCACCAAGGCCAGTCACAAGGCTGTCTTCACATATGACTTCAATCTCAGAGGCAAAAACCCACCCCACCCTGTAATGGTGGTCAATTACACCACATACACACACACACATATAGTCAGACCACTATAGCCAAACCACTGCAGACAGGTTAAAGGCAAACATCATCCCTCTGTCCCACCATCAGTATAGGTGGATATGCACAGCACCTGCACTCCTCCCCTCATCATCAGGAAGCAGATGCATAATGCCTATTCAAAGTCATACAAAAGTAGGTCTCCATGGGATCTGATAACATTCCTGTCTGCATCCTACATGAACTCAGGCATATGCTCCCAGCACCAATAATCACTGTATGCAAGCAAAGACTGAGCACCATTGACATCCCATCTGCAAGGTAGATGGCCACTGTCATCCCTCTACACAGAAGGTTAATGATGACTGTTGGGTTATGCAATGTACTGGTCCTCATAGGGGGAACATGACACATCAGGACCAGGAGTTCAATGCAGGTTCATATTGTGCTGATAGATGACAGAGGTATGATGTGGTTGTAAGTGGTGGCTAATGATAGTCAATGTTGATGTGCAGGTTCTGTAAATAACTTTGACCAATGTGTGTGATGTGTTTCCATGTTTATGTCTTCCAGGTGACATGCAGCAGCCAAAACAGCCACCATATACTGCTGCTGAAAATGCAGCCATCATGGATGCCATCATCCAGCACCATGGGGTGATGTTTGGCTGTGGTCAACACAATCTGCAGGAGCGGATCACCTTGTGGGATGATCTTGTCCACAGAGTTAATAACTTGGACCACCATGGATGCACATACGATTGGATCAGGCATCAGGCAGCTGACCTGATACGTCTTGCCTGGCAAAGGGCTGCTGCCATGGCCAGGGTCTGTACTGCTACAGGTGGGGGTCCTGCCACACAGGCCCCACTTATGGCAACAGAGGAGCTCCTTGTCAACCTTTGGGCAGCCCCCACACACCAGCCAAGTGAAGAAACACAAGTTGTGGAAGTGGGTGGCACCCAGGCAACAGGCGAGGTGCATCCAGGTAAGGCCCCAGTGCACATTAGTTGAACACTGTAGCAGTCATACTGGATTATGTAGAGTATCTAGATCCATATTTCAGGTCAGACCGCATTTGTGGGTGGGGTTTTCTAATGCACACTATTGCACATCCTTGGTGAAGGACAACAGAGTGTGTACTATCAGAGCTTGTACTGTACATGTGCAGAAAAGTAGCATTCATCTTTTACCAATGCCACATGTGAGTCTGCTGACAATGCCTCTCAACTACATAGGTCCCTCTGGTCTGGATGTGAGACAGCATCCTGAAGCCGGTGAGTATAGGATTGTCCTCTTGTGGCTCACCAGTACCCTAGGCATGTTATGGTCATGCATGTTACCATGCACACAACTGTTACTCTCAGCCATATTGTGATATGTGCATGTTCTCTTGTGGTTGGGTTAACCGCATTGCATCACAGTGGTCATCACAGGGGCCTATTTGCAGGAGATGTAACATATCTGTAGCATACCTCACAACCTGTCATTGCAAGAAATCTGGAGAAAGACTGACAACATGGAGGGATAAAGGTCCAAAATTAGGGACATATTTTAAAAATTAGTCTTATACAATGAATATAAAAGGTGCACACACCCCTGTTAAAATACCAGGTATTTGTGATATACAAAAATGAGACCACTATAAAACATTTCCAAACTCTTTCAACCTTTAATGTGACCTATAACCTGTACATTTCAATTGTAAGACAAACAGATCTGTTAGGGGAACAATTATGACAAATAAAAAACTTACAATAAGCTAGATGCGTAAGTGTGCATGGGCCAAAACTAATACTGTGTCGAAGTGGCTTTTGATATAATTATAGCATTATATCTTGTTAGGTACACACCTGCCATCAATTACAGTGACTCTTTTATTAACATCAAATAACGGTCAGCTGTCCTATTAGGATTTTCCTGACATTTACCCAGTTGCCTGCTACAGCAACAGACATGGTTTGCATAGAGCTTAAAAAGCATCAAAGGGATGTCATTGTTGAAAGGTATCAGCCTGGAGAAGGGTACAAAAACATCTCCACAGCATTGCATATACCATGGAACACAGTGATGACAGTCATCAAAAGGTGGTGAAAAACGAGGCATAAGTGACATTACAAAGAAGTGGACATCCCTCCAAATGTGTTGAAAGACAAGACCCAAACTGGCTGCCAAGAGACCTACAGCAACACTAAAGGAGTTGCAGGAATCTCTGGCAGGTACTGGTTGTGCACTACATGTGACAACAATGTTCTGTATTCTCCACATGTCTGGCTTATAGGGTAGGGCTGGAAAATGAAAGTCTTTTCTCACACAGAACAACATCCAGGTCTGGCTGAATTCTCAAGAACAATACATAAGGTTTCCCAAAGCATGTGGGAAAATGTGTTATGGTGTAGTGAGACCAAGGTTGCATTGTTTGACCACAATTCCAAATGGTTTGTTTGACGCAATAACAACACTGTGCATCACCAAAAGATCACCATCCCCACAGTGAAGCATGGTGATGGCAGTATCCTGCTTTGGGGTTGCTGTTCATAAGTTGGAAGTGGGCCTTTGGCCAAGATGAAAGGGATTATGAACAGTTCCAAATACCAGACTGTTTTTGCCCCAAATCATCAGGTGTCTGCTAGGAAGCTATAGATGAAGAGGAATCTCACCTTTCCACATAATGACCCAAACCATACATCCAAATCAGAAAAAGAATGGCTTCACCAGAAGACTATCAATGTTTTGGAAAGGCACAGCCAGAGTCCACACCTACATCCAATAGGAAATCTGTGGGATGCCCTGAAGAGGGCTGTGCACAAGAGATGCCCTCACAATCTGACAGAGTTGGAGGGCTTCTACAAATGAGAGTGTGCAAATATTGCTAAGTCAAGATGTGCTATGCTGATGGACACCTTCCCAAAAAGACTAACTACTATAATTAAATCAAAACATGCTTTAACAAACTATTAGTTTAAGGGTGTGCACAGTCATGCAACCAGCTGAATGTATGCATTTCATTTTCTATATGTTACCCCTAACCGATGTGTTTGTTCTTCAATTGGATTGCACAGGTTATAGGTCACATTAAAGGTGGGAAATAATATGACAAGATTTATGTGGCTGCATGTTATATATCAGAAAAAACCTGGCATGTGAACCGGGATATATACACCTATTATATCCACTGTAAGCTTAGAAGGTTGTTAGAGTAACCATTTTTTTAACATACATTTACTGCAGGTTTTGAAGTGTGAAACTAAAATTATGTCATTAATTAGTGACGCCAGTCCTCAGATCATCCCAGTAATGTGTCAGACAAACACAGAATTTCTGAGGGACAGACCAAAAATATGAGTCACACATCCAGACATTCAGTGAAACTTTCTACAGTTGAGAGGTATGTTCTGTAGGAGTTGCCACTGTGCTATATAGGTGAACAGCAATAATGTGTACATGGGTGCAGTGTGTGGTAGGTGAAGGCTCATCACCTACTAACACTACTCACATATCCCAGAGGTGTATATTAACAGTAACATTAAGTGGAACGGGCTGCACTGCATGATGCTGAGGGCCTGTCCAGAGTGTGTATGTTGTGGTCTGACTGTGTAGTGAATGTCACCAGTTGGCTATTTTGAGGTCTGTGTAATGCCTTTGTGCCACCTCACCTGTATGTGTCTGTGTGTGTGTCCATGTGTGTTCATGTGTATGCATGTATATGTGTGTGTGTGTGTGTGTGTGTGTGTGTGTGTGTGTGTGTGTGTGTGTGTGTGTGTCTGTACCAGCAAACATTATAGTGCAGGTATTAATTTACATATGTTGTCTTTCCCTCACAGGTGGACAGGGTGGTTGTGGTCCCTCCCACTCAGAATCTGATGTCAGTATCTCTGCAGACTCTGACAATGATGGTGGTCATAATGGGGCACAGGTGAGGATGTCAGGGGCTGAATCTGTGCCATTGGTTGGCATCCCACAGTCATCCACAATGTCCCCCACACAGTAACAATGCCCACACATACCCCACCCCCAGCAGCCACATATAATGGACAGTTGGCAGGTGGTGGCATGGAACAGTGTGGTGATTATGGCAAGTGTGAGTGTAGCCACTAGCCATAACCAGAGTGCAGGTGAAGTCCCACACAGGCGGATGGACAGGGGTGCTTGAAGGAGAACTGCTGCCAGTCAAGCCACTGTCACAAGTGCCACAGCAGGTGTCACCAGACGCATGTTTCGGGCTGTCATGGATGCACAGGCATGTAGTGAATGCAACACCAGACAAATACTCAGGGTCTTGGATGCAACTCTTCCTGGCTTATGTGGTGACATACATAACCTTGTTGAGGCCACATGTCAAAATATTGAGGTCATGAGTAGACAGTGGGATGAGTCCTTGGCAATCCTCGACTATGGCATGCCTGTGCTAGAGTGTGTGGTGGGAGATGGGCATTGGCCACGTGGATGTAGGTCAGCACCAACATCAGCTGAGAGTCTAATGGGCCGTGCACCTTCACAGTCCCGTAGAGGCAGTACCACCAGCACTACTGAAGGGGGGTGCTGTCCACACGACAATGGAGCAAGCCATGGGCACATGGTCCTGGGCAGTCCCATCAGGGACATGGATCCAGCAGACAGCAGTCACCTATCTATCACAAGCTCCAGGTACAGATTCTTAGTTTTAGCACTTGAATTTGCTTATTCATGCTCAGTACTTTTTCAGAACTTGTTGTTATCACTAAATAAGCTACAAATTACTACAGCACTCAACCTTCCTCTTTACCTAGAGGAAAACAGTTTTACATTTGTTGTACTTACTTTTCTCACTTGCTTAGAGAAAAACAGCTCTTATACTCACTTTCCTCACTTGTCTAGAAGAAAGTAGTTTTTTATTCAGGCATATACATGGGTCAGCTCCCAGTGTTCTCTCCTGTCTATCTGATGAATCTGGGCATCTTAGAGCAATGTAGCAATTCCCTCATGTACACAGACAACTGTCTCCTCCTACCATCTCCTAACACCACAACCTGTGAGGGATGCACTTATCTAGCCAAACTGGAGGTAAAGGACTCTCCAATCAAGACTGAACCTGAGAGTCAAGAGGAGAAGGTAAACATTTGCACCACACCACACTCATCACATAGTCCCACTAAACCTACACCACCAAAATCCACACATAGAAACACAAAAACATTCATGGATGCTCTCAGTAATAATCTGCTCAAGCAACAGTGACCTCCAAAGCAGAAACGCAAGCAACCTCCACCCCTCAACACAACCCAAATGACACATAGACCACAGACTCAGTGTGCCAATAAACTACAGCCCATAAGGCAAAACAATGTACCCAACACATTAGTCATAGGTGACTCTATATTCAGACACACTGATGTCCCACTCAACAGACTAAACAAGGAGACGGTTACTGTCAGCTGCCTGTTGGGTGCCAGGATCTGCCACATAACCCATGCACTCAGGTCCCTCCATAACAAGTACAAATATGACTCTGTCATTGTCCATGTTGTTGTGAACGACCTGAGACGTACCTCCCTGGACTACATGAAAAGAGAAATGGAAGAGCTCTCCAATCTTGTAGCCCAGGCAGGTATGACCCTAGCCCTGAGTAGCATCCTGTCATCACCCAGAATGATATCGCAGTACAAGGACAAAATGATTGACTTCAATTGGCTAAGCTTCTAGTGTCATTCTAAGGGGATCCAGTATCTGTCTGCCTGGGACAACATGGTCGACAGACCAGGATGGTTTGCCAAAGATGACCTGCACCAGTCGCCCCTGGGGTTCCAGATACTGGCTAAGGGTCTTGCTGCCCCTATAGTGCCATTTTAGGCAAGGTTCAAATGACAAATTTACCACCATAACAGGAACAGGCAAGCAAAAACTGAGGGTAATACTACTCAATGCTAGAAGTCTAAATCTCAAAATGCACTAATTCGAGGCACTCCTTAAAATGGAGAACATCGTTATCTGTGCAGTGACTGAGACCTGGTACAAGGCTCTAGAGAGCACCACTACATTACCAGGCTATAACTCATACCACAATTTTTGGCCATCTAACCTGGACCAGAACACCAAAGGTGGAGGTGTGTCCACATTCATTAAGGATATCAACACCTCCAGGCTAGTTGTGCAGCATAATATATCCGAGGTTATCCAAGTGCAACTAACTCTGGTCAAAACTGCAATCCAAATTGTAGCTTGCTACTGATCTCCCACCATGTCCCAGGATTCCCACTCCTCTTTTCTTGATATACTGGAAAATATTAGGGTTCAACCAAACACCCTAATAATGGGCAATTTCAACTACCCACCATTAACTGGGAAAACTACTCATGTACCAACTCCTTCATTCAACGCTTTCTGGAATTCATAAATTCCAATGCCCTGGATGAATTTATCCACACTTCCACCAGGGGCAACAATATCCTAGACCTAGTCATTACCAATATGAGTGACCATTGTTCCACACCTGAAGTCAACTCCTCGTTGGTCAGATCTGACCATAAGCTAATCATCCTAGATGTCCGCATCCCACCCCCACCAACCATTAAGGAAACCATAGTAAAAAATGTTTCCAAAGCCAGCTTCATGCATTTTAAGACAGAAGTGGTGAACTTCATGACACCCATGCAGATGGACAATACAGTTACGACTGCTGAATCCTACACAAATGCACTCTATAAGCACTTACACAAGTGCATGGATTGTGCTATCCAAAAACAGAACCAAAATACTATCCTCCAAAAAAGGAAGCCAATCTGGTGGTCACCTGCCATAAACAAACTCTACAACAGAAGGAAGAAACTGTTGCAAACGAGAGTAAAATCCCATGAGTGGAGGAGCTCCCTGGTCAGCCTCAGTAAGAAGCTGAGATTCCTTATAAGATCCTGCAAAGCTAGCTATGAAAACAAAATCACCACTGATTCTAAGGGCAACCACAAAGCATTCTATAGCTATGTCAAGAATCACAATGGCAATACCCAGATCTGCTCTGAGTTACAGAACAATGGCACAAAAATTACAGAACCAACTGATATTACCAACATCCTGGCAGATAGTTCTGATGAAGACCATGGATATGGTTGAAAGCGCTTAACTGATTCTTTTTAAGCATTATTCTGTTATGCACTGTCTCGTTTTGATGTTTTGGGCTCCGTTTCTTGTGCTACGCATTTGAATGGATCCTGCTGTTCGTTTATGTCATCGTTGATCGTGTGTACCTTGGTTTATTTTCAATAAATTGTGAGTTCCTATTCTACCTTGTGGATTATTCAGCCCTTGTTCGCTCATTGGTGGGACCGGAGCATTGGTTTGCAGTTTCAGTTCTACAACATTTTTACAGATAGGTTCAGTGCTAACTTTACCCTCCTCTCACCCCTTAAAGGGCCCATATCTATACAGAAAGAATGCAGGGTCCCTGTAATCATATCTATGTAGGTAAAAGCTGCACTCTCTAAAACCAAAAGCACAGCATCCATGGGACCGGACAACATCCCAGGCTGCATTTTACATGAACTTCAGAATGAACTGGCTCCCCACCTAAGCACCATGTTCAATCATAGTCTTACATCAGGCTTTGTGCCCACTGAATGTTGCACAGCAATAGTTATCCCACTCCACAAAGGGGAACCACCACTAATCCTGGGAACTATCGCCCTATTAGCCTGATGAGCCTGGTCTGCAAGGCCATGGAACGTATCATCATGGAACTCATAAACAAAGACATTGGTAACCGCCAAACTCTGGACCCCATCCAGTTTGGGTTTGTGAAAGGCAGATCATGCCTTTTGAACCTGATCAACTTCTTTGAGGCAGTCACCAAAGCCGTAGATGAGGGTAAGGTGGTTCACACAGCCTATCTTGACCTCGCCAAGGCTTTCAACACCATCCCCCATTCTGGAATTATAGCTAAACTCGCAAAACTAGGTATAAATCCCTGTGTAACAAGATGGGTTGTCAAATGGCTCACTGATAGAACCCACACTGTAAAAGTTGCAGACTCCAAATCTGACTTCAAACAAGTGACATGTGGAGTACCACAGTGTTCAGTTCTGGGACCTCTTCTGTTTGGTATCTACTTCTCTGAAGTACAGGCTAACACAGAAGGCCACTGGCTAATGAAGTTTGCAAATGACTGCAAACTATAAGCCATAGTCGAGTCCCCAAATGATGTGGACATCCTACAGAAGGGCCTCACTGAGACAAATGCCTGTTGTCTGAGGCATGGCCTCAAGCTCAATGCCAAAAAGTGCATTGTCATCCCCTTTGGCATTGTCATCCCCTTCGTTAAAAACTCTGTACCCATAAAATACCACATAAATGGCAGTCTACTTAATGCCAAATGTATGATAAGATACCTTGGGAACCAGGTGGACAGTAGTCTCTCCTTTAATAATCACATCACCACAGTAGTCAGGAAATCCTTCTATGTGGCACACCTCATCACAAAAGGGTTCTCATCCAGGAAAAAATAGGTCATTGTTCCCCTCTACTCGACACTCATTAGACCCATTATAGAG
Source organism: Protopterus annectens (assembly GCF_019279795.1). Classification (NCBI taxonomy): domain Eukaryota; kingdom Metazoa; phylum Chordata; order Ceratodontiformes; family Protopteridae; genus Protopterus; species Protopterus annectens. The sequence continues at coordinate 294,758,779 of NC_056741.1, read as the reverse complement.
TACAATGCCCCTTTTGGAATGTACCTCACAAGACATCTGCAGCAGCTGGAAAGGCCACAGAAATACCTCACAAAGAGGATTACTGGCCTAAAACAAATGCCCTACACTGACTGTCTCAAAAAACTCCAGCTTTACTCTGTAGAATATCACCTAATCCGAGGAGATCTCTGCCTAACATATAAAGCTATGTTAAACCCAGAGCTGTTGGACATGCTACACCTAAAGAAATCCCAATCCCTCTGAGCTACATGCTGTAGGGACCTAAACCTTGTCACCATAATAAACAGGACATGCTGGAGGGATAGATTTCTGTCCCAGAGACTTCCTATACTCTAGAACAAGCTACCCATCTATGTCAAGCAAAGTTCTTCATTAGCACTCTTCAAGAAAAATGTTGATGAGTGGATACGAAATAGGAAATACACCCCAGGGATCAGTTCTGTGGCTCTGCTTGACAGGGGCACAGGAAATTAACTTTCTTGAGTGGCATAAGCCAGGGAACCTTGTTGGCTAGGCTTATTTAGGACCTTGGACCGATAGCCTAGTACCTACCTATGAACCATAGGGAAGCAGTACTATATCTGTCCTTGGGCCTGGTGGTGCCAGTGAGACCCCTGGCAGAGCCAGTTCTCATGTCCATGGCTGGAGACAGTGAACTGTACACCCTACCATGTACGGTCCACAGCTGTCCAACATACTCCTGTGTAGGGCAGCCATATGGCATGACTGTGTGCATACATACACACATACACATCACCATCACAGCCAGGTCACCTCCAGGCACAAACACACACACACACACACACACACACACACACACACACACACACACACACACACACACACACACACACACACACACACACCAACTCTGCATGGCCCATTCATGGAACACCACTCCAAATCCACACACATGATGTCAACCGTATGGCCCAGCCTAGGCCTCTGGAAAACCCAGACAACACCCTGTGCATATGATGATACCTGTGCTACATCCCTGTCATCCATACTACTGATGCAGGGACATGCTAATATGGTTCTGATGCACAGGATGAATTAAGTGCAGTTTAGCTGTGTAATGCTGTGTAAGGTGCTGTCAGCTGGCATTTGTAATGAGTACACTTCAGAGTGGGTGTACCTTTCCAGCCATGATGCATTATTGGTGTTAGTAATGTTGACTGAATGTAGTCTCACATGCTGTATTCTGTTTGTGTTCTAGGTGTCTGTGTGTCAGCAGGAGGTGGCCCTGCAGAAACTGGCAACGAGGGGTATGGCAGAGTGGTAACACATCAATCATGTCAGAGCCGAGGTACAGCTGTATATGTACACATTTACCAGGTCTGTGTAACAGTTATTGCATGTGCCACAGAGCTAATAGGGCTTTGGGGTGTATACAGGTAAGTCAATGGTGGTTGACGTCAGCAGCCCTTGTGAAGTGGACAATGGTAAGTGTAGTGGGTGGAACACACCTCAAATTGGTAAAACCCACACCCCAGAGGATATTGTGTTGACCAAACACACAGAGAATACTGTTCCCACACACACACACACACACACACACACACACACACACACACACACACACACACACACACACACACACACACACACACACACACCAACTCTGCATGGCCCATTCATGGAACACCACTCCAAATCCACACACATGATGTCAACCGTATGGCCCAGCCTAGGCCTCTGGAAAACCCAGACAACACCCTGTGCATATGATGATACCTGTGCTACATCCCTGTCATCCATACTACTGATGCAGGGACATGCTAATATGGTTCTGATGCACAGGATGAATTAAGTGCAGTTTAGCTGTGTAATGCTGTGTAAGGTGCTGTCAGCTGGCATTTGTAATGAGTACACTTCAGAGTGGGTGTACCTTTCCAGCCATGATGCATTATTGGTGTTAGTAATGTTGACTGAATGTAGTCTCACATGCTGTATTCTGTTTGTGTTCTAGGTGTCTGTGTGTCAGCAGGAGGTGGCCCTGCAGAAACTGGCAACGAGGGGTATGGCAGAGTGGTAACACATCAATCATGTCAGAGCCGAGGTACAGCTGTATATGTACACATTTACCAGGTCTGTGTAACAGTTATTGCATGTGCCACAGAGCTAATAGGGCTTTGGGGTGTATACAGGTAAGTCAATGGTGGTTGACGTCAGCAGCCCTTGTGAAGTGGACAATGGTAAGTGTAGTGGGTGGAACACACCTCAAATTGGTAAAACCCACACCCCAGAGGATATTGTGTTGACCAAACACACAGAGAATACTGTTCCCACACACACAGTCTCACACACACACACACACACACACACACACACACACACACACACACACACACACACACACACACACACACACACACACACACATCTAGTTAGTGGTACTACAATGTTATGCAGTTATCGCAGGTGGCACAGAACTAATAGTGTGATGACTGTTTCAAGGTACCTGTAAAATGAATAACCTCATGTGCCCTTATGAGGTATGGCAATGGCGTGTGTACTGGGTGTGGAAGGACTCATTATATGGTCACCTACAAGTCTACACACTCACAAACACTGCTATACACACCAATGCACACACAATTGCCAGTACTGACATTAGCAGCCCTGCCTATCATGTTATTCATTCAATACTGTTGCATAACTGTTGCACACAGAACAGGCCTTATAGGGCTGAAGAGTGTCCACAAATACCTCTATGGTGGATGTGAACAGTGGCCTTTGTAAAGTGGACCTTGGGACATGTATTGGGAGTACCATGGCGTTAAATTGTAAACCATGACCAACCAATGGATATAGTTCTCACACACACACACACACACACACACACACACACACACACACACACACACACACACACACACACACACACACACACACAATACTGTTCTTACACACACGCAAACACACACACATTTTCTAGGACTGAATTTAGAACCCCTACAGATCTACTTACTGCTAATACAATGTTAGTGTTATGGATTTACTACATGTGCTACAAAGCTTACAGTGTGAAGAGAGTCCCAAGGTAATTCCAAGGTGAACAACATCACCAGGCCTTGTAAAGTATGGTAGTGGCGGCTGGTGACTTCAAATTAAAGGGGGGCTGCAGAGACAGCTGAATGGGTGGGGGCAATGGGAAGGGTGGGGTCAACTAGAAAGGGGTGGAGCTATGCTCAAAACCACAACAACTGGAACTTTAAATATGCTGCCCTAGGTGCCAAACCGTCATTACAAGAGTCCAGTCAAGACAAAATGAAGTGCAGAAGAAAAAAAATATTTCAATGCATTGGCTACATGACAGTTTATTTAATATCTAGATGGAAACATAAAGGTTGTGAGGCATGAAAAAATAAATTACTTTTTAAATACATTACTGGAATGCCAGTCAAAATCAAGTATAAAAAAACAAGCAGCACTCAAGTCAAACCACTTCTCCTTGCAGTGCAGTTCCAACTATAATTTATATTCAGCTTTATAAAATTACCAAGTAACATGCTGAAATTAGCAATCTGTGATACCCACACTTGTAAAAATGTTTCTTATTCAAAAAAGACCTGCTGCCTGACAGCAACTATCTACTTTTTTCATGGGGAAGACATGATCAAAGTAAAAAATGAATAGCAAACAAGAAACAAGCTCAAGATAAATTGCTTAAAGGATGACTACACAAGTTATAGACCACACATAATAAATTAGCATTCTGTTTAGTTTATGGGTAAAGCTTGCAAAGATGACTGCAAGTCTCCAACAAAATGAAATGAGCTTCTGAAAATACTGTAATCCTGTCCTTTATTACAAATACTGTCATATGCATTTCATTACCCAAAGCTTATATATTATCTAGTTATGTAAATATTCTCTGCATGGCAACAAAAAAGGCTTTCAATATTGGTAATTCTTTAACAGTATGCTTATTAAAACTTACTTGCATCTTACAGTCTCCGACAAGCTTACCTGATGGTCATTAAAGCATTGCTACCTAAACACAGAGCAACAGGGCACTGTGACAGCATGCATTTTCTGAATAATAAGAAGCATAAATCAACAGTATAAAAATATGACAGAAAACCAGAACATTCTGAAAAATCAAGGAGAGATGAAAAGCCACTGCTGTAATTGTGTCCCCCTTGGATGGGGGAATACTCTGCACACTTACACTGCATAGCAGCTCCTTGCCTTGCTTGGACACGTCAAGAGTCACTACATAGGGGAGTGGGATGCAACAAGTATGTCACAATTTGAAATACTTGGGTGGCACAGTTGTGCAGCGGTTAACGTTGCCGCCACACAGCAAGAGGTTCACCGGTTCGATTCTCGGCTGGGGTGCACTCCTGTGTGGAGTTTGCATGTTCTCCCTGTGTTCGCGTGGGTTTCCTCCGGGTACTCCGGTTTCCTCCCACATTCCAAAGACATGCATCTGGAGCATTTCTCCCCGGGCCTCTGCTGAAAACAGGCTCTGTGGAACCTAGTTGGACTTTCCAGGTCAACAAATGATAAATAAATAAATAAATAACATGTATCTGGCTGACAGTGATGGCTCTGACACTCATACCTCTCAACCTCAGAGCAAGAAATCTGGACAAAGCCATACATAGAAGTGGGACACAAGCCCAAAAAATAAGGACAATTTTTAAATATTGCTCTTATAAACTTAGAAAGATAATAGAAGAGTAGTAGGTCTTGCATTAGTATGAATTTTCTGAAGGGTATGAAATCTGAAACTCAAATGTCTGTCATTATTTTCTAACTTCAGTCTTTAATGATTTGCCACTAATATGATAGAAAACCACAATTTTATGAAAAATGGACCAAAAATGTGATGCAAAAATATAAAATTGCCACACAATACAACTGGGAACCTGTCAAAGAAGGGTAGTACTGTTAACTTGAGCAGCTGACAAAATTAGAGAATCTACATGCATTTCTGAAATAAAAGTAATCTATAACTCTAATCATTACAGTTATTTATAATTGTAAACTCTCCATGTTTTCTTCCAAAATTGTTATTTTGTGGAGGGATTGTTAGGGGAAGAGCAACATTTTGACCCCAAATTGGGGACAGTTGAGAGGTTTAGATATTCCTAATTCTATAAAGTGTTTTATTTGCATGTACCTTTCAACCTCTTAATGCAGGGAATATGGACAAGGCCAAATATATTGCAGGAACATACAAACAGTACAAAAATGCTCTTGTATAAACTTAAGACAGTTGATAGAATAGCAGACAGTTGATAGAATAACAGGTCTTGCTTTAGCATGCACTTTTCTGAAGGTTACAATGTCTGAAACTTAATGTCTCTCATTATTTAGTGACTTCATTCCTAAATGATTTGCCGGAAGACCACAAATTTTATGAGGAACAAACCAAAAATAAGAAGCAAAAATCTATTCATTCTGCAAAAATCTGGACAGTTGAGAGGTGTAGTTTAGCCGGGGCTGGCTTGAGTTTGCTGCCTTTCCCCCCTCACAAATCATGATTGAATAGAGCCTCTCCCCTGCAGCCATTCCAGTGCCCCATTCCTTGGTTATTTCGTCCCATTTACCATAAACACTAATGTGCATACTGCTTTATTTCTGCAATGATTTGGATTTCATTTGAAAGTTTTATTTTGCATTTTACAGCACAAACACTAATAAATATCTGCTAAACAAAGCAATGCAGTCTCACAATGAAAATAGACTTGGCATTAAAACATCTCTGCTCTTGAAACTCAAATTCATTGAAACAGCATTGAAACCCACATTCGAAGAAAATACATTTTGCCAGTGCCAGATAAAGATTAATTTTGGGCTGTTTTCAAATCATAGACCCCTTGCACATGAAACATACACATGCTCTTTGATACATCTTCCTGATTGTATTAAATTAAATTCCTTGTACAATACAGTACAGTTGTTAGAGGGCGTTTTAAATTTATTGTTTTGAACATTTTTTCACTAAACAATGAAACAAAATGCATGCACCAATGACAAAACTGCCCAATTCAGAACATTTCCATCATAAAAGTCTACTCAGACTTCTACAGTCCACCAACATCAGTAAATATGCACAAACTCTGAAGTAGTAAAAGTCATCTAAATAATTCCACATGAAAGAAATCTGTAACTAATGAAGAGGTTGCTGATAGCAAACAACTTTATATATTTCATTGTTTCATCTACAAATAAAGTGCCTGTTGTCCTTGAGGAATAAATTGCTTATGTTGCATTAAAAAAATGATAAGCTAGTAATATTGAAATAGGGAATGGATAGCAAACCAATAACAAGTTGATAGTTACTAGGTATCTTCGCCAAAAAGGACTGCAGCATTCACCCTCCTTTACAACACAGTACAGTATCAGCAATGCATTTACCTACTGTGGGAGTAGAACCCACAGCCTTCTGCATCAAAAGCAAGTACACTACCTGTTGTGCTATTAACAATACAAGCTGAATTGGCATAAGCAGCACTAATCTTTTGTTCCCCTGCAGCTCTCAACTCCTTGGAAAATCTACTCGACACTCAGCTGTATCTCTGAACTTTGCAGCACAAGAAATCTGAAAGCTAACATTTATTGGGGGGGGGGTGGGAGACAAAAGCCCAAAAATCAGGGACACATTTTAAACACTGCTTGTATAATGTTGGAAAGTTGTTAGAATAAAATGCTGTGTTGCCACCAGACATATCACTACCAGGTCTGGAACCCAGGAACCTGAGCAAAACAGTCAGAGCAACATACTACTATGCCAGATCAGCGATTTTGTGAAAAAGAGGAAGACTGAAACTTAAATGGCTACGATTTAGTGAATTCATTTCTCACCATACATCTCAACCTTAACACAAAAAACCTGGACAAAGCCAATAATGGGGGAATACAGTCCAAAAAATAGAGACAAATTTCAAATATCTATCTTATAAATCTAGAAAATTGCTAGAATAAAAGGTTTTGTGTCAACATGTACTTTCTGAAGAATATGAAGTCTGAAATTCAAATGCCTGTCATTTTTATTTAACATTTGTTAACCAGGAAAGTCCAGCTTGGAACAAAAGCCAATTTTCTGCACAGGCCCAGGGAGAAACACTCCAGACACATGTCTTTGTAAGATGAGAGGACATGCCAACTCCACACAGAAGGCATCCCAGCAAAGAATCAAAGCAAAGAAGCTGTCAGGCAACAATGCTACCACTGCACCACTGACTGTGTACAGAAACAAAAATACAGAAACCACAGATTTTAAGAGGAACAGAACAAATATGAGGCAAAAATCTGTACTAAGATGGGACAACATGCAGACTCCACCCCAGCCAAGAATCAAACCAGAGAAACTGGAACTATCAGGCAACAATGCTACCCCTGCGCCAGTGACTGACTAACAAAAATATAGAAACCACATATTTTATGAGGAACAGAACAAATATGAGGCAAAAATCTGCAAATTTTTTACAAATGGTGGTGGGTAGGGAATTCAGGCCCTTGCTACCTCCATACAAGGTACAGGATTCAAGCCTGAGGTATTCCCTACCACACCACCATGAGTTATCTCTAGCCACCAGTATATAGCAACTGGGGCATTTTACATACACACACACACACACACACACACACACACACACACACACACACACACACACACACATATAAGGAGGTTTTAGTAAGAGCAGGGCACCCACTGCCCACAGCATCTTTCAAAGACTGATATGAGTGAAATATGAAAATAAGTCTGAAATTGTAGAAGTGTGCTTTGAATTGTAAAATGAAATTATTTTCATTAAGTCACAGGATGCAAGAAAAGAGATTGTCAGAAATACTAATATACATGTTTTGATATTTTGAATTTAAAATTAATAAATTACTGTGACTAAGAAAGAACATACAAACTAAAAACAGGAATAATGGACTCCATGGATGAAAAGGCAAATGCAGCAAGTCATGCTACAAAGGGAACAGAGATAATGGAAATTGTTTCCCAGAAAGAGAAAATACATATCAGGCAAATATGGGTTTGGTGTCATGAACCTTTGGGTTCTCACTACTGTGAATAAATAACAAAGGACCTGCAAAGGTCATAGCAGAAAGTGTGCATTTTGAAATAAAAAAACACTGCAGTGCTGTCATTTCCAGAGGTCAATCACTGAGCTCAGACATAAGTTAGTTTATCTTGATGTTTGCTTTCTGGCTCAAGATCACTATTTTTCCACCATCTTTCTGGAATATCTGATAATTCTGAAAGCAAAAAACAAACTCTGGGCAGTAACACTGCTGTGATGTTTTCCTTGGCTACACTAATGTTGTATTTTGTGTTGGCTCTATACAGCATAAAGTAATAAGATTTTCTTACCACTTTTTGATGGGGGCATTCTGCATCTTGTAAAAAAATATATATTACTCCAAGGAAAAATTTTCTGATGGCTTTGAGTTCTAAAAATATACTGCAGTCCAAATTCAAACTCTATGTCTATAAGAAGACAGAAAAATATCACTCTTTTCACCCAAGCCCTGCCTTTCTCTTTCTCTTCTTTCTATCTGCATCCACACTAAATAAGATTATCTTAACAGTTTAGATGGCAGTTTAGTCCCCCAGGCATGGGCATTGTAGGTCCTTTTACAAACAGATTCCAAGTCACTCATTTGGTAAGACTTGAAAATGTCTGATTAAACCAAAATCAATATAGATTGCTTTGATTCTGATATACCAGTATATCCAGTATATACCAGATCCAGTATATGCCAACCTAAGGCAATGTGATCTAAACAAGCTAGAAACCTGCTACAACAAAATCGCAAAATTCGCCACAGGGGCATCCTACCGTAGTCACCACTGTCTCTCACTTGCTGAACTGGGCTGGCTTGAACTCCCTCACCTCCTTCAGTGGTATCAACTCTCACTCGCCCACAAACTAGTAAACCATCCACTAAATGTCCCATCCCTCCAGAATCTACTCCAACCCTATCGCACCACCAGACCACTAAGATCCAGCAACAAAAATCACTTGCAGATCACTAAAACCAATAACTCTGCTGGTGAAGCACTATTCTCTTGTGCCATAGCCAAATTATGGAACTCACTCCCACCCACAATTACCTCCGTACCATCATGCACCAACTTCAAAACTTTATTAAAAGTGCACCTAAAAACATGCTGGCTATGCCCTTGCAACTCCCACTCTAATATCATCCACCCCATCCAACTACTGCCTTTCTTTCACCTCCACTAACTACCTTGATGATAGCAAGCTCGGATGCTCATAAGCCTAGCACTTATTATACAGCAGGAACTTCTCATTGTTACATTTGTTAATGCCTGTTATGTACTTCACAGATAAAGATTCTAGTTGTCTACTGATGTACTATGTTCTTCATCTGTAAATATGTTGTAAGTAATTTCTATGTTAAATTGTTAATCACTATGTAATCCAATGTAACTACTGTCTGTTTATTTTACTGTGGAGCTTTTCTCCTCGGGCCTCCGCTGAAAATGGACCCACGTCCAGTCGGACACTCCCGGTCAACAAATTTAAATAAATAAAATAAAATAAATAAATATGCATCTAACTCACTCCTGCTTTTCAAATGGAATTGATTGTCCCTTACAGAATACGGAATTGCTGTTAATATAGCTCACTTTATCTCATGCAGAATGCCTGGTTTAGTCAATGGTCTACTGCAGCAGCACAAAGCAAAATGCTTTCCTTTGAGGGGAGGGTTTCTAATACATTTAGTTCATCCACTGCTAATGCCTTTCAGGTCAAACCATCTATCAACACACACACACGCACACACACACACACACACACACACACACACACACACACACACACACACACACACACACACACACACACACACACTAGAAGCTCACCTTCATCTCTGCCAAGGAGCCAGAGCATAACACATCCTCTACGATATCCAAACACATCAATTGAGCCCGTGCTACTGAAGTCTTGTGTACATTAGCTGCAGTGCGATTGGTCCAGCGCACCTCGTGCTAGTTGAATGCACCTTGATTGGCCCAGCCTGCTGCTGCTGCAGTCCGGAGTGCCTCCATTCTGTGACATCACCACCGCACAGTCTGCTGAGCATCTATGGGGCAGAGATGCCTTTCCCCTATCTAGACTGCTGAGAAAGCAGTCTGAGAGTGTTGCCGTGCGTGCGCGCATGCGTAGAGTACTTCCGGGAATTGTGGCGAACGTAAACATGTTTTCTGTACTTTGTTTCTGTGTTTCTTTACTTTTTACTTTTTTGTTTTCTAGGTGGGAGGGCTGCAGTCCTGCAGTCCTATAGCATGAGCCACCCCTGGCAGTGGGTGATTTATTGGGTGAGAATGGACCCAGTATACTCGAACTTATGGTTATACACACTTGCACATACAAATACACTCATACACCATTTGCCAGGACTGAGAATAGCAGCCCTGCCTATCTTGTTAGTCAGTCCATAATGTTACATAGTTCCTGCACATGGCACAGGGCTTATTGGGCTGAAGGGTATCAACAGATACCTCTATTATTGAAGAAGACAGTGGGCCTTGTAAAGTGGACCTTGGGACATGTACTGGGAGTACCATGGCCTAAAAATGTAAAACCTACCCCCTAAATGGATATAGTTCTCACACATACACAGTTCTCGCACACACACAAACATTTGCCAGGACTGAGATTAGAACCCTTATCTATTTAGTTATTCCTAATACAGTGGTATGCATTTATTGCTCACTCCACGGAGCTTATAGTGTGAACAGTGTCCCACATTTTTCTAAGGTGAGCAACATCACCAGCCCTTGTAAAGTACGACAATGGGCAGTGTACTGGAAGAATGAGGACTCAAAATGCTGTATCCTACAAATATACACACAAACAGTTACACACGCACACAAACAAACGCACACACACACACACACACACACACACACACACACACACACACACACACACACACACACACACACACACACACACACACACACACACACACACACACACAGACACACACACATTTGCCAGGATTCAGATTAGAGCCCCTACCTATGTAGTCATTGGTATTATAGTGTTATGCAGTTATTGCATGCACCACCGAGCTTAGAAGGTGAAAAGTGTCCCTAGGTACCGATATAGTGAATAACATCACCAGCCCTTGTAAGGTATGGCAATGGTAGGTGTACTGGGTGAGAAAGGCCTCAAACTACTTTTACCCACATTTACACACTCACAAACACTTTTATACACACACACACACACACACACACACACACACACAAACACACACACACACACACACACACACACACACACACACACACACACACATTTACCAGTACTGAAATCCATAGGTTCATAGCTTCATAGGTGTATACTAGGCAAATGGCCATGGAGCCTTTACAAGCCTAGCCCATGGGATACCCTGGCATCATGCCACCTGACAATAGTCCCCAATGTGTCTAATGAGTATAGCCACTGGAGTGATCCCCATGGTGGGATTTCTGTTCCCCATCCACTCATCCAAATTTCTCTTGAAGAGGGCCAGTGAGTTGCTCTTCTTGACTTGTATGTGAAGTCTATTCCATAGCATGGGCAGTCTCTGGGTTGTGAAACTGTCTCTCCAGCATGTTCTGTTGATTGTGGAAATGGGGTTGAGGTCTTTGGTGCATGGGGTGTGGATGGATTCGTTTCTTCAGATGTATCCATCCTGACAGAGCTGGATCAGACATGGCTTTGCAAGTCAGGCAGAGATCTCCTCTAAGTAGCCAATATGAGGCAGAGAATAGTTGGAGGTATTTGAGTCTGTCCATATAGGGCAAGTGTTTAAGGCCTAGGATTGTCTTTGTGAGGTACTTTTGCAGCCTCTCCAGTTGATGCAGATGTGCAGGGGGTACATGCCAAATGGGCCATTGCACTCATTGATTGGCCTAATGAGGGGAGAGTACAGGGAGACAATGACATCTTACTTCCTGTATGCAACACCCTTAGTCAGGAGATGTGACACATAGAATGACTTTCTGAACACAGTGGCACTGTGGTGGTCAACAGAGAACTCACTGTCAACCTGTGTTCCCAGTTCTGTTATAACAACGTCAGTGTTCAGTGGACTACCATTAATGTAGTAATTCAGGGAAACCATATTGTTCCCAAAGGGGATGGCGGCACATTTTCTGGCATTGCGTTAAAGTCCATGGTTCTGACACATGTCATAGGTCTCCATGAGGCCTTTGTGCAGGATTTCATCATCACCTGGGGAGGTAATAATAGCACCCACCTTGCAGTCATCTGCAAACATTGTCAGCCAGAGTCCCTTCATGTTGGGCTGGACTTCAGAGGTGTAGATCCTGAACACAAGGGGACCCAGGACCAAACCCTGTGGGACTCCATGCATGACTGGTCGGCAGTCTGACATGGAGTCTGCTGCTTTCACACTGTGGGTTCTATCTGTGAGCCAGTTTTCAAGCCACCTAGTGTATAAAGGTTGATGCCTAGCTGAATGCGTTTGTCTATGATTCCTGAGTGGGGAATGGTATCCAAGGATTAGAAGGGCCACCTATCTTGTTATTTATTCCACACTGTTACATAATTATTGCACATGGCACAGAGCTTATAGGGCTGCAGAGTGTCTACAGCTATCTCTACAATGGATGACGACAGTCAACCTTGAAAAGTGGACATTTTGACGTGTACTGTGTGGGCGACAGAAAACAAATTGCAAAACCCACCCTCATATGGATATGGTTCTCACACAGACATACGCCCACACGCAGACTTGCCAGAACTGAGATTAGAACCCCTACCTATCAAGTTATTGTTACTACAGTCTTATGCATTTATTGCACATGCCATGGAGCTTATAGGGTGAAGATTGTTCCAAGGTGCTTCTAAGGTGAGGAACATTACCGGCCCTTGTAAAGTATGGCACTGGGGGATATACTGGGTGAGAGAGGCCACAAAATACTTTAACCTACACATATACAAACACACACATTTGCCAGAACTGAGATTAGAACCACTGCCTAACTAGTTATTTGTACTACAGTGTTACTCAATTATCGCATGCGCCACAGATCTTATAAGGCTGAGGGTTACCGAAAGGTGCTTCTAAGGTGACTGACATCAGCAGGACTGCTAAAGTAGGGCAGTGGGAAGTGTACTGGGTGAGAATAGGCTCATAATCTTTACCTACAAAACACATGCACGTACACACACACACACACACACACACACACACACACGCACACACATGCACACACACACGCACACACACGCACACACTTTTACATTTACCAGGACTGAGATTAGAACCTCTACCTAACTAACTGTTTGTGCTATAGTGTTACACAGTTACCTCATGCACCACAGAGCTTATAGGGCTTAGGGCTGCCCCAAGGTACTTCTAAAGTGACTGACATCACCAGGACTGCTAAAGTAGGGAAATGGGAAGTGTACTGGGTGTGAATGGGCTCAAAATCATTAACCTACAAAGAAACACACACGCACACACACTTTAACATGTGGAGGCTCTCAGAAATAATCTGCTCAGGCAACAGTGACCTCCAAAGCAGAAACGCAAGCAACCTCCACCCCTCAACACAACCCAAATGACACATAGACCACAGACTCAGTGTGCCAATAAACCACAGCCCATAAGGCAAAACAACATACCCAACACATTAGTCATAGATGACTCTATATTTAGGCACACTGATGTCCCACTCAACAGGCTAAACAAGGAGATGGTTACTGTCAGCTGCCTGTCGAGTGCAAGGATCTGCCACATAACCCATGCACTCAGGTCCCTCCATAACAAGTACAAATATGACTCTGTCATTGTCCATGTTGTTGTGAACGACCTGAGACGTACCTCCCTGGACTACAAGAAAAGAGAAATGGAAGAGCTCTCCAATCTTGTAGCCCAGGTAGGTATGACCCTAGCCCTGAGTAGCATCCTGCCATCACCCAGAATGATACCGCAGTACAAGGACAAAATGATTGACTTCAATTGGTTAAGCTTCTGGTGTCATTCTAAGGGGATCCAGTATCAGTCTGCCTGGGACAACATGGTCGACAGACCACGATGCTTTGCCAGAGATGGCCTGCACCAGTCGCCCATGGGGTTCCAGATACTGGCTAAGGGTCTTGCTGCCCCTATAGTGCCGTTTTAGGCAAGGTTCAAATGACAAATTTAACACCGTAACAGGAACAGGGAAGCAAAAACTGTGGGTAGTACTACTCAATGCTAGAAGTCTAAATCTCAAAATGCACTCATTCGAGGCACTCCTTAAAATGGGAACATCGTTATCTGTGCAGTGACTGAGACCTGGTACAAGGCTCTAGTGAGGACCACTACATTACCAGGCTATAACTCATACCACAATTTTTGGCCCTCTAACCTGGACCAGAACACAAAAGGTGGAGGTGTGTCCACATTCATTAAGGATATCACCACCTCCAGGCTAGTTGTGCAGCATAATATATCCGAGGTTATCCAAGTGCAACTAACTCTGGGCAAAACTGCAATCCAAATTGTAGCTTGCTACAGATCTCCGACCATGTCCCAGGATTCCCACTCCTCTTTTCTTGATATACTGGAAAATATTAGGGTTCAACCAAACACCCTAATAATGGGGAATTTCAACTACCCCACCATTAACTGGGAAAACTACTCATGCACCAACTCCTTCACTCAACGCTTTCTGGAATTCATAAATTCCAATGCCCTGGATGAACTTATCCACACTTCCACCAGGGGCAACAATATCCTAGACCTAGTCATTACCAATATGAGTGACCATTGTTCCACACCTGAAGTCAACTCCTCATTGGTCAGATCTGACCATAAGCTAATTATCCTAGATGTCCGCATCCCACCCCCACCAACCATTAAGGAACCCACAGTAAAAAATGTTTCCAAAGCCACCTTCATGCTTCTTAAGACAGAAGTGGTGAACTTCATGACACCCATGCAGATGGACAATACAGTTACGACTGTTGAATCCTACACAAATGCACTCTATAAGCACTTACACGAGTGCATGGATCGTGCTATCCCAAACAGAACCAAAATACTATCCTCCAAAAAAAGGAAGCCAATCTGGTGGTCCCCTGCCAGAAACAAACTCTACAACAGAAGAAAGAAACTGTTGCAAAAGAGAGTAAAATTCCGTGAGTGGAGGAGCTCCCTGGTCAGCCTCAGTAAGAAGCTGAGATCCCTTATAAGATCCTGCAAAGCTAGCTATGAAAACAAAATCACCACTGATTCTAAGGGCAACCACAAAGCATTCTATAGCTATGTCAAGAATCTCAATGGCAATACCCAGATCTGCTCTGAGTTACAGCACAATGGCACGAAAATTACAGAACCAACTGATATTGCCAACATCCTGGCAGATAGGTTCAGTGCTAACTTTACCCCCCTCTCACCCCTTAAAGGGCCCATATCTATACAGAAAGAATGCAGGGTCCCTGTAATCACATCTATATAGGTAAAAGCTGCACTCTCTAAAAGCAAAAGCACAGCATCCATGGGACCCGACAACATCCCAGGCTGCGTTTTACATGAACTTCAGAATGAACTGGCTCCCCACCTAAGGACCATGTTCAATCATAGTCTTACATCAGGCTTTGTGCCCACTGAATGGCGCACAGCAATAGTTATTCCACACCACAAAGGGGGAACCACAACTGATACTGGGAACTATCGCCCTATTAGCCTGGTGAGCCTGGTCTGCAAGGCCATGGAACGTATCATCAGGGAACTCATAAACAAATACATTGGTAACCTCCAAACTCTGGACCCCACCCAGTTTGGGTTTGTGAAAGGCAGATCATGCCTTCTGAACCTGATCAACTTCTTTGAGGCAGTCAGCAAAACCGTAGATGAGGGTAAGGTGGTTCACACAGCCTATCTTGACCTCGCCAAGGCTTTTTACACCATCCCCCATTCTGGAATTATAGCTAAACTCACTAAACTAGGTATAAATCCCTGTGGAACAAGATGGGTTGTCAAATGGCTCACTGATAGAACCCACACTGTAAAAGTTGCAGACTCCAAATCTGACTTCAAACAAGTGACAAGTGGAGTACCACAGTGTTCAGTCCTGGGAACTCTTCTGTTTGGTATCTACTTCTCTGAAGTACAGGCTAGCACAGAAGGCCACTGGCTAATGAAGTTCGCAAATGACTGCAAACTAGAAGCCATAGTCGAGTCCCCAAATGATGTGGACATCCTACAGAAGGGCCTCACTGAGACAAATGCCTGGTGTCTGAGGCATGGCCTCAAGCTCAATGCCAAAAAGTGCATTGTCATCCCCTTTGGTAAAAACTCTGCACCCATAAAATACCACATAAATGGCAGTCTACTTAAAGCCAAATGTATGATAAGATACCTTGGGAACCAGGTGGACAGTAGTCTCTCCTTTGATAATCACATCACCACAGTAGTCAGGAAATCCTTCTATGTGGCACACCTCATCACAAAAGTGTTCTCATCCAGGAAAAAATAGGTCATTGTTCCCCTCTACTCGACACTCATTAGACCCATAATAGAGTACAATGCCCCTTTTGGAATGTACCTCACAAGACATCTGCAGCAGCTGGAAAGGCCACAGAGGTACCTCACAAAGAGGATTACTGGCCTCAAGCAAATGCCCTACACTGACCGTCTCAAAAAACTCCAGCTTTACTCTGTAGAATATCACCTAATCTGAGGAGATCTCTGCCTAACATATAAAGCTATGTTAAACCCAGAGCTGTTGGACATGCTACACCTAAAGAAATCCCAATCCCTCTGAGCTACATGCTGTAGGGACCTAAACCTTGTCACCATAATAAAAAGGACATGCTGGAGGGATAGATTCCTGTCCCAGAGACTTCCTATACTCTGGAACAAGCTACCCATCTATGTCAAGCAAAGTTCTTCATTAGCACTCTTCAAGAAAAATGTTGATGAGTGGATACGAAATAGGAAATACACCCCAGGGATCACTTCTGTGGCTCTGCTCAACAGGGGCACAGGAAATTAACTTTCTTGAGTGGCATAAGCCAGGGAACCTTGTTGGCTAGGCTTATTTAGGACCTTGGACCGATAGCCTAGTACCTACCTATGAACCATAGGGAAGCAGTACTATATCTGTCCTTGGGCCTGGTGGTGCCAGTGAGACCCCTGGAAGAATCAGTTCTCATGTCCATGGCTGGAGACAGTGAACTGTACACCCTACCATGTACAGTCCACAGCTGTCCAACATACTCCTGTGTAGGTCAACCATATGACATGACTGTGTGCATACATACACACATACACATCACCATCACAGCCAGGTCACCCCCAGGCACACACACACACACAGACACATACACACACACACACACACACACACACACACACACACACACACACACACACACACACACACACACACACCAACTCTGCATGGCCCATTCATAGAACACCACTCCAAACACACACACATGATGTCAGCCGTATGGCCCAGCCTAGGCCTCTGGAAAACCCACACAACACCCTATGCATATGATGATACCTGTGCTACATCCCTGTCATCCATATTACTGATGCAGGGACATGCTAATATGGTTCTGATGCACAGGATGAATTAAGTGCAGTATAGCTATTTAATGCTGTGTAAGGTGCTGTCAGCTGGCATTTGTAATGAGTACACTTCAGAGTGGGTGTACCTTTCCAGCCATGATGCATTATTGGTGTTAGTAATGTTGACTGAATGTAGTCTCACATGCTGTATTCTCTTTGTGTTCTAGGTGTCTGTGTGTCAGCAGGAGGTGGCCCTGCAGAAATTGGCAACGAGGGGTATGGCAGAGTGGTAACACATCAATCATGTCAGAGCCGAGGTACAGCTGTATATGTACACATTTACCAGGTCTGTGTAACAGTTATTGCATGTGCCACAGAGCTAATAGGGCTTCAGGGTGTATACAAGTAAGTCTATGGTGGTTGACATCAGCAGCCCTTGTGAAGTGGACAATGGTTAGTGTAGTGGGTGGAACACACCTCAAATTGGTAAAACCCACACCCCAGAGGATATTGTGTTGACCAAACACACAGAGAATACTGTTTCCACACACACAGTCTCACAAACACACACACACACACACACACACACACACACACACACACACACACACACACACACACACACACACACACACACACACACACATCTAGTTAGTGGTACTACAATGTTATGCAGTTATCGCAGGTGGCACAGAACTAATAGTGTGATGACTGTTCCAAGGTACCTGTAAAATGAATAACCTCATGTGCCCTTGTGAGGTATGACAATGGCGTGTGTACTGGGTGTGGAAGGACTCATTATATGATCACCTACAAGTATACACACTCACAAACACTGCTATACACACCAATGCACACACAATTGCCATTACTGACATTAGCAATCCTGCCTATCATGTTATTCATTCAATACTGTTGCATAACTGTTGCACACAGCACAGGGCTTATAGGGCTGAAGAGTGCCCACAAATACCTCTATGGTGGATGTGAACAGTGGCCTTTGTAAAGTGGACCTTGGGACATGTATTGGGAGTACCATGGCATTACATTGTAAACCACTACCAACCAATGGATATAGTTCTCACACACACACACACACACACACACACACACACACACACACACACACACACACACACACACACACACACACACACACATATACACAATACTGTTCTTACACACACGCAAACACACACACATTTTCCAGGACTGAATTTAGAACCCCTACCGATCTGCTTACTGCTAATACAGTGTTAGTGTAATGCATTTACTACATGCGCAACAAAGCTTACAGTGTGAAGAGAGTCCCAAGGTAATTCCAAGGTGAACAACATCACCAGGCCTTGTAAAGTATGGCAGTGGGAAGTGGCGGCTGGTGACTTCAAATTAAAGGGGGGCTGCAGAAGACAGCTGAATGGGTGGGGCCAATGGGAAGGGGTGAGATCAACTAGAAAGGGGTGGGGCTATGCTCAAAACCACAACAACTGGAACTTTAAATACGCAGCCCTAGGTGCCAAACCGTCATTACGAGAGTCTAGTCAAGACAAAATGAAGTGCAGAAGAAAAAAAATATTTCAATGCATTGGCTACACGACAGTTTATTTAATATCCAGATGGAAACACAAAGGTTGTGAGGCATGAAAAAATAAATTACTTTTTAAATACATTACTGGAATGCCAGTCAAAATCAAGTATAAAAAAACAAGCAGCACTCAAGTCAAACCAATTCTTCTTGCAGTGCAGTTCCAATTATAATTTATATTCAGCTTTTTAAAATTACCAAGTAACATGCTGAAATTAGTGATCTGTGATACCCCCACTTGTAAAAATGTTTCTTATTCAAAAAAGACCTGCTGCCTGACAACAACTATCTACTTTTTTCATGGGGAAGACATGATCAAAGTAAAAAATGAACAGCAAACAAGAAACAAGCTCAAGATAAATTGCTTAAAGGATGACTACACAAGTTATGGACCACACATAATAGATTAGCATTCTGTTTAGTTTATGGGTAAAGCTTGCAAAGATGACTGCAAGTCTCCAACAAAATGTAATGAGCTTCTGACAATACTGTAATCCTGTCCTTTATTACAAATACTGTCATGCTTTTCATTACCCAAAGCTTATACATTACCTAGTTATGTAAATATTCTCTGCATGGCAACAAAAAAGGCTTTCAATATTGGTAATTCTTTAACAGTATGCTTATTAAAATGTACTTGCATCTTACAATCTCTGACAAGCTTACCTGATGGTCATTAAAGCATTTCTACCTAAACACAGAGCAACAGGGCACTGCAACAACATGCATTTTCTGAATAATAAGAAGCATAAATCAACAGTATAAAAATATGACAGAAAACCAGAACATTCTGCAAAATCAAGGAGAGATGACAAGCCACTGCCGTACTTGTGTCCCCCTTGGATGGGGGAATACTCTGCACACTTACACTGCATAACTTCTCCTTGCCTAGCTTGGACACATCAAGAGTCACTACATGGGGGAGTGGGATGCAACAAGTATTTCACAATTTGAAATGTATCTGGCTGACAGTGATGGCTCTGACACTCATACCTCTCAACCTCAGAGCAAGAAATCTGGACAAAGCCATACATAGAAGTGGGACACAGGCCCAAAAAATAAGGACAATTTTTAAATATTGCTCTTATAAACTTAGAAAGATAATAGAAGAGTAGTAGGTCTTGCATTAGTATGAATTTTCTGAAGGGTATGAAATCTGAAACTCAAATGTCTGTCATTATTTTCTAACTTCAGTCTTTAATGATTTGCCACTAATATGACAGAAAACCACAATTTTATGAAAAATGGACCAAAAATGTGATGCAAAAATATAAAATTGCCACGCAATACAACTGGGAACCTGTCAAAGAAGGGTTGTACTGTTAACTTGAGCAGCTGACAAAATTAGAGAATCTACATGCATTTCTGAAATAAAAGTAATCTATAACTCTAATCATTACAGTTATTTATAATTGTAAACCCTCCTTGTTTTCTTTCAAAATTGTTATTTTGCGGAGGGATTATTAGGGGGAGAGCAACATTTTGACCCCAAATTGGGGACAGTTGAGAGATTTAGATATTCCTAATTCTATAAAATGATTTATTTGCATGTACCTCTTAACCTCTTAATGCAGGGAATATGGACAAGGCCAAATATATTGGAGGAACATACAAACAGTACAAAAATTGCTCTTATATAAACTTAAGACAGTTGATAGAATAGCAGACAGTTGATAGAAAAAAAGGTCTTGCTTTAGCATGCACTTTTCTGAAGATTACAATGTCTAAAACTTAATGTCTGTCATTATTTAGTGACTTCATTCCTTAATGATTTGCCAGAAGACCACACATTTTATGAGGAACAAACCAAAAATAAGAAGCAAAAATCTATTCATTCTGCAAAAATCTGGACAGTTGAGAGGTATAGTTTAGCTAGGGCTGTCTTGAGTTTGCTGCCTTTCCCCCCTCACAAAATCATGATTGAATAGAGCCTCTCCCCTGCAGCCATTCCAGTGCTCCATTCCTTGGTTAGTTCATCCCATTTACCATAAACACTAATGTGCATACTGCTTTATTTCTGCAATGATTTGGATTTCATTTGAAAGTTTTATTTTGCATTTTACAGCACAAACACTAATAATTATCTGCTAAACAAAGCAATGCAGTCTCACAATGAAAAGAGACTTGGCATTGAAACACACACACACACACACACACACACACACACACACACACACACACACACACACACACACACACACACACACACACACATAAGGAGGTTTTAGTAAGAGCAGGGCACCCACTGCCCACAGCATCTTTCAAAGACTGATATGAGTGAAATATGAAAATAAGTCTGAAATTGTAGAAGTGTGCTTTGAATTGTAAAATGAAATTATTTTCATTAAGTCACAGGATGCAAGAGAAGAGATTGTCAGAAATACTAATATACATGTTTTGATATTTTGAATTTAAAATTAATAAATTACTGTGACTAAGAAAGAACATACAAACTAAAAACAGGAATAATGGACTCCATGGATGAAAAGGCAAATGCAGCAAGTCATGCTACAAAGGGAACAGAGATAATGGAAATTGTTTCCCAGAAAGAGAAAATACATATCAGGCAAATATGGGTTTGGTGTCATGAACCTTTGGGTTCTCACTACTGTGAATAAATAACAAAGGACCTGCAAAGGTCATAGCAGAAAGTGTGCATTTTGAAACAAAAAAACACTGCAGTGCTGTCATTTCCAGAGGTCAATCACTGAGCTCAGACATAAGTTAGTTTATCTTGATGTTTGCTTTCTGGCTCAAGATCACTATTTTTCCACCATCTTTCTGGAATATCTGATAATTCTGAAAGCAAAAAAACAAATAAACTCTGGGCAGTAACACTGCTGTTATGTTTTCCTTGGCTACACTAATGTTGTATTTTGTGTTGGCTCTATACAGCATAAAGTAATAAGATTTTCTTACCACTTTTTGATGGGGGCATTCTGCTTCTTGTAAAAAAAATATATTACTCCAAGGAAAAATTTTTTGATGGCCTTGAGTTCTAAAAATATACCGCAGTCCAAATTCAAACTCTATGTCTATAAGAAGACAGAAAATATCACTCTTTTCACCCAAGCCCTGCCTTTCTCTTTCTCTCTCTTCTTTCTATCTGCATCCACACTAAATAAGATTATCTTAACAGTTTAGATGGCAGTTTAGTCCCCCAGGCATGGGCATTGTAGGTCCTTTTACAAACAGATTCCAAGTCACTCATTTGGTAAGACTTGAAATGTCTGATTAAACCAAAATCAATATAGATTGCTTTGATTCTGATATGCATCTAACTCACTCCTGCTTTTCAAATGAAATTGATTGTCCCTTACAGAATACGGAATTGCTGTTAATATAGCTCACTTTATCTCATGCAGAATGCCTGGTTTAGTTAATGGTCTACTGCAGCAGCACAAAGCAAAATGCTTTCCTTTGAGGGGAGGGTTTCTAATACATTTAGTTCATCCACTGCTAATGCCTTTTAGGTCAAACCATCTAGCAACACACACACACACACACACACACACACACACACACACACACACACACACACACACACACACACACACACACACTAGAAGCTCACCTTCATCTCTGCCAAGGAGCCCGAGCATAACACATCCTCTACAATATCCAAACACATCAATTGAGCCCGTGCTACTGAAGTGTTGTGTACATTAGCTGCAGTGCGATGGGTCCAGCGCACCTCGTGCTAGTTGAATGCACCTTGATTGGCCCAGCCTGCTGCTGCTGCAGTCCGGAGTGCCTCCATTCTGTGACATCACCACCGCACAGTCTGCTGGGCATCTACGGGGCAGAGATGCCTTTCCCCTATCTAGACTGCTGAGAAAGCAGTCTGAGAGTGTTCCCGTGCATGTGCGCATGCGCGGAGTACTTCCGGGAAATTGTGGCGAACGTAAACATGTTTTCTGTACTTTGTTTCTGTGTTTCTTTACTTTTTACTTTTTTGTTTTCTAGGTGGGAGGGCTGAAGTCCTGCAGTCCTATAGCATGAGCCACCCCTGGCAGTGGGTGATTTATTGGGTGAGAATGGACCCAGTATACTCGAACCTATGGTTATACACACTTGCACATACAAATACACTCATACACCATTTGCCAGGACTGAGATTAGCAGCCCTGCCTATCTTGTTAGTCAGTCCACAATGTTACATAGTTCCTGCACATGGCACAGGGCTTATTGGGCTGAAGGGTATCAACAGATACCTCTATTATTGAAGAAGACAGTGGGCCTTGTAAAGTGGACCTTGGGACATGTACTGGGAGTACCATGGCCTAAAAATGTAAAACCTACCCCCTAAATGGATATAGTTCTCACACATACACAAACATTTGCCAGGACTGAGATTAGAACCCTTATCTATTTAGTTATTCCTAATACAGTGGTATGCATTTATTGCTCACTCCACGGAGCTTATAGTGTGAACAGTGTCCCACATTTTTCTAAGGTGAACAACATCACCAGCCCTTGTAAAGTATGACAATGGGCAGTGTACTGGAAGAATAAGGACTCAAAATGCTGTGTCCTACAAATATACACACAAACAATTACACACGCACACAAACACACACACACACACACACACACACACACACACACACACACACACACACACACACACACACACACACACACACACACACACACACACACACACACACACACACACACACACACACACACACACACACACACACACACACACACACACATTTGCCAGGATTCAGATTAGAGCCCCTACCTATGTAGTCATTGGTATTATAGTGTTATGCAGTTATTGCATGCACCACGGAGCTTAGAAGGTGAAAAGTGTCCCTAGGTACCTATATAGTGAATAACATCACCAGCCCTTGTAAAGTATGGCAATGGTAGGTGTACTGGGTGAGAAAGGCCTCAAACTACTTTCACCCACATTTACACACTCACAAACAATTTTATACACACTAATGCACACACACACACACACACACACACACACACACACACACACACACACACACACACACACACACACACACACACACACACATTTACCAGTAATGAAATCCATAGGTTCATAGCTTCATAGGTGTATACTAGGCAAATGGCCATGGAGCCTTTACAAGCCTAGCCCATGGGATACCCTGGCATCATGCCACCTGACGATAGTCCCCAGTGTGTCTAATGAGTATAGCCACTGGAGTGATCCCCATGATGGGATTTCTGTTCCCCATCCACTCATCCAAATTTCTCTTGAAGAGGGCCAGTGAGTTGCTCATCTTGACTTGTATGTGAAGTCTATTCCATAGCATGGGCAGTCTCTGGGTTGTGAAACTGTCTCTCCAGCATGTTCTGTTGATTGTGGAAATGGGGTTGAGGTCTTTGGTGCATGGGGTGTGGATGGATTGGTTTCTTCAGATGTAGCCATCCTGACAGAGCTGGATCAGACATGGCTTTGCAAGTCAGGCAGAAATCTCCTCTAAGTAGCCAATATGAGACAGAGAATAGTTGGAGGTATTTGAGTCTGTCCATATAGGGCAAGTGTTTAAGGCCTAGGATTGTCTTTGTGAGGTACTTTTGCAGCCTCTCCAGTTGATGCAGATGTGCAGGGGGTACATGCCAAATGGGCCATTGCACTCATTGATTGGCCTAATGAGGGGTGAGTACAGGGAGACAATGACATCTTACTTCCTGTATGCAACACCCTTAGTCAGGAGATGTAACACATAGAATGACTTTCTGAACACAGTGGCACTGTGGTGGTCAACAGAGAACTCACTGTCAACCTGTGTTCCCAGTTCTGTTATAACAACGTCAGTGTTCAGTGGACTACCATTAATGTAGTAATTCAGGGAAACCATATTGTTCCCAAAGGGGATGGCGGCACATTTTCTGGCATTGCGTTAAAGTCCATGGTTCTGACACATGTCATAGGTCTCTGTGAGGCCTTTGTGCAGGATTTCGTCATCACCTGGGGAGGTAATAATAGCACCCACCTTGCAGTCATCTGCAAACATTGTCAGCCAGAGTCCCTTCATGTTGGGCTGGACTTCAGAGGTGTAGATCCTGAACACAAGGGGACCCAGGAACAAACCCTGTGGGACTCCATGCATGACTGGTCGGCAGTCTGACATGGAGTCTGCTGCTTTCACACTGTGGGTTCTATCTGTGAGCCAGTTTTCAAGCCACCTAGTGTATAGAGGTTGATGCCTAGCTGAATGCGTTTGTCTATGATTCCTGAGTGGGGAATGGTATCCAAGGATTAGAAGGGCCACCTATCTTGTTATTTATTCCATACTATTACATAATTATTGCACATGACACAGAGCTTATAGGGCTGCAGAGTGTCTACAGCTATCTCTGCAATGGATGACAACAGTGAACCTTGAAAAGTGGACATTTTGACGTGTACTGTGTGGGCGACAGAAAACAAATTGCAAAACCCACCCCCATATGGATATGGTTCTCACACAGACATACCCCCACACGCAGACTTGCCAGAACTGAGATTAGAACCCCTACCTATCAAGTTATTGTTACTACAGTCTTATGCATTTATTGCACATGCCATGGAGCTTATAGGGTGAAGATTGTTCCAAGGTGCTTCTAAGGTGAGGAACATTACCGGCCCTTGTAAAGTATGTTACTGGGGGATATACTGGGTGAGAGAGGCCACAAAATACTTTAACCTACACAAATACACACACACACATTTGCCAGAACTGAGATTAGAACCACTGCCTAACTAGTTATTTGTACTACAGTGTTACTCAATTATCGCTGCGCCACAGATCTTATAAGGCTGAGGGCTACTGAAAGGTGCTTCTAAGGTGACTGACATCAGCAGGACTGCTAAAGTAGGGCAGTGGGAAGTGTACTGGGTGAGAATAGGCTCATAATCTTTACCTACAAACACACATGCACATACACACACACACACACACACACACACACACACATGCACACACACGCACACACACATGCACACACACACACACACACACACACACACACACACACACACACACACACACACACACACACACACACACACACACACACACACACACACACACACACACACACACACACACACACACACACACACACACACACACACTTTTACATTTACCAGGACTGAGATTAGAACCTCTACCTAACTAACTGTTTGTACTATAGTGTTACACAGTTACCTCATGCACCACAGAGCTTATAGGGCTTAGGGCTGCCCCAAGGTACTTCTAAAGTGACTGACATCACCAGGACTGCTAAAGTAGGGCAATGGGGAGTGTACTGGGTGTGAATGGGCTCAGAATCATTATCCTACAAAGAAACACACACGCACACACACTTTAACATGTGGGGGCTCTCAGAAATAATCTGCTCAAGCAACAGTGACCTCCAAAGCAGAAACGCAAGCAACCTCCACCCCTCAACACAACACAAATGACACATAGACCACAGACTCAGTGTGCCAATAAACCACAGCCCATAAGGCAAAACAACATACCCAACACATTAGTCATAGGTGACTCTATATTCAGGCACACTGATGTCCCACTCAACAGGCTAAACAAGGAGACAGTTACTGTCAGCTGCCTGTCGGGTGCCAGGATCTGCCACATAACCCAAGCACTCAGGTCCCTCCATAACAAGTACAAATATGACTCTGTCATTGTCCATGTTGTTGTGAACGACCTGAGACGTACCTCCCTGGACTACAAGAAAAGAGAAATGGAAGAGCTCTCCAATCTTGTAGCCCAGGCAGGTATGACCCTAGCCCTGAGTAGCATCCTGCCATCACCCAGAATGATACCGCAGTACAAGGACAAAATGAGTGACTTCAATTGGCTAAGCTTCTGGTGTCATTCTAAGGGGATACAGTATCAGTCTGCCTGGGACAACATGGTCGACAGACCACGATGCTTTGCCAGAGATGGCCTGCACCAGTCGCCCATGGGGTTCCAGATACTGGCTAAGGGCCTTGCTGCCCCTATAGTGCCATTTTAGGCAAGGTTCAAATGACAAATTTACCACCGTAACAGGAACAGGCAAGCAAAAACTGAGGGTAATACTACTCAATGCTAGAAGTCTAAATCTCAAAATGCACTCATTCGAGGCACTCCTTAAAATGGAGAACATCGATATCTGTGCAGTGACTGAGACCTGGTTCAAGGCTCTAGAGAGCACCACTACATTACCAGGCTATAACTCATACCACAATTTTTGGCCATCTAACCTGGACCAGAACACCAAAGGTGGTGGTGTGTCCACATTCATTAAGGATATCAACACCTCCAGGCTAGTTGTGCAGCATAATATATCCGAGGTTATCCAAGTGCAACTAACTCTGGGCAAAACTGCAATCCAAATTGTAGCTTGCTACAGATCTCCCACCATGTCCCAGGATTCCCACTCCTCTTTTCTTGATATACTGGAAAATATTAGGGTTCAACCAAACACCCTAATAATGGGGAATTTCAACTACCCCACCATTAACTGGGAAAACTACTCATGTACCAACTCCTTCATTCATCGCTTTCTGGAATTCATAAATTCCAATGCCCTGGATGAACTTATCCACACTTCCACCAGGGGCAACAATATCGTAGACCTAGTCATTACCAATATGAGTGACCATTGTTCCACACCTGAAGTCAACTCCTCGTTGGTCAGATCTGACCATAAGCTAATTATCCTAGATGTCCGCACCCCACCCCCACCAACCATTAAGGAAACCACAGTAAAAAATGTTTCCAAAGCCAGCTTCATGCTTCTTAAGACAGAAGTGGTGAACTTCATGACACCCATGCAGATGGACAATTCAGTTACGACTGCTGAATCCTACACAAATGCACTCTATAAGCACTTACACGAGTGCATGGATCGTGCTATCCCAAACAGAACCAAAATACTATCCTCCAAAAAAAGGAAGCCAATCTGGTGGTCCCCTGCCAGAAACAAACTCTACAACAGAAGGAAGAAACTGTTGCAAAAGAGAGTAAAATCCCATGAGTGGAGGAGCTCCCTGGTCAGCCTCAGTAAGAAGCTGAGATCCCTTATAAGATCCTGCAAAGCTAGCTATGAAAACAAAATCACCACTGATTCTAAGGGCAACCACAAAGCATTCTATAGCTATGTCAAGAATCTCAATGGCAATACCTAGATCTGCTCTGAGTTACAGCACAATGGCACGAAAATTACAGAACCAACTGATATTGCCAACATCCTGGCAGATAGGTTCAGTGCTAACTTTACCCCCCTCTCACCCCTTAAAGGGCCCATATCTATACAGAAAGAATGCAGGGTCCCTGTAATCACATCTATATAGGTAAAAGCTGCACTCTCTAAAAGCAAAAGCACAGCATCCATGGGACCGGACAACATCCCAGGCTGCGTTTTACATGAACTTCAGAATGAACTGGCTCCCCACCTAAGGACCATGTTCAATCATAGTCTTACATCAGGCTTTGTGCCCACTGAATGGTGCACAGCAATAGTTATTCCACACCACAAAGGGGGAACCACAACTGATTCTGGGAACTATCGCCCTATTAGCCTGGTGAGCCTGGTCTGCAAGGCCATGGAACGTATCATCAGGGAACTCATAAACAAATACATTGGTAACCTCCAAACTCTGGACCCCACCCAGTTTGGGTTTGTGAAAGGCAGATCATGCCTTCTGAACCTGATCAACTTCTTTGAGGCAGTCAACAAAACCGTAGATGAGGGTAAGGTGGTTCGCACAGCCTATCTTGACCTCGCCAAGGCTTTCGACACTATCCCCCATTCTGGAATTATAGCTAAACTCACTAAACTAGGTATAAATCCCTGTGTAACAAGATGGGTTGTCAAATGGCTCACTGATAGAACCCACACTGTAAAAGTTGCAGACTCCAAATCTGACTTCAAACAAGTGACAAGTGGAGTACTCTTCTGTTTGGTATCTACTTCTCTGAAGTACAGGCTAGCACAGAAGGCCACTGGCTAATGAAGTTCGCAAATGACTGCAAACTAGAAGCCATAGTCGAGTCCCCAAATGATGTGGACATCCTACAGAAGGGCCTCACTGAGACAAATGCCTGGTGTCTGAGGCATGGCCTCAAGCTCAATGCCAAAAAGTGCATTGTCATCCCCTTTGGCATTGTCATCCCCTTTGGTAAAAACTCTGCACCCATAAAATACCACATAAATGGCAGTCTACTTAATGCCAAATGTATGATAAGATACCTTGGGAACCAGGTGGACAGTAGTCTCTCCTTTGATAATCACATCACCACAGTAGTCAGGAAATCCTTCTATGTGGCACACCTCATCACAAAAGTGTTCTCATCCAGGAAAAAATAGGTCATTGTTCCCCTCTACTCGACACTCATTAGACCCATAATAGAGTACAATGCCCCTTTTGGAATGTACCTCACAAGACATCTGCAGCAGCTGGAAAGGCCACAGAGGTACCTCACAAAGAGGATTACTGGCCTCAAGCAAATGCCCTACACTGACCGTCTCAAAAAACTCCAGCTTTACTCTGTAGAATATCACCTAATCTGAGGAGATCTCTGCCTAACATATAAAGCTATGTTAAACCCAGAGCTGTTGGACATGCTACACCTAAAGAAATCCCAATCCCTCTGAGCTACATGCTGTAGGGACCTAAACCTTGTCACCATAACAAAGAGGACATGCTGGAGGGATAGATTCCTGTCCCAGAGACTTTCTATACTCTGGAACAAGCTACCCATCTATGTCAAGCAAAGTTCTTCATTAGCACTCTTCAAGAAAAATGTTGATGAGTGGATACGAAATAGGAAATACACCCCAGGGATCACTTCTGTGGCTCTGCTCAACAGGGGCACAGGAAATTAACTTTCTTGAGTGGCATAAGCCAGGGAACCTTGTTGGCTAGGCTTATTTAGGACCTTGGACCGATAGCCTAGTACCTACCTATGAACCATAGGGAAGTAGTACTATATCTGTCCTTGGGCCTGGTGGTGCCAGTGAGACCCCTGGAAGAATCAGTTCTCATGTCCATGGCTGGAGACAGTGAACTGTACACCCTACCATGTACAGTCCACAGCTGTCCAACATACTCCTGTGTAGGTCAACCATATGACATGACTGTGTGCATACATACACACATACACATCACCATCACAGCCAGGTCACCCCCAGGCACACACACACACACACACACACACACACACACACACACACACACACACACACACACACACACACACACACACACACACACACACACACACACACCAACTCTGCATGGCCCATTCATAGAACACCACTCCAAACACACACACATGATGTCAGCCGTATGGCCCAGCCTAGGCCTCTGGATAACCCAGACAACACCCTATGCATATGATGATACCTGTGCTACATCCCTGTCATCCATATTACTGATGCAGGGACATGCTAATATGGTTCTGATGCACAGGATGAATTAAGTGCAGTGTAGCTATTTAATGCTGTGTAAGGTGCTGTCAGCTGGCATTTGTAATGAGTACACTTCAGAGCGGGTGTACCTTTCCAGCCATGATGCATTATTGGTGTTAGTAATGTTGACTGAATGTAGTCTCACATGCTGTATTCTCTTTGTGTTCTAGGTGTCTGTGTGTCAGCAGGAGGTGGCCCTGCAGAAATTGGCAATGAGGGGTATGGCAGAGTGGTAACACATCAATCATGTCAGAGCCGAGGTACAGCTGTATATGTACACATTTACCAGGTCTGTGTAACAGTTATTGCATGTGCCACAGAGCTAATAGGGCTTCAGGGTGTATACAGGTAAGTCTATGGTGGTTGACATCAGCAGCCCTTGTGAAGTGGACAATGGTTAGTGTAGTGGGTGGAACACACCTCAAATTGGTAAAACCCACACCCCAGAGGATATTGTGTTGACCAAACACACAGAGAATACTGTTTCCACACACACAGTCTCACAAACACACACACACACACACACACACACACACACACACACACACACACACACACACACACACACACACACACACACACACACACACACACACACACACACACACACACACACACACACACACACACACACACACACACACACACACACACACACATCTAGTTAGTGGTACTACAATGTTATGCAGTTATCACAGGTGGCACAGAACTAATAGTGTGATGACTGTTCCAAGGTACCTGTAAAATGAATAACCTCATGTGCCCTTGTGAGGTATGACAATGGCGTGTGTACTGGGTGTGGAAGGACTCATTATATGGTCACCTACAAGTATACACACTCACAAACACTGCTATACACACCAATGCACACACAATTGCCATTACTGACATTAGCAATCCTGCCTATCATGTTATTCATTCAATACTGTTGCATAACTGTTGCACACAGCACAGGGCTTATAGGGCTGAAGAGTGCCCACAAATACCTCTATGGTGGATGTGAACAGTGGCCTTTGTAAAGTGGACCTTGGGACATGTATTGGGAGTACCATGGCATTACATTGTAAACCACTACCAACCAATGGATATAGTTCTCACACACACACACACACACACACACACACACACACACACACACACACACACACACACACACACACACACACACACACACACACACACACACAGATATACACAATACTGTTCTTACACACACGAAAACACACACACATTTTCCAAGACTGAATTTAGAACCCCTACCGATCTACTTACTGCTAATACAGTGTCAGTGTAATGCATTTACTACATGCGCAACAAAGCTTACAGTGTGAAGAGAGTCCCAAGGTAATTCCAAGGTAAACAACATCACCAGGCCTTGTAAAGTATGGCAGTGGGAAGTGGCGGCTGGTGACTTCAAATTAAAGGGGGGCTGCAGAAGACAGCTGAATGGGTGGGGCCAATGGGAAGGGGTGAGATCAACTAGAAAGGGTGGGGCTATGCTCAAAACCACAACAACTGGAACTTTAAATACGCAGCCCTAGGTGCCAAACCGTCATTACGAGAGTCTAGTCAAGACAAAATGAAGTGCAGAAGAAAAAAAATATTTCAATGCATTGGCTACACGACAGTTTATTTAATATCCAGATGGAAACACAAAGGTTGTGAGGCATGAAAAAATAAATTACTTTTTAAATACATTACTGGAATGCCTGTCAAAATCAAGTATAAAAAAACAAGCAGCACTCAAATCAAACCAATTCTCCTTGCAGTGCAGTTCCAATTATAATTTATATTCAGCTTTTTAAAATTACCAAGTAACATGCTGAAATTAGCAATCTGTGATACCCCCACTTGTAAAAATGTTTCTTATTCAAAAAAGACCTGCTGCCTGACAACAACTATCTACTTTTTTCATGGGGAAGACATGATCAAAGTAAAAAATGAACAGCAAACAAGAAACAAGCTCAAGATAAATTGCTTAAAGGATGACTACACAAGTTATGGACCACACATAATAGATTAGCATTCTGTTTAGTTTATGGGTAAAGCTTGCAAAGATGACTGCAAGTCTCCAACAAAATGTAATGAGCTTCTGACAATACTGTAATCCTGTCCTTTATTACAAATACTGTCATATGCATTTCATTACCCAAAGCTTATACATTATCTAGTTATGTAAATATTCTCTGCATGGCAACAAAAAAGGCTTTCAATATTGGTAATTCTTTAACAGTATGCTTATTAAAATGTACTTGCATCTTACA
This sequence comes from Protopterus annectens, assembly GCF_019279795.1. NCBI lineage: Eukaryota > Metazoa > Chordata > Ceratodontiformes > Protopteridae > Protopterus > Protopterus annectens. Next base: position 294,725,962 of record NC_056741.1, on the reverse strand, counting down.
ATCTCTGACAAGCTTACCTGATGGTCATTAAAGCATTTCTACCTAAACACAGAGCAACAGGGCACTGCAACAACATGCATTTTCTGAATAATAAGAAGCATAAATCAACAGTATAAAAATATGACAGAAAACCAGAACATTCTGCAAAATCAAGGAGAGATGACAAGCCACTGCCGTACTTGTGTCCCCCTTGGATGGGGGAATACTCTGCACACTTACACTGCATAACTTCTCCTTGCCTAGCTTGGACACATCAAGATTCATTACATGGGGGAGTGGGATGCAACAAGTATTTCACAATTTGAAATGTATCTGGCTGACAGTGATGGCTCTGACACTCATACCTCTCAACCTCAGAGCAAGAAATCTGGACAAAGCCATACATAGAAGTGGGACACAGGCCCAAAAAATAAGGACGATTTTTAAATATTGCTCTTATAAACTTAGAAAGATAATGGAAGAGTAGTAGGTCTTGCATTAGTATGAATTTTCTGAAGGGTATGAAATCTGAAACTCAAATGTCTGTCATTATTTTCTAACTTCAGTCTTTAATGATTTGCCACTAATATGACAGAAAACCACAATTTTATGAAAAATGGACCAAAAATGTGATGCAAAAATATAAAATTGCCACGCAATACAACTGGGAACCTGTTAAAGAAGGGTAGTACTGTTAACTTGAGCAGCTGACAAAATTAGAGAATCTACATGCATTTCTGAAATAAAAGTAACCTATAACTCTAATCATTACAGATATTTATAATTGTAAACCCTCCATGTTTTCTTCCAAAATTGTTATTTTGCGGAGGGATTATTAGGGGGAGAGCAACATTTTGACCCCAAATTGGGGACAGTTGAGAGGTTTAGATATTCCTAATTCTATAAAATTGTTTATTTGCATGTACCTCTTAACCTCTTAATGCAGGGAATATGGACAAGGCCAAATATATTGGAGGAACATACAAACAGTACAAAAATTGCTCTTGTATAAACTTAAGACAGTTGATAGAATAGCAGACAGTTGATAGAATAAAAGGTCTTGCTTTAGCATGCACTTTTCTGAAGGTTACAACATCTAAAACTTAATGTCTGTCATTATATAGTAAATGTAGCAGCAAATGGATATGAGCGAAGCTGGACAAATATCGAAAAAAGTTCAGAGCCAACACAGAATGCTTAAAAATCCAAGTATACACACACACACACACACACACACACACACACACACACACACACACACACACACACACACACACACACACACACACACTTTTACATTTACCAGGACTGAGATTAGAACCTCTACCTAACTAACTGTTTGTACTATAGTGTTACACAGTTACCTCATGCACCACAGAGCTTATAGGGCTTTGGGCTGCCGCAAGGTACTTCTAAAGTGACTGACATCACCAGGACTGCTAAAGTAGGGCAATGGGAAGTGTACTGGGTGTGAATGGGCTGAAAATCATTAACCTACAAAGAAACACACACGCACACACACTTTAACATGTGTCAGGATTGAGATTACAACCCCTACCTCACTAGTTATTTGTAATATAGTGTGACACAATTATCACATGCACCACAGAGCTTATAAGGGTGAGGGCTGCCCAAATGTACTTCTAAAGTGACTAACATAAGGGGGGCTGATATAGTCGGACAATGGGAAGTGTACTGAGTGTGAATGTGCTCAAAACCTTTAACCTACAGACACACACACACACACACACACACATATACACACACACACACACACACACACACACACACACACACACACACACACACACACACACTTGTACATTTGCCATGACTGAGATTAGAACCCCTACCTAAATAATTATTTGTACTATAGTGTTATGTGGTTATCGCACACACCACCAAGTTTACAGGGCAGAGGCCACTCCAACAGTATTTCTACAGTGAACGACATCAGCAGATCTTGTGAAGTAGGTCAATGGGAGGTGTACTGGGTGGGAATGGACTAAAACACTTATTCCTACACACATGCACATTTGCATTTTGTTGACTGTGTTATGTTGGTAGTATGAACCCCATGACATTCCCTACAAAGGCACTATGGATGAGGCATGGGCCTTTGCCAGAGGCCTGTAGGCCATGTGAGGACTGCCACAGGCCATCTGTAGTGAGCCAGTGCATTCTGTCACTCATATGTTCCCAGGCTGTCAGGGAGTGGACCCCCCTGGGGTGACAATGGTAAGTGACAGAACACCCTGCTGTGCTACTAGGCACCATACCTCTCTACATATTTGAGCCAGATATCTGGACAAAGCCATGAGTAATGGGTAACAAAGGCCTAAATATACAGACCATTGTAACTATTAGACTTACAAACCTGTTATGGTGATACAATAACATATGTTGCATTACCATGCATTTTTCTATAGGGTATGGAGTCTGAGACGCTACAATCCATCAATATTTTCTGACTTTAGACTTTCATAGTTTGCCAATGATTTGCCAGACCACCACTATTTCAGAATAAAGACACCACAGATATAATGAAAACCTGTGTACATTCTGCAAATGGTCTGTACATTTTTGAGGTATGGTGGGCAAAATGTAGGTTACTCCAACCTGTGTACTGTTCATATGTGTGGTCCCCTGTACATGACCTATGCAGCTTCTCAGCAGTAATGGATATTGACATCTGGACAGTGTGTACAACTCCCACCGTATGTGTAGCTGACATACAATATAGTTGGCACTGCATTTTATGGAACATGGTCCTGTCTACCACAGTACTGTACCTAGGCCAGTAGGACACAACAGCCATGAGAAGTTGCTGGCCACATCCAGACAAGTATTCCCCACCCCTGCATATTGTGGACATGCAACAAGTTATCATGTTGATTGGGACAGCCCTGGCAAGGTATGCTCTGCTGCTATTATTCTACAAACTTACATGTTACTGCATTTCTATGTGAATATGGGTGTGGGGGGGGGGCACACCTGTCAACAGTACACATTTGCACAGACTATGCTGATATTGGCTTTACATTTTGGTTTTATTTAGCATAGAATTGTTCCCTGTCTTGGAGAATAGAGGTATATCACTAAAGGCCACAGGTTAGATTGTAATGCCATACAATTGAGTTTCAGACTTCTTACCCTTCAGAGAGTCTTACTGCAACTGGAGGTCCTGCTGTGATATCACTGTGTTAGTCTGTAGGGAGGTATTCCATCATTGTCACCATTTGTGTGCCATTGCCAGACATTCCTTTATGGTTTTATATGGCTGACTTGCTGTGTGAGTCTGGGGGTGGGTATGGGATCCCCAAAGTGACATCCATGCATGTAACCTATGACTCCCCTTAGTTGGCCCCCACATATATTGCAGTGGGATTTGCCACCTTAAATGATACTGCATAGTGTGGGGAAGCCAGTATTGTGTAGACATTTCCTAGTGTCCCACATAACTCTCAGTTGTCTGCTGCCCTCCCAGTAGGCCACCTCATTCCCTTGCATGCATGCAACATTTTCATAGATACGCTACCAAAGCATAGTAATCCATTCATTTATTGTTAAGAAGACTGACTTACCTTGTGCCTACGGCAGTTGCGACAATGGTGTTTGAGGGCTGCCTATGTTGGACACACACACAGTACACTGCCTATACATGGTAAGTTACAGGTAATGTGATGTGTATCATCCATTTTGCTGTGTGTGTGACTCAGAGAGAGGTGTCAGTCCTTGGGCCCCTACAGTGTCAGTGTGTGTGCTATGCATTGCCTCTTTGCCAAGGCCTGGGCATACTGGGCATGCCTCCATCTGCCTACAGGAGCAGGCTCAGGGGCTTCCTATTCTTAGTCCCTCTGTGCCCATGGGGACCTTGGCAATGGTGGGTGGATGTGTGGTCCTTCCCCATGCTGTTCCTGCTGCAGCTGTTTTCACAGGACCATATTGTGTAGCATGGCACATATTATGAACATGTGTGCACATGTGGGTGTAGAGTACTGCAAGGCTCCACCAGATATGTGAAGGCAGTGAAACCATGACTTGAGCATCCCAAACACATGCTCTATTATGATCCTGGTTTGTGCGTGTGCCTCATTATGGCATTCTTGTGTGGGTGTGTGTGCATTTCTGATAGGAGACATCATCCATGGCTGCAGTGCATAGCCAGCATCCTCCACCAGATGGCCATATGGGATGCCCCCACTGACAAATGCCTAGTACAGCCGTGACAAATGTCAGATGTGAGAGTTGTGATAGCTTCCAGGGCTGCCAGCATGCACATTCATGATAATGCCCTGGGCATTGCACATAACCTGGCAGTTGATGTAGGGGAAGCCCTTGCGGTTTATGTAGACCCTACCCTGTTCACTGGATGGTTCTTTGATGTAGATTTGCATGCAGTCTATTGCACCCAGTACCTCCAGGTATTCTGCTACATGGTGGAAGAGATGCATATTGCTGGTCCTCTCCTCACGGGTGCTGGGGAAGTAAATGTGCTCACCAGTATGTGATAGCATGGTATCCAGGAACTGGTGGAGTACCCTGGATGCAGATACCTGTAAGACCCCCATGATGTCCCCAGTAGGTCTTTGGAAAGTACCTGTACCTAGTATTCTTAAGGCTATACATTCCTTGGTATTCAATGGGATGGGTTCCTCTCTGTTGACTTTGGGTCTGAGTTGAGGCCAGCACAGCTCGATGATTTGTTGCAGAATGTCTTTGTCCACCTTGTAGCGCTCTACTATCTTCAGATCATGTAGCCCCTGGTAAGTTACCCTGGGTCTGAACACTCTTCTCCTCCTCCTCAGTCTGTTGTCAGCATTATCTTCCTCACCCTCCTCAGCCTCTAGCACATACTAATAAATCAAAGCAATGGCAGCCCATAACATGTTTTTGGTTAAAATTCCCCTGCAGGTGTAAACCAATGGTGGAGAGTCTGTGGGGAAAAACAGACTGCTAGGTGGTTGCATAGTTTATACTGTTATACTGCAGATGCTGCCTGCATGATTGGCTGACTATGATGCATTCCACTTGCTAGCTATGTTATTTGTACTTGATTGCTTGCATTCTGCTATTTTCCATTTTTTTCTTTTTTTCCCCTTCCCATTTCTACACCTTTTAAGCCCTGAGGTGCCCCTCACAAACCCGGTGCCCAAATGTAAACAGTCCTGCTATTTCCAAGGGATTTTTTTAGGTTTTAGACCCGGTGTGCACTGAGCAAACCTGTTTAACTAATGTAAACATTAAGAAATGTCCCTCCCTGGATGCGAACATGCTCTTCATTTCATGGAATAAGTCAATACAGCCTCAGACACACCCCCTTGCTTAGCTCTGCTTAGGAAAACTTATCTGGGAGCCATGGAGGTCCAATGTGCTTGCACCAAGCATGACACACCCATTTTCATGTCTGCTGCTCCTCCTGCTTACACCACTGCCTTATAGCACCTACACGGTTAGATGCAGTTTGGCACTTAGATTCTTTTTGTGATTTAGTAAATTTCCCTCATTAACATACCCCACTGCCTTAATCCAGAGTTACTGCTCTACAACAGATCCTTTCCCCTTATGAACCACTGTTCCCTGGTATTGTTTTGATTCTGCATGCCATAGACTATAATGGCAAAATGCAGATTTCCCTCAAAATTGTGTTTTCACATCTTTTTTTTTTATTTTCACCATGATCCAGTTTGTGCTCTGCTGCTCTATGCTTAAACGGCTGAGATTGTCAAAAAAATGTAACTTTTATTATTTATAAAATGTAAACACATTTCCATGCCAATGGCCATATATTTGGCCATTGGCATGCCTAGAGATTATAATACATGCTTTTATTTGAGCTTTTATGCCTCCATTTTGATTTTTGCAGAAATGTATTCTGCTAGTGGCCGAATATATTTCTGCACATAACACTATTCCTGCACGGATGCCTGCCTGTTTCCTGAATAGCTAATTTACCTCATTTGCATGGTTTTCACCAGCAAATGAGGTAATAAGCATTATTCAGTGGCATCCATGCAGGAATAGTGCTACCACGCTCCTGCACGTCCCCAGGCTGGTTTACTAGATCGCACGGCAGCCATATTTTGTGCAGTAGCACTTACACTATTCTTGCATTCCATGTAAGTGTTACTGAATCACAGGGAATATGCAGATTTCTAGACAACACACAAAGCAAATATTTGCAATGTCTCAAGTTCACATTATTTCAAATACAGATGTTCAGAATGTAATAAATTCTAGTTTATTGTTTTCAGAAATCAGTAACAATATTGCACTGATAGGGGATAAGAGGGATCAGAGTGCAGATTTTAATCAGTTTAATAAAGTAAACAACAACTGAAATGATATACAGACTTCAGGGCAAATTAAAGAAGAAATGCATACCTTACCTCAAGTCAATGTTATGTATCTATCTATTTATAGGTTCATAGGTTCATAGGTTCATACTAGGCTATCTGCCCTAGGGCATTTATAAGCCTAGCCAGAGTGTGTGTGGCTTTCACCACCCCTTAGGATGAGAATACTATACCCATTAGTTTGCTGTGCCTCTGTCCAGCAGTGACACAGAGATGATTCCCGGGGTAAACCTACGATCTTCCATCCACTCGTCAAGATTTCTCTTGAACAGAGTCAGTGAGGGGCTATGCCTCACATGGACTGGGATTCTGTTCCATAGTGTAGGGAGTCTCTGGGTGATGAATCTGTCCCTCCAGCACATCCTATTTATATCCGTGTTGAGGTTTAAGTCTCTTGCTCTCGTGGCTCTGGTGGATTTGGATTTTTTGAGGTGGAGCATGTCCATTAATTCCAGGTTGGACATGGCCTTGTATGTCAGGCACAGATCACCTCTGAGCAGATGGTATGCGAATGAATAGAGCTGGAGTTTCTTCAGTCGGGCATCGTATGACATATGTTTGAGCCCCTTTATCCTTTTGGTGAGGAACTTTTGGGGTCTTTCCAACTGCTGCAGGTGTCTTATTTACCTGGAAAGTCCGACTGGATATAATTCCTTTTTCAGAGGAGGCCTGGATTGAAACGCTCCACATTTACAACAGGTCAGTTGTACAAAATATCAAAACATTACAGCAGAGAAGTAACACATAGATGCAGTGTAATAAGAAGTAACACATAGATACACATTTACAACAGGTCAGTTGTACAAAACATCAAAACATTACAGCAGAGAAGTAACACATAGATGCAGTGTAATAACAAGTAACACAAAGATACAGTGTAATACCTACAGAGTTCTTAATACATCAATTTTGCATATATAGACTAAAGTTTATACACTTTTCTAATAATAGAGGATACCAATATGTGTATCCACCAAATCCTTTATGTATGTGCATGACTATGGCAGGATAACACAGATAAATAATAGGTTTACTATCATAATTGCGAAGACAACCCAGTTGACTGCACTATGTTCGAACACGGAAAGTCGAACACGGCAATGTCGAACTTCACAAGCAAGCCTAGGAATGGGTTTTAACATGGGTCAAGATAGGGGCCAGGTTTGTAGTTTGGCAATAGCAGTGAACCCCTATCTCGGCCCATGTTAAAACCTGTTCCTAGGCTTGCTTTTGAAGTTCAGCATTGCTGTGTTCGACTTTCCGTGTTCAAACATAGTGCGGTCGACCGAGTTGTCTTCGAAATTATGATAGTAAACCAAATAATACTGTATTATGATGGAGTGATAATAATTAAGAGAAAATAGACCAATTACTAATTGAGAAAAGTTGCTGGAAGTTTTTGGGGGGAGAGATTGAGTCAGACTAATTACTGTAAAGACACAGAGGGTGGGGAGAAGATAAGAAGAATAGGGAGGAGAGGATAGAGGATTTGGATAGTGAGGGGGGGGGTTGCAAGAAGGTACTCATAAGTTATCCAGGGTTGGTGCATAAGCATAGCTTTGTATTCAATAAATGGGATTTGAGTGTTTTTTTTTTTTAAACTGCAGAGCAATTGTAGTTGTCCATATATCTTTCAGCAATGAGTTCCAGATATTGGATATGCATGTAGAGTAGAGGGAATATCCAGCAGCATTACTGGATTTGGTAACTTTTTTAGAATGATTTATTATCTGAGCATAAAGACTGGCTACTAGTGAGAGTAGAAGGTTATGCAAAGCAATTTTTTAAGGTTGATTTAGAAGTATATGGGCCAAAGTAAGTTGGTTATAAGTTAAGAGCTGGGATAGTTCTAGCCAGTTAAGTTGTCTGAGTGCAAGCCAATGGTGTGTTCTAAAGTTGGAGTCTGTTGCAAACTTTACAATGTTTTTATAGCAAGTATCTAATTTTGCTAGGTTTGAATTTTTAGGTTTGTCACAAGGGGTGAGGCATATAGGAGTGTGGAGATCAGGTGTGTTATTGCATTGGTAGCCTTTGTGCTATTGGTTAGGTATTGTCTGTTTCTGTAAAGAGTACCAATTTTTTTATTTGCTTTCTTGACTGTCTGGGCTATGTTTAGGTCGAATTTCATAGTATTGTCAATAACAACAACCAGAAGTTTAGTCTGGGAAAACAGAAGAAATGGTGGTATTGTTTGCAGATGTGATCTTAAATGGGGTGAGGGGATCTATAGCGCTAGTGTTTTGGTTATGTTGGGATTTAGAATAAGTTGAACTTCAGAAAGCTATATTTCTCCTGCAGAGAAGGATTGCTGCATTAGTTGTTGTAACTGTTGGACTGATGATGCAGCGCATATTAATGTAGAATGATCTGCATATTGGACTATGGTGGCATGCAGGGTGGCAGTGTATAAATTGTTAGTGAAAAGTGTGAAAAGGAGGGACCTAGAATGGAACCTTGTGGTACACCTAGAGTAATGGACAGTAGAGGAGATATATTTTGTTTCCATTTTACAGGTTGCTGGCACCCTATGTAGTCTTTGAACCAAGTAATTTTGGATTGACTAAAGTTTAGTTCTAAGAGTACTTGTTTACATTTTTATGAGAGATGGTATTGAATGCTTTTGCTAGATCTAGAAAGATGGAGGCTACTATTTTACCATTATTCCTATGTTGATTAATGATTTTTGTGAAACTTATTAGGGCAGAAGTAGTGCTGTTGTAGGGCCAAAATCCATGTTTAGTTTTGGATAGTAGGTTGTTATCAATGAGATATTATATAATTTGCCAGAGGATGCATCTTTCTATAACTTTAGACAGGGGTGACAATATAGCTGTTGGCCTGTAACTGGACATGTCTAATGATTTTCTCTCTTTGTGTAGTGGAATGATGTGTAAAATTCTCCAGATTGCTGGTACATTTTGTTCAGAGATGCATCAGTTTATTAAGAAGGATACTGGGCAGGAGATGACATCAGCAACCAAACTGAGATATTCAGTTGGTAGGTTATCAGCTATTGGTTTGATTTTTTTTCATTATTTTTTATCATGTCTGTTTGTACAGGCTGCAAATTGAAGGTGCTGCTATCTGGGCTTGCTGTGAGATTTTCTGTGAAAGTGGTGGAACAATTATTTGTGAGGGCTAGTATGGACTCTGTAAAATACTTATTAAACTGCATAGCTACAGAGCCTGAGTTGTTAGTGGTTATAGGGGGTGGGGGTACTGGTGTTTCCAGGCTGTAGAATTTTATTAATAGCAGACCAAAACTATTGAGGATTATTTTGATGTTCAGTTTGAATGTCTTTGTAGGGATTAATCTTGTCCTGTTTGATTTGATTTTTAGCTTTATTTCTAAGTGCTTGATATATCTGTTTAATCACTTGTGATTTGCTTTTTTTGCCACAGATTCCAAGCTTTATCTCTTTTAATAGTGATCTGGTTTCTTTTGTTAACCATGGGGCATAGTTGGCCTTTATTCTTATTGTTCTTGGGGGAGCTAGTCTATTCAGAATGTTCAGAAAGTTAAGTTGAGGTATTCTATAGCTTCCTGTAGGGGGAGATGTTTCAGTGGTAACCAATTACAGAGCTTAAGGGTGGGGATCCACTTTTATTTTTTGAATTTGAAAAATAGCAAATGTCACAATATCAAGACCAGGATGTCAAAAGAGTAATATATCACATTTTCATTTTCCCATATTGCTGAATAGCAAAATTGCAGTTTAAGAAGCATTTTTAAGGTTTGAATGCAATACTGTGGCTTTAAGGATGTTTACATTGTACTGAGAAAGAAAATGGCCAGTGTAATGTTGCACACACTGGGAAGTTTCTGAGAAATGTTTTACACTAGTAAGTCACAAGATATTAAGTAAGTTGTGATTGTAGAAGGGTATATGTTTTATTTGGAACGTATAATTTTGCAAAGTATAGTTTGTATAGTGAGTTAAAAGATAGAGCTGTGGTTTTCACATGGATGTGGGCATCCTGTGGGTTTTACCATTTCTCTCAGTGTAGTGCGATCTTGGAACTGTTATATTTTATTTCCTGGGGGTATGGGGGTCACAGCCACCTACATGAGTGATGCAGGGGGTCACAGCCCCCTGCAAAAACATAGAAACAATCAAATCAAATTATTTTTCCAGACTGTTGGGTGGTGGGCTTGATCACAGTATGCTTTCTTAATGCACATGTAGTGGGGTTTGGATGTACAGCATATCTATTTCAAAAGATGTGAAAATTTTAAGTGACTGTGTTAAGTTATTATAGTTTGTTTTCTGTTGTGAAGTATAGAATATATACACAGTATTTATGTTATTGGATTGGATATTATATATGTTTAGTTTCTTCGGTGTATATGCAAGGTGTAGTGGTGTAATGTAATTTCAGTTTAGGAAATTTTGATATTTTGAGGTTTTGATGTTGTAGTAGTTGAGCCATGTACATGTTCAACATTGTGATTTTACATGTTCACAGTCTCGATATTATGACATTTGGTACTTTAATAATTCAAGATATGAAAGTAGATCCAAGGGTGGATATGAAATTTTGAGTGTTGAAGTTTTTTTGTTCCTAATTTAGTAATAGCTGGTTAGTTTCACTGGATTTATTCACTGCCTAAGTAGAATAGTTGGAAGATGATCACTGAGAATATCTGTAAGACAACCAGCATGTAAAGACAGAGAAGGTATGTTTGTTAATATCCAATCAAGGATGGATTGCCTATTTGATGTTTTATCAATTCTAGTGGGGGCTTATATGATTTGGGTGAAGCCATGGAGGTTTATGTGATTTGAAGGGTTTTGTGAGTTACAAGTATTCCAATCTATCTTGAAGTCCCCCATAATAATTGTTTCCTGGGGAAGAGAGTTTGAGGAACAGTAGAGGATGTGTTCTCGGGTGGATATGTTTGTTAACTGGCAGTATATAGGTTCCAACTATGTTTAAGTATTTTTTTTGAGTTGAGCTTAAGTTTTGTAAAGATTACTTCTGCATTATCAAAGTCAGGAGTATTTTGTTGCAGGATCTTTAGAATAAGGTTACTTTTAAATAGAATGACTATTCCCCCTCTTTTTTGCCCTTTCTATCTACTCTATACACACTGTAACCTGGAGGTAGAATTTCATTATTGTTAATTTCTGATTTTAACAAGGTTTCAGTAAACAGAGAAATGTCAGGAGAGTATTGGGTAAGAGTGGCATGAAGTTGTTGGGTTTTTTTAACTATACTTCTAATGTTCAAATTTAGTAATAGGAGGTCAGATCCTTTCCAAGAGATGTTTAGTAAACTATGGCTGCCATATAGGAGTGTTTGTTGGAATGGGTTGGCGTTGGGGCCAGGTTTTGGATGGATATCTCCACTAAGGGTTAACTGTGAAGTGATGTGTTTGTTATGGTCTTGAGGAATTTTACTATGATTGTGTTACTATTAGTGTTTCAGGGCAAAATAAAGAAGAAACACATACCATAGTTCAAGTCAGTGTTGTTGCTAGCTCTATAAAAAGCATTTTCAGGTTATCTATAAAGGGTGTGGCAGTCCAGCACCAAATCATATTATTACTCTGTCATTGTTTAAAGTTGAAAGAAATGACAATATTTCATTGTTTACAAAAACGAAATTATGGAATAATGTACTGAATAATACTGACACATAAATTTCAGTTAAAAATAGACCTCTAGTAGAAGATATGAGTGCAGTTTTGTCAGGATTTAAAGGGTCAAAGATTATAAGAGTTAACAGTTCTAAGTGTAATGGCGCCATATAAATAAAACAAAAAAGTGCCGGACCAACACAGCTAGACAAAAATAAATTTATTCAGAATAAAAGTAAGCCCTTTCAACATAGTTCAAATTGCTTTATCAGACTCACTCTGTGAAATGCAAACTCTGTTTAAATAGTAAAACACGCACGAGTAAAATGAGTACAAACAATTCAAAACCAATTAACTCCAATTAGGACTATGTTAACCCACACTTCTTAAAGAGACAAACTTTGTAAATGCAGTATGCCTTTTCAAAGTCAATCACAGAAATATAAATGGATATGAAAAATACATATATACACAGTTATAGATGAAAAAATGTAAATTCTAAAATATAAAAACTTCATAAGTGCATTCTGACTGTTTAAAATCTATTAAAAAGTATATTCATTCTGAATTAATGTTTCAAGGCATGTGCTTTAAGGAAAGGTTTTAGTGAAAGAACCCCATTCAAACCAGGGGCTCTGTCTGCATTAAGGAGAAGAATCCACTTTTGTTCTGCTAATTCTGTCCGATTTTTAATGTATCCTCCTCTTATCCCTTCAACTATTACCTCTAGTACCAGAAACCTAAAACTATGTTCTGAACCATGCTCCATAACATATAGGGCTAGATCATTGTTGTCCTTGACATTCCTAGTGTCTCTGTAATGTTCTAAAGTTCTCTCTCTCAGTTGCCTATTACTTTTACCTAAATAAAAGGCATGACAGTTTAGGCAATAGCGAAAATAGACAATATTACTAGTCCTGCAGTCTGCATAGAAATCTGTTTCTATCTTAAACTTAATGTGGGGAAATCTGTAATTGGCTCCTATGTGAATATATCTACATGCTGCACAGTTCCTACATTTGTAAGTTCCCATCCTATCTGATCCCAATCTCTCATTCAAATTAGATGAGTTGTAGTAAAGATGTCTTTTCAATGACTTGTTATTTTTGAAAGAGAAGTGTGGTGTAGCATCTATAACATTTTTCATTTCATCAGTGGTATTCAAAATATTCCAGTTGTTTTTTATAATATTACAAAACCTATTTACATCACTGGAATATGTTAGAGGGAACCTAAGTGTCCCTCCGACCTTCTCTACCATGCATTCTTCTCCAAGTACTGCCTCGGCATAATAGGGTCTGCATTTCCCTTCTCTTTCCTTCCATGCATCTGTAATACAGCTGTCTGTCTCTTTTTCAAAGATGCAGTCGCTAGTTCCAGTTGTCCATCATCATTGTGCAATTGCATTACTCTGTATAGCTGTCCTTTAATTAAATTTTTTGAAACATGTCTAGGATGCATGCTGTTTTTGTGTAATAGATTTTTCCTACAATCTGGTTTCCTATACATGCTAGCTCTTAAGTGAGTTATCTCTCTTTTTCTAACAATGACATCTAGAAACTCTATCTTTTCCATGGAATATTTATATGTAAATCTTAAAAAAAATCTGTGAAATTATGTAAATATTCTATGAACCTCTCTAGTGTCTCTATCGGTCCTTTCCATAGGAGAAAAATGCCGTCCACAAAATGTGTATACCATACTATGTGTCCACAAAATTCATTAGCTTGCAGCAATATGTCCCTCTCCCATTGTACTAACACAAGGTTGGCGTAGCTATTGGCACATGCTGTGCCCATGGCTACGCCAACCTTCTGTACATAAAAACTCTGCTCATACACAAAGACATTATTTTCTAAGACAAGCTCTAATAGAGCACATAATAAATTAATCTTCTCATTTGTAAAACAGTGATTAATATTCAAGAAGCTCCTGATGCTTTTAACCCCCATGCATTGGGAATCACTGTAAAAAGGGACTCAATGTCCATAGTTACCAGACAGTAATCATTATTTAAATTAGAGGTGGTGACATATAACTTTTGTAAAAATGATTTAGTATCTCTGTGGACTGTGTCACACCCTCCCAATAAAGCATACAAATTATTTTCCACATAAATGGAAAGTGGATCTGTCACCCAGCCTTTCCAGATACTGTTGGGCACATGGGTGGACATTCAATGTTTTTATGTACTTTGGGCAAACCATAGATCATGGGATCAAGCGGCTGTTTCACATCAAAATACTGAAATAAATTCTCATTACTCATGCCTGTCATAAGCATGTCAAAAACATAAAATGATACTTTTTCAATAATACCATTCACAATAGGCTTAGATATGCATAAATACATTTTGTCATCACACAATAATGTCTCCATTTGTGCCATATACATTTCCCTATCTAATACCATTATGCCGCCTTTATCGGCTGGCCTAATCTCTAAAAATTTCACGGCTTTCAGCTCTCTTAATGCAGCATATTCATCAGAAGTCATATTATAATATTTAAGTTTCGCACCACTTTCATATTCTTTCCTTATCCGCCTTTCACAAATGTCAAAGAATGCATCCACTTTTACATGTGGTGGACGAATATAAGTACTTGTTTTTTTTTAAATATCTATGTTATCAGTGTTACTTAGGAACATCTTCAGCATTAATGTTCTACCAAACAATTTCAAGTCTTTCAAAACATCAACTAGGTCTGCTTTATGGGCCAGAATAAAGGAATGATCTTTATTCAACAAAGATAGCTGTGTAAGTGTTAATTCTATTGAAGAAATATTCAAAACAACTCCATACTAGGTATGGACATGTCTTTAGAGTTACATGTTGTGTTAGATTTCAGTAACAAGATTTTATGGAAAAATAAAAATGCTACCTAATGTACAGTAGTGCAAATGGATACTGCTTGTAAGAATTCATATGCAGTAAATTGTGCAACTGTACAGAATTTGATGAATTGTTATGACAGGAAGACACAGCTTTATGGGTTAAAGATAAATTCCAGTTCAGCTGCCACAGCTGATGTCAGGGAGTCAAATTATCACATTTTCAGAAACAGTATAAGGCAAACTAGGAGGAAGTGGCCAGTAAGAAAAAAAGTACCAGTACACATATTAGGGAAGCACATGTTTTATAGGGAATACCAGAAATGACAATCAATTTAGTTCACAAAATAAAGGGTTTACAGTTACAGATCTGGCAAATGCATTTTTTGTGTTATTGTTTTGCTTAGCAGACATTGTTAAGACCTTTGAATTATGGTAATAAAGTGCTGTAATACATAAATAATATCTTGATACAGGCAGAGACAGAAAAGCATTAACAGATATTAAATGATATTTTGATAGTTTATAGAATGTACAATTTGAAGGCAATGCTACTTTTAAAAGTGAATGCACAGTCAAAAGTTCATATCTCTTGCAAGAAAAGACTGCAGCATAAATATTATGTGTCATCAAAGTCACAGGTTCAAATCGCATGTTGAATAAATGCAAATACTTGTATAAAGGACAAACAGGTAAAGTTCCAGAATTAGATCAGTTCATCTCTGGTAATAAATGTGTATATATAAACAGTATAATGCTGTATATATTTTATGCAGGAATCACAGTTTATCAAGCATACCAGAGACACAGACTTACACAACTAAGTTATCAGATTACAGGCCAGCTCAGTGAGTTGAATTAAAGATGGTACTGTATGCCATAAACAGTATGGTAAAGATCAGTTTAATATTATTAGTTACAGTTTTATGCAGTAACAGTTCTTACTATTTATCCAAGAAAACTGCAGACAGTAATGATAAATCCTTGCAGCTTTCAGTAGTACTGAAAGAATTAAATGATGTCAGCTAAAGGAACAGCTATGTTAAGGCAGTGGGTGGAGACTTGCACAATGATGAGTAAATTACAGCCTGAAAGTTCAACAGTTAAGATTAATTTTTATAAAGGTGCAGAAATGCAAACAATGATAAAATATTAATGCAGTGCCCTATTACTACATTACTTTCATCTGAGGTTAAGACAGGGAAAAACAGTGCCACTGAGGTTTCCATTTAATTTAATAAAAAAGTTACAGCCTTCCCATTTCACTGCAGTACATTAGTTACAGCTACAGACTTGAAATAATGTATTTATTAGTAACATTGGTGTAGTTAACTATAGTGCATTATCAGTATGCTAACAGACTTACAAGAGTTTATTAGCAGCATATGGTTGTTTCATGCAGAAAAAATGTAATGCTATCAGTTTAGAATTGTTAAAGCTGTAAATGTTGTTTTAAGGACCCGATACTGCTTTTTTATGCTTTGCAGATCTTGTTACAAAAATACACACTGTCAGTTTTGGATATTTAAATAATTTCCAGCTTGACTTTTTAGAATGTAGAGTAAATACTGTCAACATTGCATCAGCCACCCAGCCTTGCAAAGGAGATGGAAAATGGGATGTTTGGAATGCCTAAGTGTAAAATGAACAAAGAAAGCAGCCTTTTCAATACCTCAGCAGTGACTAGGACAATGCAGAGTAAGGCTTAAACTTGCAAGAGTTGGAGTGCACAGCTCAAGTATCTAAAATGTGTATACAGCAAGTGGCCATTTCTTCAATATTTATTGGAATGTATTTCATTTATCTAAATTCTTTAAAGTTAAAATGTATATACAGCAGATGTGCATTTATGCAGTTTAGAGTTAAAACAAGCATGCACATTTTTTAATGTTCTCAGACAATTGTATAACAGTACTAGCTTTCAGTTTATGCTTTTATCTGTGTTCAGACAATATTGAGTAATAGTTTACTTTCTGGAAGATAACATTACCAGATTTCAGTTTATGCTTTCATCTGTGTTCAGGTAATACTGACAGAAAATATATTCCTTTAGTATTAATTTAGTTACTTTCCAGAATATAACATTTATACACAGCTATTTTAGACAGTCAGTATAAATATGTATCCCTTTAATGTAAATTTCAGTTAAGGATCAGAATATGATATTCATACTCAGTTATGCATTCAACATTGTGCATTTCAGTCAGATTTCAGAATATAACATTCATACTCAGTTATACATTTCTAACCAAATTACTAGGCAGTTTATACATGTAGTTACATCACACTTCACATTATTCAGCCATTAGATTTAAGATTAAGTGACATAATTATTTGTAACAGGCTTACTTACTACATCATACATTTCTAACAGCATTACTACATCACACTTCACATTATTCAGTCATTAGTTTTAAGGGTAAAGTGACAGAATTATTTTTAACAGGCTTATTAAATTGTCTAAAGAATAAGTACTAATAGTTATTTAATTAATTTATAGAATACCATGCACCTTACATAATTATTGTACATTAGACAGAAAAAAGCAAATACCTGAATAGAGAAAGCATAGGTTTTAGTAAAAGTACTTCTACTATTACACCACATATATATTTAAGACACACATTTAAAAGGGAGACATCGATTACAGCACACATAAATTAAAAAGATAAATAGACAGGATAATTAGTAACAAATCTAGCTGAAACTTTACAGACACAAGTTAATACAGTATGTAGTAATTATGCTTCAAGGTTTATATATTATAGGTGTAAAAAAATAAAATTCACCAGTTACAACATATTAAAGAATTGTTCAGTTATAATTAAATCATAAAGTTAAGAGACTTCAATCCAAACTTACCATAAATGCTCAAGTGACACCTAGTGGTCAAAATTAAAATTGCAAGTTTATTTACCAGATTAAAAAATATTTTATTTTATTTTATTTATTTTTATTTATGTTTGATGATGGGGGAAGTCCACTGAGCCATAAAGAGCCCATTTTCAGTGGAGGCCCGGGGAAAAAAGCTCTAAATATTGCAAGTTACATATTACATGTTACAAAAGAATAACAAAAATTTGTACAAAACAATTAAAACATTTACAGAAATATAATACATTATGTAATAAGATTTTAGGGAGTTAACATTTAAACAGAAGGTTACTAGCCCTTTTGGAGGTTGGGTAAACTGAAAATTTGCAGAAAAAGACATTTTTGTCAAATAAGCTCTTTGCAAGTAAACATTAAATAAGTAGCTACTAGCCCTTTGCAAGTTAGGTGGATTATTTTTCATGGAGAGTGCACAAGAACATTGGGTTATGGAACGTATAGTACATTAGATAGCAGAGAGAAGATCAGTCCCTGGTAGGGAAAGACTGTTTTAGGTTGAGATGAAGCAATAGAATTGGTAAATGGTAATGATTTCAGTGCAGGGTAGAAAGAGATGGAGTGGAGAGGGATTTATGTTGGAGCATGACATGGGCATTCCCATTTGTTTGATAGGTAAGAGAATAGCTGAGATTTGAAATTGGTATGTTTTGGAAGGTTGCAAAGGTTGGGGGGGGGTGCCACTGCTTGGCTAAGGAGCAGGGCAGTAGTAGGTGGCCAGGAGGTTGTGCTGGTTTGTGTTTTGGTTTGTGGATCTGAGTTGGCGGTTGGGTATATATATATATATATATATATATATATATATATATATATATATATATATATATATGTATATGGTTTTAAGGATGTAGTGAGAGATGGGCAGTTTGTGGGTTTAAAGATGAGCTTGTGGGCAATGGTGAGTTCTAGTTAACTGAGGTAGATGGGGAGTTCAAGTCAATTGAGGGTGAGGAGGGAGTAGCAGTGGTGGGATGCATTTTTGAATTGGTTGCAAATTTGCAGATCTTGTGGTAGAATTACACAAGTTTGGATTGTAAGCTGAGGTGGAGATTTGTGAACAGAGGGGGCACCATACATCAGGGAGGGGAGCAGGACGGTGGATGCCAGGGTTTGATGGGTAGATGGACTGAAGAAGTGGTTGTGTCTGTAGAGGAGACCTATCTTTTGGTGTTTTTGTTTTGACTGCGGAGTGGATGTGGGTATCACATTTTAGTTCATCATCAATGAGGATGCTGAGAAGCTTGGTGGTGGGAATGATTTCAAGTGGGTGTTGTTCTGGCTCTGTACAGTAAATGAGGTTTTATCAATAATAGAGTTTTGGGTAGGGGAAAAGCTCATTAGTTTGGTTTTATTTGCATTTAGAGCTAAGTGGTTGGACTGCATCCAGGTTTCAATTGTGGAGAGGGCTAATTGGGTTTTTGCAAGGAGCTCAGAAGGTGAGAAGGCTGAACAGATGATAGTCAAGTCTTCTGCATATTGGATGGCAGATGACTCTGGGATGGAGTGGTGAACATTGTTAATAAACAGGTTATAGAGTGGAGGGCCGAGACTGGAACCTTGAGGGATACCTGTGGGTGTAGAGAAGAAGGGGGAGGTTGAAGTTTTCCATTGGACAGTTTGTTGGTTGGCTAGGTAGCTGGAAAAACTAGGCTATGGTGGAGGGAGAGAGATGTAGGGTGGAAAGTTGGGATATGAGTAGGGTGTGGGAGATGGTGTCAAAGGCTGTTGGCAAATCTAGGAGTAACATAGATACAAATTTGCTTGAGTGTCATTCAATGTTGATGGTTTCCAGAAAGGAAAGAAGGGCCGTCATGGTGGAGTGGCCAGGGCGGAAGCCATGTTGAGTAAAGGAGAGGAGATTGTTTTAGGTGTGTCATTAGTTGTACTTGGATGGTTTTCTCTAGAATTTTAGAAAGAGGAGAAAGGATGGCAATAGGCCTGTAGTTGGTGGTGTCAGTATTCTTGCCACCTTTGTGTAGGGGGATGATGTAGGCATGGCGCCTGATGGAAGGTATATATTATTCTTGTATTGATCTATTTATAAAAATAGAGATGGAATAGGTGATGCTGTCTGCAGATAGTTTGAGGAAGGTAGGTGGAAGATTGTCAGGTACATTGCAACAGGGCTTGAGTTTGAGGCGGAGTCTTTTTATAGTGCTTGTGGGAATGGGATTAAGGCAGAAAGGTGTGGAGGAGGTAGGTGATTGGGGTGGAGGTTGTGGTGGGATGGGCTGGGGTTGGAGGAGGGGGGTGGGAAGGAGGTGGTTAGTTTGGCTATGCAGTCTATGAAGAATGAGTTGAACTGGGAGGCTGTGTCAAGGTCAGAGAGGGTGGGATTAGGACAGGGGTTTTCTTTATTACCAGGGTACAGAATTGATGAGATGGAGTCCCAGAATTTTTTGGGGTTTGTTGAGTGCAAGGACTGGAGTTTGGAGTAGTGAGCTTTGCGATCTTTAGTTATTAGCTTTTCTGTGGAGTTTCGGAGATGTTTAAATTCTAAGAGGGAGTTTGGGTTTTTAAGTTTTTGATGCTGTTTCCATTTTTTGTCCCTTTGTTGCATTGCTAGTTTAGTTTCTTTTGATAACCATGGGCAGGGATTGGTTTTGATGCATTTGGTTCTGGGGGGGGGGGGCTTCCTGGTTGTGGAGGGTCAGGAATGAGTGGTTAAAGTAGGATACAGCATCATCGAGTGGGAGGGTTTTTAGAGGGGACCAGTCAATGCACTTTAGGCATTCTGAGAAAGTTTGGGGATTAAAAGAGGAGAAGTTACTGTAATGGTGTTATTTTTTAGAGGAGATGGGAGCCAGTCAGTGCAGGCAGTTAAGTGATCTCTGAGAGGATCTATTATTATTCCAGTTTTAGTGATTGGATTTGGATGAGTTGTTAGGATCCAGTCAATGATGGCTCCAGAGTACCATCTTTATTTGGTCTGGTTGGTGAATTAATTAGTTGGGACAAATTGTATAGGTTGATAGTGTGGGAAGGGGAATTGATGTTGGTATCACCAAGAATATAGGTTTCATTGTTTATGTGGGAGGAGAACCACGACAGGATGTTCTCAAGTGTTTTGATGTTATCACCTGGGGGGATATAGAGGGCAGAGATACATATGGATTTGTGGTTGTTTATTTTTAATTAGCCTATTGTAATTTCAGCATTGGCAAAGGTTGGAATTTTATTGGTGTAGGGAGTTATGATATGGGAGGAAGAGTAGATTATAGCTACTCCACCTCCTTTTTTGTGGGCTTTGTCATTGTGAATGATTTGGTAACCTGGTGGTAACATTTTGTGATCTTTTAAGTAGGATTTGAGACAGGTTTCAGAAATGGTGGTTATGTCGGGGTGGTAATGGGAGTGCCAGGCATGGAGGTTAGGGATTTTGTTTCTAAGGCTTTGAGCTTTAAGTGTAGTGAGGTGAATGGACTTAGGTTTTGTGGGTTGAGATGAGGGATTGGAGACATTGATGTTAGAGGTGGGTCCGGGGTTAGGGTGGATGTCGCCAGCAAGTGAGAGAGAGAATTGGTGGAGGAGTAGAGTGCAGTAGTGTGGTGGGGATGAGTAGTATGGGTTGAGTGAGACTAGTGATTTTTTGGTATGACATTTAGGAGATGAGTGCAGGGGGGATGAAGAGTGGAGTAGCTTAAGTTTGAATAGATATGTAGTGTTGGAGCTGAAGAGTTCATGTGAGATGGATGAGTAAGAGGGGGCTAAGGATGATGGTATGAAGCAGTGGAGTGTGTAAGCGAGATATGGTAAGGGTTGGGAAACTGTGTAAGATAGGTCAGAAAGGAGAGAGAGATTAGGAGGGCTAATGGAGTAATTGTGAGTGCTGATGAGTAGAGTATTGTCAGAGGGGTTGTAGAGTGGTTAATGTGAGGTTTAATAGGTGGGTGGAGTTTGGCTGAGGATAATTGTGATTGGATTGGGGTGGGGTGGGGAGGAGTTTGGGTATGTATAAAAGTACAGATAGTGGGGGTGAGTGGGATTTGGGGACAGGGTAGGGGACAGGAGTGAGCCCGTACAGTGAACGGAGAGGTTAGAGACAAGAAGGCGTGATTGGTTTTATATTAATTCTGGTGATCATTATAAAGTAATTACAGAAGTAAATCACATTTTGGTAATTTCAGAGACAACTATTATTTCATATTTTAAAGTAACTACAGAAATAAGCTACCGGTGTATGTTCAGGTATCTTCATGAGGAGTTGTTAGATCAGGTATTATTTAAATGTACAAAAATACAGTATTCTTTTTGTATAAGTCTAGAAATGCAGCCATGTTAAAGCAGGCTTCACAACTTGCATACAGTTTCAGTGAATGCACTTTCAATCAGCGAAAATAACCCTCAGTCAAGAATACTGATAAGAACAGAATGTGCTGTACGTTTGAGTACAAACACATTTGTTTGTATGGTTCAAAGGCATGGGAACCAAGGCTAAAGAGGAGTGTAGAAACTTACAAGGCTTTGGTATTATTAGGAAATCCTCCAGACACAGTTAGTTAAGTTAAATGAACTCATTTGGACTGATATTCAAAAATTCTTTGCAGTGCAGACACTCTAGTATGAGTGCTGATATCAAGTCAAATATCCAGCATTCCAGAATATTAATGATATTATTCAGGAGGAAAGGAATATCAGCACTGTTATCCATCTTTCCAGAATATTAGAGAATTTCTACAGACTGTTACAGTTTATCAGCACTGTTATTGGAGACAGTATTCAGATATTGATCACATGTACCTTTATTGTACATAAAGTATTTTTAATTGAACTACAGTGTGTGCAGACTTTATTCTGAAATATAGAAGAATACTTGGCACATAAAGGAGAGACTGACATCTGTTCAGCATAGCTCTGGGTAACTAACAGGTAAAAGATATTCATTCCAGTCTCATTTCAGTTTCTTCCAGTTGTTTCTAGCTCATTCGTGTATATCAATTATTTCACATATACATAATCTAACATTAGATGTCACACTAATGCTTTGAAAAATATATCAAAATTATTAAATATATTACTTTTTGTTAAATCTGAGCTAATTTTTCTACATATTTCAATTTGTGTTACTGAATGCTTTCACTGGTAAATGCAGTGGAAGCCGTACTATGGTAGTACCAAAGTAATCCTTAATCTCTGCCAGTTCTGTTGAATATAATTCTCATTCCCTGGCAAGAGCCAGAACTCCCTGATTACATTTTAGTCCCCTTCTGTAACATAATTCCATTCCAGTGCTACTTTGCCTAATCAGAGATACATTTTTTATATTAATTTTGCCATATCTCTAACACTATTTATTTTCCCCCATTAACTAGCATCTCCACTCAAATGCCATATTGCTCTGTACAAAGTGCTGCTCCCTCCCTCGAGTCCAAAGAACAATAACAGATGCAATCAAAGCATGATTTAAGTATTACTCCCTGTTCTTTCTATACTGAACCTGTTTCTGTAGTTTCTGTGTAGGCTGCTTTATCTTCTCATGCAGTCTAATATTATTTCCTTCTGCATTTGTCAAATGATTTATTATATAATGCAGATAGTACAAATAAGGGAAGGGTAATGACATTTATAACATTAAAGAAACAAAACAATATTTCACTTATTCTTCTTAAAATAAGCTAGCTATTGGAAAGCAGTTAGATAGAGAGTAGAATACCATTCATTTTATATTTGTGCAGTATCAGTCCTAAATGATTAGCTTTCCACTTCATCTGGGAAATGTGGTTAGAATAACAACTGTAAACTTGGCAAAGAAGAAATCAACTACTTTTTCTAGATGAACATTCAAATGCACCTTAAAATGTGCAAGAGATAGTTACTCACTGAGATCCAAAGAAGCATTCAAAAGGTAATCTGAGATTAAAAAAAGCAAATACCTAAACAACTGTTTCATATTTAAAAGGAAACTCCCCACAAACTCGTTGTTTGTTTCATCACAGACTGTGTTTCCTTCCCTTTAATCTAATCCAAAGAATGAAACATACAATTAAAACATGATTTAAGTTTTACTCACAATGTTTTCTGCCTCTGCCTAATTTTTGCAGTCTCTCTGTACACCGTTTTTGTCCATCTTTGAAATCTCATATTATTTATTTCTGATCATTAAAACAGTATCTATTATATCATACAGCCACTGTTTTGATATTGAGTAAGTAGGCTGAAGGGTAGCATCATATAAGACATTTACCAGTTACTGACAGACCTTCAAGATTGTCAGCAAACTTTAAAGTGGTTTATGTGAAGATCCTCAACACATAGCCAATCCCTAATTTTTTTTATTTTCATTTTTTTATTCTTTGTTGACTAGGTTAAGCTCACTTGACTAGTGACCACTTTTCAGGGGACACCCAAGGTGGTATTTTTACCACCAGATGAAAGTTTGCCAGGGCATGAGGGAACTTTCCATACTCACCATTTCATGTCAGTGGGACCCATTTTGCATAGGGATTTTGGAATAGTGTAGTACATGTGATGAAGATGTAATTAAATTAGAAGACACAAGAATTTTAACAAGTGAAGAAAGATTACAAACTATGGGGAGGAAAGAGAATCTGGAATTTGGGAAATAAGAGATGTTCTGGAACAGCTGTATTCTGTAGAAATACATTAAAAGATATTAAGTGTAACTTATCAAAAAGGGAAAGATTAACCACTGTGGAATTAAAATGGAAAGAACAAGAATACAGAATTATAACATCATAAGCTTTTACTAATTGTAAAGAAAGTGAAAGTTTATTTAATCAGATGTTAGACTATATAGTGATAAATATGAATATTATAATAACAGGAGACTTTAACTGTGATTTAAGAGACAAGTGTAAAAAGAAAGAAAATGAAATAATAAAAATGTTCGAAGTTATAAGATGTGGTAAGTTAAAACTTTGGGACAAAAGTTCATGGATGTACAAAAAGGGGGATGTATAGAATTGAAATAGATTATTTTATAGTATCAGAAGGGTTAGTTATAGAAGAATGAGAGGCAATGAGATGTGACAAAATAGGAAAAGAAAAATATAAAAGAACATATGATGCATTGAAAGATTTAGAACATAATGATATAAAGTACTTTGGCAAAGAAAAATAATTATATTTAAGAAATCAAGAAAATATACAATAATTGTGCTGTAAAGAAAGTTTGAGTAGCATGACAGCAGTTTGAGTGGGTCAATTACTCCTCTGGTAAACAGAGTTGTGCCCTGCTTTCAAGGATTCAAGAGATTTTTGGTAGATTAGGTTGCGGGGGGTTAGAGTAGTAAAAGGAGGTGTAGGGAGGGAAAGAGGAGGAGTTGAGAGGAGAGAAAGAAGTAGATTAACCTGTGATTATTTGAATTGCTTTAAACAGGGCACTTGGTACTGTTTTTAACAGATTCTGATGAAGTCTGATTCAACATGGATACAGATGAAAGCACTTAATCATTATAAAACATATTTTTTGTTAGACAAATCAACTGCAGAAACCAGCAAATAAAGGCACAAAAACACAACAGAAAAGCATAAAGTGCCTTGTCAGGAACTAACCAGAGACCATAGTGGCAAAATCAACACACAATAGTGATAAATATGGTGAGCACTTTTATTCTTTATTAAAACACAGAACTTCATCAGACCATCTTGCTTTATACCTCAGCTACTTTGGCTTCTGCTCTTATGTCCTCATTTCTTCATCTGTCCCACAGTGTGAATCCTACCACCTTTTTCAAGCACTTCATTTCCATCACCTCTAGCTTCTTCATCTGCTCTGCTTTTACTGCCCAGGTTTCTGTACCATACAGCAATACTTGTTGTACCCCTGTCTTGTATACCTTACTTTTCAAATTTGTTTGGCATTCTTCTATCATAGACTACACCTGAGACTCTATGCCAGTTGGCTGTAGCCCTCTGATTCTAGCTTTGACCTCTTCATTTAGACTTCCCTTCTCCTCAACCACCCCTCCCAGATACTTGAAGCTATTTACCTGCTCCACTATCTTCCCTTCTATCTCAGTTATCAGCTTCTTCTGATTTCCCAATTTGCTGCCATTACCATCTTATCTGTGCTTAGTTTCATCCTGTGTTCCTTCAGTTTTGCATTCCATTAACCTGTTCTTTGCTGAAGTTCTTGCTCAGAGTCTGCCTGTAATGCCACATCATCTGCATACCGTAACTTTGTTGATCTGTCCCCTCCAAACTGTTTGCTAATGCAATCCATCACCTCAAGAGACCATTTGGCATAATGGTTAGAATGTTTCTCATGCACAAGGTACAAAGTTCAATCATGACCTCTGATGCCTGTTTGGAGTTTACATGTTCTGTCTGTGTCTCTGTGGGATTCCTCCCACCTCCGAAAAATGTGCTTAGTTTTTCCATCTCAAAAACTGACTAATGAATGGAGCTGTAGACAGCAGTACAGACTCTACATGGTGCCCTACGGGGAAGAGTTGTACAGACCAATCACTTTGGGGATCTACTGTGGTGTGCAGTATCCTCAAGATAGCAGAACACAGATCACAGACTGTGCACCAATGTTTTATGTATATTAAAAACCACTTAATCCTGAAACAAACAAACATGGTATGTGAGAGATATAGTTAAAATTAAGATGTAACTCTCTCATACTGACAAATCAGTTTACAAACAGATTGTCAGCACACGCACATCATTTCCCTCACTATATAAGGTCTCAACACATTGACCCACATATGTGAAGGAACTCACAAGTGTGACACCCATGCACTGGCCCAGTAATCAAGGAGTCTCAATCCTCACCATTAGCACCAGTGATTGGCATGTACGTAAGGAAAGATAACAACTACACACATAGTAAAGTACAATGTCCCTTAAGGGCACACAGAGATCACAGTCAGTCTGGGGCTGGTTTCTCCCTTTCTCTCCAGATCCCCAATAAGACTCCCCAATGGCACAGCTATAGAATGGAGTCCTTAGCCAGGGTTCCAAGCCAAGTCCTCCCAGCACTCCCTCTGTCCAACCAGTGCTTCATGTCCCTGTCCAAGTAGCTGACACACACACACACACACACACACACACACACACACACACACACACACACACACACACACACACACACACACATACTTTGAGATATGATTTATATACAAACACACAGACACTACTGGGGAAAGCTGGCACAGGTTCACTAAGTATGCCTCTTCTGCCTAGGCTATAAGCTAGTAATCCGCTGCCACCAGAACCCCTACTTATCAGCTACCATAAGGCCCTTCACAAAGCGTGACCAATTTCACTGTTTAATAATATTGTTATCTAATTAGTAAGTGTGACCAGAACTTTGAAGGCAATTGGAGTGGCTTAGTACAGCATCACTAAATACATGCACGTACTCTAGAGCTTAAATTATCTCTATACAAAACAGCCACAGTTGAAAGGTTTGAAAATATTTAATAATAAATAATGAAAACACAAGAGAAATATCCTCAATTCAACACAGTGCTAGTCAAGAGTTTAGACACAGGAACTTTAAAACAATACTGTAGGATAGTCTGACACAAATATAGAAAACAGCTAGTCTAATCTTACTATTTTCTATCTATTTCTAAGAGAAACAATGTTCTAAATAACTTACATACATACAGAGCAAAGGCAAAGTCCTGGTGATGTTGTGAAGACAAATGCAAAATGCTCTCTCTTTCTCTTTGAGATCTCTTAAATTGATAATGCATCACTGCTGACTCATTTTAGATTATATCATTCTTGACACATCTCTGGCTCCCAGGCTACCAGAAACTATAAATTTACATTTCTTAGTAGGCTTGCACCTGGACAGCAAGCCACAGCAATAAAATACAGTATACATGTAAAATCTAGCAATTAACTCTTATCCTAAGACAATAGAAAGAATTCCTTCATCCAGTCATCCCATCTCCAAGCCCTGAGATTAAACAGTCATAAAATGCTTTACTTTATCACCTTCTCAGGGTGCACTGTGGTTGCATTTTTGAATTTCAAAACATATAACACAGTTTTTCTTGCATTTAGGTTTCTTACATTTGTAAAACAGTCTGTGGATTATATTAATATTTACAATGACATAGAATTATCTGCAAAATTCTATTTAGCTGGGCTGGCAGCCTTTCAGTTTTTCACAAGTAACATACCAAAATCTTAGAGGCCTCCCATACCCCTCAATCAGAAACCACTTGTAAACAAACCTAAGTCAACACCAACCACTACACATGCAAATACACATTACAGTGTCTCCAGAATCAAGCCCCTAAGGCAAAACTCCACACATTCAAAACATCTTGGTCATAGGAGACTCTATCATGAGACACATGGATGCCCACCTCACCAGGATGGATAAACAGAGGGTTACAGTTAGTTGCCTGTCCAGGGCCAGGATTAATCAGATCATGAACGCATTCGGTCTAATCAGTTTTTAATAATATGAGATAGTTCTGTTTGTGAAAAGAGTTTGGTAATTGCCTATTTATATTTATTTTTATTTATATACCAACACATATCTCTTGTTAGTTAGTTTATTTCCCTTTTGTCCTTCTAAACTGTGGAAGCCTCCATTTTTGTTTTTAGTAATCCCAAACTTGCATACCTAGACATATCTCCTATTAGCTTCTTTATTTTCCTGTTTAAAGGCTATAAAGCAGAAATACACAGTTGTGAAATATAGTGCACTACTCATGTTTGCCAAACACTACTTAATGCATGAGAGTATAGCCAAATAGTACTTTATCTACCTAGTTCAACCATCAGACAATTCTAATAATTTTAATTTTAATTTCTGTCTCTCTCTCTCTCTTTGAGTGTACCAAGCACTGTTTGACATTTGCTACTGAAAAAGTTAACATACTCACACTACCAAAGGAACTTGTACAGCTGAATTTCACCTCCAGTTGCAAAAGTTCAAAAGAAACAATACCTTCAGTCAAAATCTATGTAAGGCAATTTCCAGGACTCAAGCTAAACTGAATTGTTTTCCCTCATTTATGCATTAGTGTGTTTTATGCTGCAGTGTTGAATCTGCTGGAGAGTCACCCCCACCCACACCTAGACCCACAGGCCTTTTACTGCTGAAGGTGAAGCTAAATTAACACTTTAGCATATTCCACTTTAGCAGTGTAAAAATCCCTGGAAAGGCAATAAAAGTCCATAACCATAAAATGAAATGCTGTGACTCATATCAAGTATTTAGAGTTCAAAGACCTTGTCTTTTTTACTCTATAAAAATTCTACCTCAGTCATTGTTTGTTTTGGTGGTAAACCATCTGGGGGTGGGGGGAGTAACTGCATTCCACTGAAGTTCCTGATGGGTCCTCATCTCAGTTTTTTCTCCAGCTACTATATCATTATTTCAAGCCAAAGTCACTGCCATACTGTCTTTTGCAGTTAACTTGGGTGTATTTTAACAGCAATTTGCCAGCTTTTTTTATTGTCTTTAAAATTATCAGACTTTGTCTAACATCCTGTTTTGCTGCAGTTTTATAGATAGTTTTCTTGGTACCTACTCTACTATGGGCCGACCCCCTCTGTTTCTCCCTCGCTATGATTGGGCTTCACTCCACTCCCCTGAACTACCCCCAATTCCTACTCACCCCCCATTATATCTACACATAAACCTCATTTACTCCACCTCCTCTACTCACCCCCATTCCTGTACTTAACTTTCTATCCAATCACTAACTGTTCTCTTTATACTATCTCCACCCACTTCTGTTCTAAATTCCTTC
The DNA here is from genome assembly GCF_019279795.1 of Protopterus annectens. NCBI lineage: Eukaryota > Metazoa > Chordata > Ceratodontiformes > Protopteridae > Protopterus > Protopterus annectens. The sequence continues at coordinate 294,696,632 of NC_056741.1, read as the reverse complement.
TCAAATCTGACTCTGTTACCTCCCCATCAAAACCTACCTATTATCTACATTATTATCACTGCTTATTATGTCACTTAACCATACTGCAAGATTTTTACAACACTAACTATGCTGTTACCTTCCTGTATCAAATTATTCACCCTCCTCCACTTATTTCTAGCATCACCACCAGTATTAGTAATAAATAAGCACACCTCAACCTTTACTTCATTCTCATCTATCAACCATCTTCCCATTAGCTACTCAAAAATGTCTTCAAGCTTATTTCTCATAACTGCAATCCACTGTTGTAACCCCAAAATACTAAAAAAGTCAGCTCCAATGTTAAGGTAATGCAAAAATACCTTCTTTCTCGACCATATATCAATGTGGTGACATCCACCACAACCCAGGTCCCAGTCAAGCCCCAAACCATAAAATATACGCTATACATTAAAAATAGTTACTCTAAACATTAGAAACATATGCAACAAAGTCACATGCCTGGATGGCTCAACACAACCCAGACATCCCAGCCACAACTGAGACATGGCTAAAGCCTGAAAGAAAAGATGTTGAACTATTACCCCTTGGTTATAATGTTATTAGGCTCAATAGAAAACATAAAAAAATAAACGAAATGGCTATAATCTTTCCAAATATGGTTGCAATAACTCCTTATACAGGCACAATCCCAACTTTTGGAAATTCTAATCGCATTCCTAAAACTTAATAGAGTCAATATCATATGCATTGCTGTGTTATATATCCCTCCAGGACAGAACATTCCAATACTTGAAAACATACTATCCATTCTAGCAAATACAGTCACAAATGCAATTATCCTTCTTGGTGATGTAAGCATTGACTGGCAGTCTTTATCTGCAAATTCAGAGATCAATGGCATGAACTTGTTTGTATTCACTCAACTTATTAATACACCAACACAATATGGCAAAAATAACTCCCAACAGTCTGTCCTGGATTGGATTCTGGTTACCAGCCCATCTAATTTTATCTCTTCAGGTGCCCTCCTGATACACTAAGTGATCATCTGGCAGCTTATACCCACAAGAGTATTACACAACTAACAAAGGAACATAAGCTCAAAACTACCCACAATCCCACCAAATTTTCCAAGGAGTCTTTCATTGAATCTCTGAGGCATCATTTAAGGGTAGTCTTTTTAGGATGGACCAGTAAGTCCATCCTAAAAAGACTACCCCTTAAATGATGCGGTTCAATACTTCAGTGCAGCATTTCTAAACATTCTTAATACCTTAGCCCCACAGCGTACAAAAATAATTAAAAACAGCCATACCCTGCTGCTCACCAACCAATGCAAACTCCTTATGAAAAAATAGACAAAGCATGGATTAACTGACGAAAGAATAAAAATGACAAAAATTGGCAACTCTACCGACAGCTATGAAACCAAGTCACAAAACAAAGTTAAGAGACAAAAAAGTCTTATTATTCTCAGCTAGGGTCTAAAAGCCATAAAAAAGCCAAGATATCCATAAAAACAACCCTAAAAAATTCTTGTCCTCCATATCTTCTCTCATCAGACCAGGTACAAAAAAGAATTCCAACCCCATACTCTGAAATTCCCCATCTTTGAACAGCTACCTAGTTAAATACATATGTCATAGAATGCATAACCAAATTAGTCTCAAACACACCTAACAAGTCCCCTTCCACACAGCCAACTTCCACTACCTTAGACCCTAGCACATTTCCTTCACACAATTCACCTATCTGCAACTTTCCCAAGACACATGCAGACAATTCCACCCACTTTACCTTTCAACCAGTTTCTATAAATCTTATAAAAAAGCTTTTACATATACTAAAATCTTGTTCCTCCTCAGCCGACAGCCTTCCCACAGAATATCTAAATCTAGCTGCCGATGCAACAGCATACCCAATCGGCATTCTTACTAATAGATCAATAACAGAATCCTTTTGTCCCTAACTTGTGGAAAATGACACACATTACCCTCCTTACATAAAGGAGGTAAATCCTCTGCCATTACAAGTTTCTGTCCCATATACATCCTGTCTGTTGCCTATAAAATCCTTGAAAGATGCATTTGTCAACAATTTCTCCACTATCTCTTAGGTTCATAGGTTCATAGGTTCATACTAGGCTATCTGCCCAAGGGCATTTATAAGCCTAGCCCATAGTTATGTGGCTTTCGCCACCCCTTTAGTTTGAATAAAAACTATGCCTATCATTTTGCTGTGCCTCTGTCAAGCAGTGACGCTGAAGTAATCCCTGGGGTATATCTGCAATCTCCCATCCATTGGTCAAGATTCCTCTTGAACAAGACCAGAGAGGTGCTCTGCCTCACATGTACCGGGATTTTGTTCCACAGCATAGGGAGTCTCTGGGTGATGAATCTGTCCCTCCAGCACGTTCTATTTATAACCGTGTCAAGGTTTAAGTCTCCCGCCCTTGTGGTTCTGAGGGATCTAGATTTTTTGAGGTGAAGCATATTCATCAAATCTGGGTTTGACATGGCCTTATATGTCAGGCACAGGTCACCTCTGAGCAAGCGGTATGAGACTGAATAGAGCTGGAGTTCTTTCAGTCGGGCAGCATAAGACATATTTTGAGACCCTTTATCCTTTTGGTGAGGAACTTTTGGGGCCTTTCAAGCTGCAGCAGGTGTCTGGTCAGATACATTCCGAACGGGCATTGTACTCAATCATAGGTCTAATAAGTGATGGGTTCAGGTGGACGATGACCTCCCTTGATCTAGATGTGAATCCCTTCATGATCAGGTGGGTGATATAGAAGGTTTTCCTAACTACTTTAGCAACATGAGTGTCAAACGAAAGGCTACTGTCAACCTGGGTCCCCAGATCTCTGATGACTTTTTCTGTGCTCAGTGGATTGCCACCTATATGGTAGCTAGGGGTAGCCTTGTTTTTCCCAAAGGGTATGACTATGCATTTTTTGGCGTTTAACTTCAGGCCATGGCACTGGCACCAGTTATCCATTTCTGTGAGGCCCTTCTGGAGGATATCTGTGTCAGATGTGTTTTCGACTATGACGCCCAGTTTGCAGTCATCTGCAAACTTTGTCAGCCATAACCCTCCTGTGTTTGCTTGTACTTCAGAAAAGTAGATGCCGAACAAGAGTGGACCCAGGACTGAGCCCTGTGGGACACCACTTGTGACAGGCTTTGAGTCTGACATGGCTCCAGCAACTCTGACCCTGTGGGTTCTGTCACTTAGCCAGTTTGCAACCCATCTTGTGATGTATGGGTTTACATTCAAGCTGATGAGTTTTTCGATGATACCTGAGTGGGGTATTGTGTCAAGGCCTTTGCCAGGTCAAGGTAGGCTGTATGGACTGCCTTTCCCTCATCAATGGCCTTGGTGACTGTCTCGAAAAGTCAACCAAGTTTAAGAGGCAGGATCTGCCTTTGACAAAGCCAAACTGAGTTGGATCCAAAGTCTGCAAGTTCCCTATGTCTTTATTTATGAGTTCCATTATGATCCTCTCCATGGCTTTGCAGATAAGGCTTGTCAAGCTAATGGGGCGGTAATTTCCAGGGTCTGTGGAGTCACCGCCCTTATGAAGTGGGACCACAGTCGCGTCGCCATTCCTTGGGTGCGTATACAGAGGTGAGGCTAAGATTAAACAGCTGTCATAACTGTGGGTTTAATTCCCAATTGAGTTCATGAAGCACACAGCCGGGGACACCATCCGGTCCCATGGATGCTGTGTTTTTGCCTTAGTGAGGGCAGTTCTCACCTGGGCGTTGGAGATGTTTGGGGGCTACAATCCTCTGGAATAGATATCTCTCCTTTTGGGGGAGGGGAGAAGTTTGCACTGAACCTGTCAGCCAGTATGTTGGCAATGTGTGTAGGTTCAGTAATTTTCACATCATTTTGAACTAATTCTGAGCATATCTGGGAGTTTCCTCCTAGGTTTCTAACATAGCTAAAGAAGGCCTTATGATTCTCTTTAGAGTCCTTGGCGATTTTTCTCTCAAAATTTGCCTTGGATGATTTTATGAGAGCTCTTAGTTTTTACTTATAATGATCAAAGGTGTCTTACCTTTCAAGGATTTTGCTCTATCTTGTAGTAGCTTCCTCCTTTTGTTGTAGAGCTTGTTTATGGCTGGGGTCCACCAGACTGGACGCTTGCCTTTGGTACAGAGAGTCTTAGTTTTGTTTGGGATTGCCTGATCCATGCAGTCCTGTAGGTGCTGGTAGAAGGCATTTGTAAGTGATTCAGCGGTTTGAGTAATGTTTACCACTGGCTCAGGGGCCTTAAAGGAGACCACACTAGTTTTTAGAAGTGTGAAATCGGCTTTTGAGAAGTTTTTCACTGTGGTCTTTTTGTTTCAGGTGGGGCGGGATGAGGACCTCCAGCGAGATTAGTTTATGATCTGATCTCACCAGTGAGGGGTATACTTCCGGTGTTGAACATTTTGATCCCATGTTCGTGATGATGAGATCAAGTATGTTTTCTCCTCTTGTGGGGATGGTGACTAGTTGTTCCATGGCATTTGAGTTTATGAACTCCAGGAATCTTTGGGTTAGAGTGTTCGGGCTTGAGTAGTGTTCCCAGTCTATATTAGGGTAGTTAAAGTCACCTAGTATGATGGTGTTTGGAGATACATTTATCCCTCCAATGTTTTCAGGAAGGCCATGTGAGGTTCCTGAGTTTGAGAGGGTGGCCTGTAACATGCTACAAATTGCAGAGCAGTCTTGCCTATGGTTAATTGCACCTGGATGGTCTCCGATGCATCATGCGTTGCCACCAACCTTGAGGTGTGGGTGTCCTTTATGAATATGGACACCCGCCCTCCTTTCTTGGTGTTGTCCGGATTTTGGGGCCGGAACGCATGATATGAGGTGAAACCTGTTAGTGCTGGGGTGCTCTCAGGAGCCTTGAACCAGGTTTCTGTCACAGCACAGACATCGATGTTCTCCATATTGAGAAGGGCCTCGAGTGCGTGCATCTTGAGATTGAGACTTCTGGCATTGAGCAGCATTACCCTTAGTTTTTTTCCTTTTTGGTGTTCTAGGGTGGTAGGTTTAGAATTTGAGCCTTGCCTAAAAAGGCACTATGGGGGTGGCAAGAGCCTTTGCCAATATCCGAAGCCCAGGGTGACAGGTGCAAGCCGTCCCTTGAAGCAGCGTGGCTTGTCCAGCATGTCATCCCAGGCAGACAGACATTGATCCCCTTTGAATGACACCAGAATTTAAGCCAATTATTAAAGCTGATCATCTTATCACTGTATTGTGGCATCATTCTAGGTGAAGGTAGGATACTGCTCAAGGTCAGGGTCATACCTGCCTGGGCTACATAATCAGAGAGCTCCTCGATGTCCCTTTTCATGTAGTCCAAGGAGGTGCGTCTCAGGTCGTTGACACCAGCGTGGACAATGACTGAGTCGTACTTGTACCTGCTGTTGAGAGACCTGAGTGCTTGCGTTATGTGGCGGATTCTAGCGCCTGACAGGCAGCTTACTGTGACCTTCTCTTTACTCAGTCTGGTGAGCGGACGTCAGTGTGTCTGACTATGGAATCACCAATGACAAGTGTGTCTGGCATTTTGTTTGGCCTTAAGGGCTGTGACTGTTTGACACTCTGACTGTGTGGTCTATGTGTTGCATGTGTTGGGTCGTGAGGTGGTAGTTGTTTGGGTGTCTGCTTTGGTGGCCTCTGCTGTTTTGGTAAATTTTTGATCAGAGCCTCCGAGTATGTCTTTGTGTGAGTATGTGTATGATTTGAAGTTGTGATGGTACCATGTGTGACTGGGTATGTATTGTGTGTGGTTACCTTCTCCTCCTGTCTGGTCTTGCCAGTCCTATGTTGAGAGAGCTCAGCCTCCAGTTTGGCCGTATAGTTGCATCTCTCGCATGTATTTGTGTTTTGTGGGAGAAGGAGAGGATTGTCTGTGTACATGAGGCAGTTGTAACATTGCCTCAATATTCCCAGGTTCACCAGTTGAGCTGGAGAGGACACTAGCAACTGATCCCTCGACATACTAGAAGTAGTAGATAAAGAGACTTTCAAAGGACTCTGGGGGAAGTGGGTTTTAGGCTGGTGGGGTACTATCTATAATAAGAGTGCTTTATCAAGGTGCAAGTACTGTAGGAGTAAGTGCTAGGCTTTACAGATAGAGAATAGTCTACTTGGGAATCAAGTAGAGATGAACTTTTCAGTTATAGGATATGCTGGTTAGATCAGCTCGAGGAAGGTAGTTTTAAGGGAAAATTGGAAGAGTGGAATTTAGATGGCCCAAATAGTTTAACCTTGTTTAACCGCCACTGCTCTTGTGTGCAACAGTGGTAACTCCGCGCTAAATCGCGCTTACGCGCGTTTAGCGTGTTTTATAGCAGGGGGCTGAAGGGAGCTAGGAATTGGCCCAAAACGACCAATGGACTACTAGTTTCTGGCTGAAACTTCACCAAATCAGACAAAAAGGCCGCTCAGTGCTTCCCACTCCCACTGGTAAGCAAAGAAACTTCCCTCCTTCCTAATAAGGCAATGGATCAGTAACAGGAACTAAAAACAAAGCCCAGGGATCAGCAACTCTGAAACTGGACTACTCTAGTTCAGTAAGGCGGGAAAACAAGAGATTTTTTTTGTTTTATTACAGAGACAAGGAAAAAAACAGACAGTAAATGCTATAAATGCTGTAAATCGCTAGCGACTTTAGTGTGTAGCCTACAGAAACAATTTGCAACAATTAGTAACTTAAAGTGCAATAAACAGTGTAAAATGCAGAAATCACTTAAAGTAGCAATAAAACAGGTGAAATGCAGTTGCTAGCTTAAATAACAGTGGGAAAGCCACAAAAAATACTTATATCTGGTAGAAAGTCACTCTTTTAGTTCTCTGCTGCTTGGATCACTCTGCAGGCCACCACGAGGATCTGTGCTGAGTTGGTACAAGCTGGAAAACGCGTGTTTAGCGTGTTTTATAGCACGGGGCTGAAAGGAGCTAGGAATTGGCCCAAAACAACCAATGGACTACTAGTTTCTGGCTGAAACTTCACCAAATCGGACAGAAAGGCTGCTCAGTGCTTCCCACTCCCACTGGTAAGCAAAGAAACTTCCCTCCTCCCTAATAAGGCAATGGATCAGTAACAGGAACTAAAAACAAAGCCCAGGGATCAGCAACTCTGAAACTGGACTACTCTAGTTCAGTAAGGCAGGAAAACAAGAGATTTTTTTGTTTTATTACAGAGACAAGGAAAAAAAACAGACAGTAAATGCTATAAATGCTGTAAATCGGCTAGCACTTTAGTGTGTAGCCTACAGAAACAATTTGCAACAATTAGTAACTTAAAGTGCAATAAACAGTGTAAAATGCAGAAATCACTTAAAGTAGCAGTAAAACAGGCGAAATGCAGTCGCTAGCTTAATAACAGTGGGAAAGCCACAAAAATACTTATATCTGGTAGAAAGTCACTCTTTTAGCTCTCTGCTGCTTGGATCACTCTGCAGGCCACCACGAGGATCTGTGCTGAGTTGGTACAAGCTGGAAAAACGCGTGTTTAGCGTGTTTTATAGCAGGGGCTGAAAGGAGCTAGGAATTGGCCCAAAACGACCAATGGACTACTAGTTTCTGGCTGAAACTTCACCAAATCGGACAGAAAGGCTGCTCAGTGCTTCCCACTCCCACTGGTAAGCAAAGAAACTTCCCTCCTCCCTAATAAGGCAATGGATCAGTAACAGGAACTAAAAACAAAGCCCAGGGATCAGCAACTCTGAAACTGGACTACTCTAGTTCAGTAAGGCAGGAAAACAAGAGATTTTTTTTGTTTTATTACAGAGACAAGGAAAAAACAGACAGTAAATGCTATAAATGCTGTAAATCGGCTAGCGCACTTTAGTGTGTAGCCTACAGAAACAATTTGCAACAATTAGTAACTTAAAGTGCAATAAACAGTGTAAAATGCAGAAATCACTTAAAGTAGCAGTAAAACAGGCGAAATGCAGTCGCTAGCTTAATAACAGTGGGAAAGCCACAAAAATACTTATATCTGGTAGAAAGTCACTCTTTTAGCTCTCTGCTGCTTGGATCACTCTGCAGGCCACCACGAGGATCTGTGCTGAGTTGGTACAAGCTGGAAAACGCGTGTTTAGCGTGTTTTATAGCAGGGGCTGAAAGGAGCTAGGAATTGGCCCAAAACGACCAATGGACTACTAGTTTCTGGCTGAAACTTCACCAAATCGGACAGAAAGGCTGCTCAGTGCTTCCCACTCCCACTGGTAAGCAAAGAAACTTCCCTCCTCCCTAATAAGGCAATGGATCAGTAACAGGAACTAAAAACAAAGCCCAGGGATCAGCAACTCTGAAACTGGACTACTCTAGTTCAGTAAGGCGGAAAACAAGAGATTTTTTTGTTTAATTTCAGAGACAAGGAAATAAACAGACAGTAAATGCTATAAATGCTGTAAATCGGCTAGCGACTTTAGTGTGTAGCCTACAGAAACAATTTGCAACAATTAGTAACTTAAAGTGCAATAAACAGTGTAAAATGCAGAAATCACTTAAAGTAGCAGTAAAACAGGCGAAATGCAGTCGCTAGCTTAATAACAGTGGGAAAGCCACAAAAATACTTATATCTGGTAGAAAGTCACTCTTTTAGCTCTCTGCTGCTTGGATCACTCTGCAGGCCACCACGAGGATCTGTGCTGAGTTGGTACAAGCTGGAAAACGCGTGTTTAGCGTGTTTTATAGCAGGGGGCTGAAAGGAGCTAGGAATTGGCCCAAAACGACCAATGGACTACTAGTTTCCGGCTGAAACTTCACCAAATCGGACAGAAAGGCTGCTCAGTGCTTCCCACTCCCACTGGTAAGCAAAGAAACTTCCCTCCTCCCTAATAAGGCAATGGATCAGTAACAGGAACTAAAAACAAAGCCCAGGGATCAGCAACTCTGAAACTGGACTACTCTAGTTCAGTAAGGCAGGAAAACAAGAGATTTTTTTGTTTTATTACAGAGACAAGGAAAAAACAGACAGTAAATGCTATAAATGCTGTAAATCGGCTAGCGCACTTTAGTGTGTAGCCTACAGAAACAATTTGCAACAATTAGTAACTTAAAGTGCAATAAACAGTGTAAAATGCAGAAATCACTTAAAGTAGCAGTAAAACAGGCGAAATGCAGTCGCTAGCTTAATAACAGTGGGAAAGCCACAAAAATACTTATATCTGGTAGAAAGTCACTCTTTTAGCTCTCTGCTGCTTGGATCACTCTGCAGGCCACCACGAGGATCTGTGCTGAGTTGGTACAAGCTGGAAAACGCGTGTTTAGCGTGTTTTATAGCAGGGGCTGAAAGGAGCTAGGAATTGGCCCAAAACGACCAATGGACTACTAGTTTCTGGCTGAAACTTCACCAAATCGGACAGAAAGGCTGCTCAGTGCTTCCCACTCCCACTGGTAAGCAAAGAAACTTCCCTCCTCCCTAATAAGGCAATGGATCAGTAACAGGAACTAAAAACAAAGCCCAGGGATCAGCAACTCTGAAACTGGACTACTCTAGTTCAGTAAGGCGGCAAAACAAGAGATTTTTTTGTTTTATTACAGAGACAAGGAAAAAAACAGACAGTAAATGCTATAAATGCTGTAAATCGGCTAGCGCACTTTAGTGTGTAGCCTACAGAAACAATTTGCAACAATTAGTAACTTAAAGTGCAATAAACAGTGTAAAATGCAGAAATCACTTAAAGTAGCAGTAAAACAGGCGAAATGCAGTCGCTAGCTTAATAACAGTGGGAAAGCCACAAAAATACTTATATCTGGTAGAAAGTCACTCTTTTAGCTCTCTGCTGCTTGGATCACTCTGCAGGCCACCACGAGGATCTGTGCTGAGTTGGTACAAGCTGGAAAACGCGTGTTTAGCGTGTTTTATAGCAGGGGGCTGAAAGGAGCTAAGAACTGGCCCAAAACGACCAATGGACTACTAGTTTCTGGCTGAAACTTCACCAAATCGGACAGAAAGGCTGCTCAGTGCTTCCCACTCCCACTGGTAAGCAAAGAAACTTCCCTCCTTCCTAATAAGGCAATGGATCAGTAACAGGAACTAAAAACAAAGCCCAGGGATCAGCAACTCTGAAACTGGACTACTCTAGTTCAGTAAGGCAGGAAAACAAGAGAATTTTTTTTTTTTTTTACAGCGACAAGGAAAAAACAGACAGTAAATGCTATAAAACAATTCACATGCAGTGCAAGCTGGCACACTTGAGTATGTAGCAATATTAGTCCACACACAGTATGAAAAAATGTAATTAAATTAAAAAGGACTAAAAGCAAGTGCAGAAAGGGTTTATTAGAGAGAATGCGGTAAAGAGAAGGGACTGGGGAGTGTCCTAGATCAAATCTACAGTGGGCGGGCACTGCAAAAGCCACCAAATTTAAACTACATCCAAGAGCAGGGAGGGGGGGGAGACAGTTTCAACAGAGCTAGATCTGAGAAATCAGTCCCCAAGTTATAACAACCACAATAAAATGAAGGAAATATACTTAAATCAGCTTATGTCCAGTTGATGTATGCAGACAAATCTCAGTAGCAGCAACTCTACTTAAAATGATTACCAGAGATGTAACCAACACAGGTTTTAAAGTTATCAGAAAACCCCCAAGCTAATTAACACTTAAAGGAATTTCAGAGCAGTTTAACAACTAGTGCAGAGCTTCAGACACACACACAAGACAGTTTCAACAGAGCTAGATCTGAGAAATCAGTCCCCAAGTTATAACAACCACAATAAAATGAAGGAAATATACTTAAATCAGCTTATGTCCAGTTGATGTATGCAGACAAATCTCAGTAGCAGCAACTCTACTTAAAATGATTACCAGAGATGTAACCAACACAGGTTTTAAAGTTATCAGAAAACCCCCAAGCTAATTAACACTTAAAGGAATTTCAGAGCAGTTTAACAACTAGTGCAGAGCTTCAGACACACACACAAGACAGTTTCAACAGAGCTAGATCTGAGAAATCAGTCCCCAAGTTATAACAACCACAATAAAATGAAGGAAATATACTTAAATCAGCTTATGTCCAGTTGATGTATGCAGACAAATCTCAGTAGCAGCAACTCTACTTAAAATGATTACCAGAGATGTAACCAACACAGGTTTTAAAGTTATCAGAACCCCCCAAGCTAATTAACACTTAACGGAATTTCAGAGCAGTTTAACAACTAGTGCAGAGCTTCAGACACACACACAAGACAGTTTCAACAGAGCTAGATCTGAGAAATCAGTCCCCAAGTTATAACAACCACAATAAAATGAAGGAAATATACTTAAATCAGCTTATGTCCAGTTGATGTATGCAGACAAATCTCAGTAGCAGCAACTCTACTTAAAATGATTACCAGAGATGTAACCAACACAGGTTTTAAAGTTATCAGAAAACCCCCCAAGCTAATTAACACTTAAAGGAATTTCAGAGCAGTTTAACAACTAGTGCAGAGCTTCAGACACACACACAAGACAGTTTCAACAGAGCTAGATCTGAGAAATCAGTCCCCAAGTTATAACAACCACAATAAAATGAAACTCATCACAAATGCGCAACATGGATTGCAGCCAAACCACAGCACCTCTATTGCATTACTATCAATTACAGACACTATCGATAAAGCTTGCAACTCTAATAGACTTGCATCTGCAGTATTTCTAGATCTATCAAAAGCCTTTGACATGGTCTCTCACAGTAAACTCCTCAATCAACTTTCCATCCTGGGTCTAGCATCTCTCGCTACCTTGCCAACAGGCAACAAGCTGTAAAATGTCATGGATCCATCTCCGCATACCTTTCCATTTGCACAGGAGTTCCCACAAGGATCCATCCTTGGCCCTCTAATATTCAATATTTTTATCAATACCCTACATTCATCTTCTTTTGAAGGATCTTTGATTCAATATGCAAATCACACTACCCTCATCTGCTCTTCAAACACCTTAACTCACCTCCAAGAAATCACTCAGCAAGCTTTCACCTCCACTGAAACTTAATTTACAGCAGTACAACTCCTACTCAACTCCAAAAACCAAACTCCCCCACTTTACCCCTAAAACTTACACTACTAAAAAGCATCTTTTAAAATCTTTCTTGCAAATGGCACTGAAATCGAGTTAGTCCACCATGCCAAGCTATTAGGAGTCATAATAGATGATGATTTGAAATTTGACCTCCACACCCAAAGCAATATCAAGAAAACCCATCAGAAACTAGGCATGCTGTACAGAAACAATTATTTTTTGAGCACACCCACAAAAATTACTCTAGCCAAAACCTAACATCTGCTCCCCCTATTCTATGGAACATGGTTTCTACCTAATTTACAATCCACTGTAAAAAAAAAAAATAAACTTGAAAGCTGCTACAACAAAATTGCCAAGTTTGCTACTAATTCATCCTCCTTTACCCATCACTGTAAAGCTCTGCATACCCTTAGCTGACTGGAACGTCCCCTCCACCTTTCCTACATTCAACTTATAACAATACATAAAATTATAAACAAACCATTAGCCTGCCTAGCTCTTACCCCTTTAATCAACGTACATTTTTCAAAAAGAACTCTTAGATCAGAAGGCAAACAACTTCTCACTATAAATAAACCAGTTAAATCCCCTGGATAAAGCCTATACTTACACTCAGTAGCAGAAAATGGAACTCCTTTCCACTAACCACCAGAACCATTACTAAGCCACCCACCTTTAAATACTTCCTAATTGAATATCTTACAAAATCTAGGACCTGCTCCTGTGCCAATCATTGCTGACCTTACTCACTATACTTCACTCACCCCCTTCAACCTAGATCACACTCACAATCCTCTCCAGCCTCCTACTCCACTCCATTTTGTTTTACCCACTACCTTACCTAATTTATTTCATCTCTGCAGACCTTTCCTCTACCTCTTTCCTCCATACTCACCTAAGCTAGCTAAAGACACCCTACCTTGCACTCTTCTTATAATCATCTTCTCTCCATCCTTCTTCCCATAATATGAACACCTCTCTCATACTAAGATACCATTCAATTTTACCTCACTGTCTCTAATGATGTAATTTCTGATATCTCATTAAATATCTTATTAGAATTGTCTCAGGTCTCATTTACCACATACTAATCCATGTAACAAACAATATGGCTATTGAGTTTTTCCTCATGTATTCTCTTCAACTCATGCTATTGTTCTTCATTGCACTCTGCTATGAAACATGTTCTATGTTTTTCTCATTACAACATTTTTTCACTCTTATGTTTTGTAGTGTAAGATGATACTTTGTGATTTAAAATATTTGAACTTGCTGTTTTGTAATGTAACATGATACTTTGTCATTGAAAATATCTGTACTTGATGTTTGAAATATTGTGATTGTGAAGCTTTTCTCCCCGGGCCTCCACTGGAAATGGGCACATCTGGCCAAGTCGGAATTTCCTGGTAAACAAATGTCAAATAAATAAATTCAGGTCACTCAACCACAAGTACCAGTATAACACAGTCATAGTCCATGTGGGTGTGAATGACCTGAGATGTACCTCTCTGGACTATATGAAGAGAGACATGACAGACTTGAATACATGTCACAAGAGGGTATGAGCCTCACAGTGAGCAGCATTCTATCCTTACCAAGAATGATACCGCAATGCAAATAGAAAATGATTGAATTCAATTAGTTTAGCTACTGGTGTCATTCCAAGGGGCTCCAGTATTTGTTAGCCTAGGATGACATGATCAACAGAGCAAACTGCTTTGCCAGAGATGGTCTGCAATTATCACTGTTAGGCTTTTGAATACTGGCAAAGGCATTAGCCACCCCCTGTTCTGCCTTTTTAGGTAGTGCCAAATCAACAGACCTACCAACATAACAAATTATTCTAATGCCAAGGTAAATATACTACTGCTCAGTGCTAGAAGTCTTAACAAGAAACTGCAGTGTCTGGAAGCTCTCCTCAACCTGGAGAATGTTGACATCTGTGCAATTACTCCTAATACCTGAAATTACTAGAATCACTTACTATTCAGCCTAATACACCACTCATGGGTGATTTAACTATCCATCCATAAACTGGAAAACATACATGACTACTAACATGCAGGCTCAGAGATTCCTGAGCACGGTCAATGCAAATGTTCTTGAGCAGCTGATCTGTACTCTCACTAAGGGTGCAAATATCCTTGACATAGTATTCACAAACAATAGGGAGTGTTGCTCCTGCCAGTGTGATATCCTACTTGATAAGATCAGATCATAAATCAGTCTCCTTTGAAATAAATGTAAAGGTAGAATCCCCATCAATCCCTAAAGCCCTGAAGAATTTTTCCAAAGCAAACTACCTTCTATTAAGTGACAGCATAGGTAATTTTAAAGTTCCCCCAATCCAAAAACACAGGGCACTATGCAGAAGTATACACAGATGCCCTGTACAACCACTTAAACTACTGCATAAAAATGGCATCACCTGACTGAACGAAACCCAGGTCTCTCCAGAAAAATAGTCACCCTGATGGACCCCTGGCATAAATAGATTATACAAGAGAAGGAAGAAATTTCTTTCTTGAAGTAAGTGGGAGAGTACACAATATAGAAAAAAATCCATCATTAGTCTCAACAGACAAATCAGGGAACTAGTCAAGTCTTCAAAAGCCAAATATGAGACCAAAATAGCCTCTTAAGCAAAGGATAACCACAAAGCATTTTTTAGTTATGTCCAAAATATTAAGGGACATAACTAAAACCAACAATGTGCTGAGCTAGACGGTGCTACCTATACTCAAGAAAAGAAACAGCAAACCTGCTTGTCAATATATTCAGCCCAAATTTCACCCACTAATCACCTCCAGTCATTCTCCATGAAATCTTGCCTACCATTCCTTTGCCTGTTATCACAAAAGAACAGGTTGTCATTGTGCTCTGTAAACACTGACAAGTACAAATAAACTAAGAAAGCTGTCACCAACAGATGACCCAAGGATAGAAAAACTTCCACTCGTTAAATACGTGAAATCAATGCACCAGTCCTTGGAGTAGTACTTTTTAAAACTTCCACTCGTTTAATAAAGTCAATGCACCAATCCTTAAAATACCTACTTGAGTGTTTGCAAAGTTGGCTTGATACCATTTCAAAGACTGGTGTATTGATTTTATTTATTAAACGAGCGGAAGTTTTTAAAAAGAAAAAACGTACTTGGTTGGCTTGATACCATTTTAAGGATTGGTGCATTGACTTTATTAAACGAGTGGAAGTTTTAAAAAGTACTACTCCAAGGACTGGTGCATTGATTTCACGTATTTAACGAGTGGAAGTTTTTCTATCCTTGGGTCGTCTGATTTTGCTCTGTAAAGCTAGAAACACAGCATCAATGGGCCCTGATGGAATCCCAGGATGCCTATTATATAGTTTGAAACATGACCTAGTGGATCCACTCAGATCTCTATTTAACCACAGTCTCCAAACAGGCTTTTTCCCTGCAGAGTGGAGAATAGCAACAATCATCTCACTGCACAAGGGGGCAGACCTCCCAACCGTCCCGAATTACTCGTTTTTTTCCGAGTTTTGGGGTCAAAATGAAGGGGTGCCACGATTCCCGAGTGGCACCCCTTCATTTCCGATTTTTTTGCTTTCTTTTTTTTATGTTTTGAAATTTCGCGCTGTCGGAGCTGACGTCACCACGTGCGCGATGACGTCAGCGCCGTCAACGCTACCAGCCAGTCGGAATTGAGCTCAAGGAGCTCTCATCATCATTTCCGGCTGGCTATGAGCAGGCGGGAAATGAAAATTAAACAGTAGCAGCAGTAATGCTGCCGAGAATGGGCTTATTACTTTTAAAAACTACTGCATGCTGCGAATGGGCTGGCGACTGGACGGAGTTATTTTATTTTTCAATTTTTTTTCCAACGTGAATGGACTTTGGGCTGCAGGCTGAAAGAAATAACCGGATGAAGCAGGTAAGGAAACAAAGTGTTTTGTGTGTGTGTGTGTGTGTGTGTGTGTGTGTGTGTGTGTGTGTGTGTGTGTGCGCGCGTGTCAAGAGGGCTAGCTAGTTCTTAAGAAAAGACACAGAGGATTTCTGGGCCGATGATTTCTGGACTATCTGTTTACAAGGTAAGGCTGCAAAGCTCAGTTTCTTTAGACATTTGTAAACCTAAGCAGCTGCAGAAGCGATGATTTCTTGTGTAGTAGTAGTATTGATTATATTCGCGCTGTTACTAGAGTTGGTAATGTTATTAAGAGAGCTGCCTGCCAAGTAAAGAAAGCCCTGCACAATCTAAAAAACTGGATACCTTTTATGCCTACATAGATATGGAATTCAAATTAACAAACTGTGTTGTGATGGAAGACTGGTAAATCAAGTGTATGTCAGACTGAGGTAAAAGGGAAACATGCAAAGCATTTATCCCAAGGGAATGTGCACATTCAATAAACTACAAAAAATGTACTCATCTCTGCAAGAGCAGATCTGCTCTGCTGTCTTCTGCAGGCTGATGAAATAACATTACTCTGTATTTTTACAGAAGTAGATATGAAGCTGTATTGTAAAACCTAAGATTTCATCACTGCCATTAGACAAGTACAAGTTTCAATAACTACATGCAAAGCTAGTGAATATGATGAATTAGGCAGTGTTTTCCACAGCTGTTATCTAGATTTCTCTGAACATCAAGTGGTATCTGTATGGTGAAATAAAACATTTGAAGTATATTTTTGCAGCACAAGCTCTCCCATGATGAGACACTGTGACACAAAAAAAGAAGTTATGTACTCACGTGTGTGTGTGTGTCTGTGGGTGTGTGTTTAAGTCAGCTGTGCTACTAGTCCAGGGCAGGAATAGTTTTGCTATGAATTTAAGTCCGAGGCCAAAAGAACTGTGTAATTTTTGTATTTTATTTGTAATTTAATTAAGCTGCTGGAGTTGGTCCAATGTATGTGTTTTTTATCTGCTAGCCTGTGCTGCAAGTCCAGGAACCAGTACAGCGATAAAATAAAATCGGACTTTCATGCACACAGTTCTGGGCGGGAACTGTTTGTATGAAAGCCCGATTTTATTTTATCTGCTGTGCAAGTGTATCTTAACTGCTTTTGCTGTCTGAGAGAATTTAGAGAACTTTTTGCTGAGAAAGTAAGAACTGTGTGCATTTTAATTTACAATTAATACACAACACACAGCTTGCTTAATCTGCTGCTGTCTGTTCAAACAAGCATATTATTTTACAATTTAATTAAGCTGTGTATATTATATGCTGGCTGCTGTTCAAGTCAACTGTGCTGTTAGACCAAGAATATTTTTGCTGCGAAATTAAGGCCGGAGCCGAATGAACTGTGTATTTTATTTGCAATTTAAGCAAGCTTCTGGGGGCTGGGCCAATGGGTGTATTTTTTATCTGCTGTGATTCAAGTCCAAGAACTGTGTTTATGAAAGTGCATTCAATGGTTCAAGCGATTGGCCAATTGTATAGTATTGTAAAGAGATGTGTTTAATGCCCGATTTTTATCTGCATTTATTTTTAAGCACGAAAGAACTATCTGCTGCTGGGCCAAAGTGTTGTGTACTTTACACCTTACATTTTAAGCAAGATCAGTCTGTTCAAGCCATTAGCCAATTCTTTGTAAGGTCCGCTCTGTTCAAGCCATTATTAGCCAATTGCAATTAAGCAGTCTGCAAGGTCTGTTCAAGCTGTGTTATCTGCATTTTATAAGGTCTGTTCATGGTCTGTCTGGAATGTTTGGCTCATACATACTTTTGGTCTGTTCCTCTTAAAATTATTATTTTCTGGCAAATCCAGTGAGAACTGAATTCACTAAATAATCATAGCCATTTAAGTTTGTCTTTCTGTCTGTCAGGAAATGCATGGTTGGTAACACAAAACATTTTATAGTAGCAACTTTTCTAAGATCATACAAGCAATGTTTGTGTCCCTGGTTTTGGGCTTTTGTACCCTTCCCAATAAATTTTGTCTATTTACAGATTTCTTATGCTGCATAGGTCTTCAGGGGAGAGAAGTGTAATGCTGCTTATGGTGTGTTTGTGTTGTCAGTAGTATGACCGAATACTTGTTTTTGATATAGAAGGCTGTGGGTTCTACTCCCATAGCATGTAGATAGATTGCTGACACTGTATTCTGTTGTACTTTGCAGCCTTGAAAATGTCCTCTTTGGCGGAGATACCTAGTAATTATCTGTTATCAGTTTGCCATCCATTCCCCGTTGTAATATTACTAGCTTAGCATTTTTTTTATGCAACATATGCAATTTATATCTCAAGGGCAAAAGGCACTTTATTTGTAGATGAAACAAAGAAGAATTAAGCTGTTTGCTTGCAGCAACCTCTTCATTAGTTATATATCTCCTTAATGTGGAATTAGGTGATTTGTCTTCTAAAATGCGCTGTAACAAGTGTGCTGCATTATACGAGGAATATAACTTAATACTGTCAGGAAGGTGTATCAAACATGTACGTGCAAGGGGGCCTATGATTTAAAAACACCCCAAAGCTAGTCTTTATCCACCACACTGGCCAGATGCATTTTCTTTGAATGTGGGTATCAATGCTGTTTCAATGAATGTAAGTTTCGGCAGAGAAGCTAATGCCAAGTCTATTTTCATTGTGAGACTGTATTGCTTTGTTTAGCAGAGGTCGAATAGTGTTTATGCTATAAAATATAAAATAAAAATTTAAAATTAATCCAAATAAACATTGTAGAAGTAAAGCAGTATGCACATTATAGTGTTTATGGTAAATAGGGCAAAATAACCAGGTAATGAGACATTGGAATGGCTGCAGGGGGGCTCTGATGCCATATTTTAGTTCTGTTCAGTTTGTGTTTGTTTATCCCACAATTCCATTGGAGTGGGTGGGGTTACATAATTATGTATGCAAATTATATGTTAATCAGCGTACAGATTTGTACCTATTTTTCATGGTCCTTGTCCAGATTTTTGCTGTTTCCAGGTTGAGAGGTATGCAAGGGGGGGACCATCAACAGACCAAGGAAACTACCAATCAATAAGTCTGACTAGCCTCATATGCAATGCTATGGAAAGGATAATTTTGGACCTGATTAACAATGACATATGACATAGGAAATCTACAGACTTTAGACCCAACCCTGTTAGGCTTCATCAAGGGCTGGTCCTGCTTGCTTAATCTGGTGGATTTGAAAAAGTCACCAAGGCCATAGATGAGGGTAAGGCAGTGCATACTGCTTATCTTTTCTTGGTCAAGACATTTGACACAATACAGCACTTGGATATTATACATAAACTCATAATATTGGGCATAAACCTCTTTGTCACCAGACGGATAGCCAAATGGCTCATGGATAGGACACATGTTATTTGAGTAGGGGAATCCACATCCAGCAAGAGGCCTGGTTCCTCTCCTGTTTGGGACAAACTTTTCAGATGTCAAGGCAAATATAGATGGCCATTGGCTGACCTAGTTTGCATATGACTGCAACCTGGGAGCAATCATTGACTCCCCAGATGAAACTGATATCCTACAGAAAGTATTAACACAGACTAATAATTGGTGTCATAGCTATGACCACAAATTAAATGTGAAGAAATGCATAATAATACCCTTAGGAAATCAAAGACTCCTGCAAATTACAATATTGATAGCTCACCCCCCCCCCCCCAAGAGTGGAACTTTGACTACCATGTATCCATGGTTTTGAGGAAATCCTTCTACATGGTTCAGTTTATAAGTAAGAGCACAGCATCCATATGTTAAGGATATCATAGCACCACTGTACTTGACCCTCGTTAGACCACCCTTTGGCATGTTCCTTGCCAGACACCTGCAACAGTTGGAGCATCCTCAGAGGTTTCTCATGTGCAGATTGATTAAAAAGCCTATCACTGTATTCAGCTTCCTACTGATTGCTGAGTGGTGATCTATACCTGACTTAGAAGGCAGTCTCTGACCCAGCTCTGATGCAAATATTGCATATTTGCAAAACTAATTGCATGATGATTGTTACCCACTCCAAGGATCAAAACCTGATCCCTGACATGAGTAGATCATGCTGGAGAGACAAATATGTATCCCAGAGATTGCTTCTCCTCTGAAACAGGCTTCCTATTCATGTGAAACAGAGCTCTTCCCTGACCATCTTCAAGCACAATCTGGAACAATGGATGGAAAATTGCAAATTCCCTCATGAGGTGGTGCTGATGTCCCTTATGGACAGAGGCAGCCTATAAAAGTGTCAAAACCATGTTTGCTGCCCCTTGTTATCCTTCCCCTATGGGGAAGAAAATTAGGTAAAATCTCGGTAAAAATGGCTAAGCTTGTAATGGGTTCTTGAGCCATTAATCTAGTAATGTCTTATGAACCTATGAATCTATGAAACACCTGAAGGTATCACTTGGCTGTAATAAGTTAGAATGATGTTCTGTCACATATATTATATATTGTGAGATGGTTTACTATTGAAATCTTTTAGTGCCAGTGATCGAATGGCAAGTGTTTGAAAGGCACTTTTCAAAAGGGCACAATGCTGAACCAGACTGCAATGAATATACAATACCGAATGTGCAATAGCATACATCGGTATTGTGAGTGGAGGTCATGGTACAGTGAGTAACAGGGAATTTACCCATTTCCTCACTGTAGTGCAATCACAAAATAGTAAATACCATGTGTCATTGACTTGATAGTCTAATGATAAGTTACACTGCATAACTTGGGTAACTGACGTCACCTAATGCAATGTTGAATACATTGAATTAATCAGGACAGGTATTTCAGTTTCATTGTTATGTCTTTTTGACATTATGTATTTCTACATTCTGGGTTTGCATTTACCATCGGTCGATCGATGCATTTTCCACATTTCAATAGTAAACCTTCTGAGACACATACCTGTAGCCCAGCTGAGAGAAGACTTATGAAATGTTTGCAGTTATAGGACCAGTAAGTCTACAGAGGGAAAAGTATATGCTTTATGAGAAACAGATTAACTTTTTAGAAGATTAAGGAGGAAATTAAGTTGTCAGACATTGTTTGCTACACTGTGGTGAAGAATTTGACTACTAAACAGATGGTGTCAGTAGATGTTGCCCCAAAGGTAGGTTATGTAGGAAATGTTTCTTACATTCCAAGTTGTGGAGGAAGTTGTTGTTGTTTGTCTTTCGGCTTTTCCCGGTTAGGGGTCGCCACAGCAGAACTCCGGTCTGCTAATGATTGGCAGTAGATTTTCACGAACGCTGAGGTGCCAGCCCGACTTTCAACCTTCAATGAAGGCACGCCCATTTACGCATGTCTTTTGAACGCCCACCCAACCACAGGGAGGACATGCAGACTCCACACAGAAGGCACTCCCCATACTCCAGCCGAGAATCAAATTGGAGAACCTCTTGCTGTGAAGCAACAACGCTACCGCTGCACCACCGCGGATTACTAGTAAAATGTAAGACTAAGAACAGGGTTGAGAGAAAACTAAAGAATGGGAGCACATATTTGGTGATTACAGGTGGAAGAGTTTTGAGGGCAATTTTGAATGGTGAGTGTCGTAGCTGAACAGGGGAGAGGTTTGGCATAATGGGTAAAGTTTTTACAGGGCATGATTCTGACCTCATGTTGTTGGCTAAGCTTGTAATAGTCTGCAGATTGATAGCCTAGTATTTACCTATGAACTTTGCCTATAAGGTACCATTTCCTCAATGGTTTGTGAAAATGGTGGATAAAGGTAAACGAGGACATTGTGTTATAAGACGGGAGGGTCTGATAGACAGCAACCTTTCTTACAGTTGTGGATGAAGACTGACATCCCTAATTATATGTGCTTATAGTATCTGGAAATACAAAAAAAATATGAAAATGCATGAAGAATCAGGTAGGCAGATTACAGTGTGAAAGAAGTTCATAGCAACATTTTCTGTAGTCCACTGGAAACCTAAGTCAATGAGTACATTAAGCTGAACCTCCAGGAATGTTACTAAGAAGGGTGAGGATGATAGTTTTTACAGAAATAAGACACTCTGGATAGGGAGTGGGTCAGTTAGAAAGAGGATGGGACATAAGAAGAAGTCTTCAACAGGATTAGGTTTAATTAAGAAAGTTTGTCTGTTAGCCAGTAAAATGGACAGGACCTAGCATAGGTGGCTGATGCCAAAGAAATTAAGGGAATGGGTTTGGAAGGATTTGGCTTTTTTGGCAGTGAGTGTGTGGGGGGCAGTGAATACTACATGCAGTAAGAGTGTCTTCTTGTATTCAGGATCTGGTCCAAATTTGCAGAGGTGGCGCTGTGAGTGGACAGTAAACATATGGTTATATATTTTTATTCTAGGATTTAAAGAAGAGTGTCCAGTTAGGTAAGGACTGGTGGTCCAAAGGAAGAAACAGAAGGCTTAGCAAAGGATGGTTGGGTTAAGAAAGTAAGAGGTGGTAGCTGGGTAAAGCGCGTTATGGCTTTAGATGTGAGGAAATAGATATCTTAGCAAAAAGATAGTTGGGTTAAGAAATAATTGGCGGGAATTGGAAGGAGCAACTGATGGTTTTAGACATGATGGTGAGTTGAGTTTTACGGTTTGGGAAGCTACTGTGTGAATGATATGGCAGGTGATGGAGAGACAATAGAAGTTCTAGATTGGATATTAGGAGTGAGTTATTCCTTGATTGGATATGTTGGAGAGTTGAAACTGTTACTGGGTTGCAGTAAGGGTGGGAAGTGTATTTATATAGACTGGGTTGGGAAACTCATTGCTTGATGCAAGAGTGATTAGTGTTTGGACTCTTCTATGTTCATGAAATTGAATTGCTGAAGCTCTCCCATGTCAGTGATGTGTGGAGAAATGTTCATTATGGGTTAGAACTTAGAGGAGACTAAAGGTCTTCTTTCTACCACAAACATTGAAAGCAGATTCAAGTGTTGTATATTAGAGGGCAATTTTGGGAATTAAAGAATATTATGAATATTTAGTGGTAAGATCCAGCCCCACTGAAGAAGTTAGATTGCCCAAATTTGATAGATCAGTTCCTTTTCTGCTGATCTCACCAAGTGCACCTATTTTTGGACAATTTATGTTGGATGGGATGGTATTTTTGGCGAGATGTATTTCCAAGGCTATATCTACTAACTTTTTTATGTGTGCCTCTGCTAATGAGTTAACCATTCTCATTACAACTATTTTTACTACATGTGCCTTTGCTAATGAGTTATCCATCCTCATTTCATATATGTTAGGTGAAGAGGTGAATACTGTATTTACACAGGCTGTGATTCATCTCTCTATTTTAAGCATTGCTTCCATATTATTGGTCTTGCCTCTTACAAACCTGGCATAAAGTTTATAACATATGTAGACTGGTGGAAAAGTTTATCTTTATAAAAAAGAATTTTAAAAAATCTGTGCATTTTGCTGATTCCCACTCTCTATTTAACTAGATAGGACCCCTTTCTTTATACATGAACCTTCACCTGTATAAATTCTGCTAGCTGTCCTAAATCCAATTGGCATAAATGTTAATAGAAAAACAGGGCTCTGTAAGTAAATATTCTATTTGGGATCCTCTTACTTTGTTAATCCATAGGGGGCCCCCCAAACTTTATTAGTCCGATTTCTACTTTCACATTTCTGTTAATTTTGTTGTAAAGTCTCAATCAAATCTGCTAAATCTCCCTAATTTGATCAGTTTCATTCAAATTTGCATGTTTATCTTAGTTGAAGTGGCCCTCCTGTTTCTGCGAATTCTGCTATCCCAGCAACTCAGTTAAGCCTGAGAGAGCCTCTAAACTCATTACTCATATTTGGGCTGTTTGGATCTACTAAACATACTACAAGGTCCAAATCAGCCACTTATCTGAAGTGAATATCAGTTAAGATATAGGGATCCATGTATTTAGTAGCAATCTTTCTTGAACAATGACTATATCATTAATTCTGCCAAGGGTCTCTCAAATTGCAGATTTAGTACCAGACATCTTGGTCTGAGTCTCCGTCAGATATGGTAAGTATAAAACTATTTTTCAAGTTGCTTTAGATGTCCAGCAGCAGCAGTGGGGAGTATAGTGGCAAACTTCCACTGAAGCTTTCTTGTTGTATTAACTCTGTTTGAGCACTTATTTTGTCTTAGTCATTTCTAAGCAGAAACTATCCAAAAACTATCTGTTTTGATTGAGCTTTGGGGAAGAAATATGACGAAAATAAAGTTGTACAGTACAAAACAAAGGGGTATAGAATTAAATAAAGGTTTAGGCACTGGGATGATTACAGCCATTTTCAAGTTATTTTTCCACATTTTAAGCTGTGCTGTCATCTCAACTTGAAAACTGAAAATAAAGTTTCGCTTACATCTCCCCACAATGTAGACAGGGCCAAGACTAAAGTGATATCATCCCAAAAGTCAATTTTCTCAAAAAAAGGCCCTGTAAGCTATTTTCCAATTTGCTACATCTGTTTAAATTACATAGCTCATAAATCAGATGATTAGATTGCATATGCAATTATTTTCTTTTACTGAAGCAACCATCTGTTGGTGTTAGCATGTCTTATAACCTCAGAACCACATGCTTATACAGATTATTTTATTTATGCGGTCATAGCAAACATCAGATAGGCATGTCAGTGTCGTCCTCCAAACGGAACAGCTTGAGAAACATTTCTTGCTGTACATCTAACTTAAGGACAGTATAGATGTTACATGACATAGGTTTCTCGTATGCAGCTGCACACTATTCACCTATGCCAGTCATACACAAAGGTATAGGAATTGTTTGCTGCACATTTTGCATTGCCCTAGGCTGTTTTTTGCTGTGTACTACTTAGGAAATATACTATGGGACTCTCAAGTTTGGTTATTCTTGCATTCTTAAAAAAAGTCAAGAACCATTTTATTCCTGCAACAATATACTAAGTTTGTCTTTTTTCAGTATTAAAATAATAGGAAAGACCACAGGAAAAGAAAAGAAGCAAAGAAGTTCATTCAGGATAATATTTTTGCATTAGCTACTGGACTGATTACTTAGCCTTGTGGCAACGGATCTTCTAGAGCAGCAGAAAGACATTTTATACACCTGATAGTATTGCTGAGTTCTCAATGTTATTATTCCATTAAGTTCATAGGTTAGTACTAGGCTAATTGCTCTTATGGGCCATTTTAAGCCTAGCCAATTACCCCCTGTGAGAATCAAACCCTGTACCTTGTGTCTGTAAGGCAAATACCTTAACCATTATGCCAACCTCCCAGCAACCACCCTAAGAACTGTTAATTGTTCACATGTCTAAACCCTACAAGGTGTAATCAAGCCAACCAATCTGCCAAGCTATTAACTGAGTCATTTGTTTTAGCAATCCTCTTACTACTGTAATATATGAATATATGGTAAAAGAACAAATTGAATGTCCCAAAAAAGGCACGATATATGTTGTGCATCAATTATCAATCAAGCAGGTAATGTTGCTAATGAAATGCAAGTGTCATCAAGGACATCTGGATGCAGCATGCAGTTTGTTAGGGCAACTTTCTGGCATCAGTCAGGGTACTTTCTGCTTTTAACAATTTCATTGTTCTAGGCAATGGGCTTTATGTAAATAAGTGTAGCGAAATGAATGGAGACGGGCATGTCACAAACTATTTCTAGTAACGAATATTTTTTGTTCAGCTATCTTCTTTCTTTCAGGCAGGAGAAACATTTTAGGCCAAATAGTTGAGGATATTTGTAAACCTTTGTTTGATTCCTACACTGATCATGTAAATCCTTTTTTTTTTATTTTATATTTTTTCATCCAAAACTCTTTTGATTTAGGTAGCTGCCTGTGCTGCAGCACCTTTTTGTGAACTAAGATATGCCTGACTAATGAAGTCAATACCTATATACTGACTGATATATTTGAACCCTTCTTAGCCAACAGTTTAGCTTGACACTGCAGGTATTGTTTTTTTAGAGTACAAGAAGAGATGTCACCTGCTTCCATTGCAAAGGAGACTAAACACTAAATCAAAAGCCCTCTTTCAATCATTCTTAAGGTTGTAGTGCAGTTAAAGAACAATAAACTCTGGAGGAAGCTGAGGGAAAAGACTAGTGTTTGAATGTAAGGGAAAAAGTTATTTTCTAGTGAAGAAAAAAAGGCAACATACAGGCTCAGTGGTTCAGGGCTCTGCCTCATGGTTATAGAGCCTGGGGTTTGTTTATTTATTTATTTGGTTATTTAACATTTGCTGACCAGGGAAAGTCATACTAGGACACTGCCTATTTTCAGTGGAGGCCCAGGGAGAAACACTCCAGATGCATGTCTTTGGAATGTGGAAGGAAACCAGAACACCTGGGGAGAAACGCTCCAGATGCATGTCTTTGGAATGTGGGAGGAAACCAGAACACCTGGGGAGAAACACTCCAGATGCATGTCTTTGGAATGTGGGAGGAAACCGGAACACCTGGGGAGAAACACTCCCGATGCATGTCTTTGGAATGTGGGAGGAAAACGGAACATTTGGGGAGAAACACTCCAGATGCATGTCTTTGGAATGTGGGAGGAAACCAGAACATCTGGAGAAAACCGACATGAATTCAGGGAGGACATGCAGACTCCACAGAGAAAGCACCCCAGCTGAGAATCAAACGGGAGAACCTTTTGCTGTGAGGCAACAACGTTAACCGCTACACCTCTGCACTGCCCACTACCACCGCACTAATTTTGTTTGGTGGGGTAGTACATTGATCACACTAATCCATTTGCAACCACAACCCAAGTGAAGATAGTCATAACAATAATGCAATTACAAACATGAGATCATTACATTAACTACAAGCTAAGTAACAGCAGACAATTTTAAATGAGAAGGACATATTAGTAACAGTGGAGAAAACATTTGAGGATTTGTTAAGTAATGAATTTGGAAGTGAACAACAGATGATAACACAAAGAGGCAGTAGCAATGTTGATGAGTGTATTAGTTAGGTGGTTTTTCCAGTAGTAAAGCACTTGCAGTCTGATTTTTGATGGAGACATTTTTTGAGCTGTGGTCCGACAGAGGGAAAAGTGGAATATTCTTTAAGGTAGGAGAGGAGTACTTCCCAGAGTGTGGGTGCATGAACGGTGGAAGAATGGAAAATAAATGGTTGGTAAAGTGAAGTTTGGTTTGTGGAGTCTGGAATTAATGAGTCCCTTGGGAGAAGTTGCAGAGGTTGTAGGCAGTTGGTTTTACTATGAAGTTTAGCAACTAGATTCAGGAAGGAATTTGTTGAAGGAGTTTAAAGAAGAGGGAATCTAGGAGTAGCTCAACTCTGTGGGGGACTGGGGGCTACCTGGCTCAGGAGAGAATGGCGGTCTGGTGTTCTTGGGATGGGGGAGTTTGAAATAAATAGATTTGTTTTCGAGAGACTGCAGAGTATATGACTTTCTTTTAGAGGCTGACCTGTGCTAGGAGAACTCTTTTACATATTTTGTCTCTTTCTGGTCTGGAGAGAAATAATGACCAGGACTAGAAGGACTAAGAATTGTTTTTTTTTTTCCTGGTGTTTTCCATGTGGGTGTATAGAGACCAGATAAATATTTAAAGGATGTAGTTGTATCTATTGGGGAACCACTTAGACTAGTGATGGTAAAATTTATAGTTGTATTTTTTTTAACTCTTGTTTGGTTACAAATATAATACTTTTTGTTCTGGAGGGGTTTAGGATTAGTTTAGGGTTGTTTAAGTTGGAGTTAAAGAGTGGAGGTCTGTCTGAAGCTGAATTTGAATAGTTCAGTGTGAAGGACTGGACTGAAAAAAGACAATGTCATCTCAGTAAAGAATAACTGGAAGGTTTGAAAGATCAGAGAGTAGTTTTTTAATGAAAATTGAGAACAGTAGTAGGACTCGTATTGAACCCCATGGTACTCTTTAATTGAGAAGGGCCTGGATGTGAAGGGAATGAGTTTGGTTTGATTAAAATGCATATTTATAAGAAAGTGTTAGAGCCAAGTGACAGTTGATGGAGAAAGGGGTGGTCAAAAAGGTCAACAGCTTTGGTAAGGTCAATGGAGAGAGCTCCTAACTGGTTTCCTTTATCTATGTTGAGAAAGATGTCATCTGTAAGTGACCACAGTGCTGTCATTGTGCTTCAACCTACCCAGAATACATCCTGTTTAATAGTGTGGCAGTAGTGCTCCTGGATGTAATTAGATAGTTGATTGGGATTAGTTTCTGAAGTATTTTCCCAAATGTAGGAAGGATGGAGATCAGCCGCAAATGGGATGGTGTTCTCTGGTTAAGGTTGTTTGGGATCGGGCTTGATAAGAGCTGTTTTCCAAATGTCTTGCATGAGTTTTGAGTTAAGCTAATCCTTTAAGTTCATTTCAACCTTTATTACAGTCTATGCAGAATTTGTAATTTCTCCCAGTGTTTATGTATGCTTTTTTGCATACTTTGTTCTTATCTCACTTGACAAGCTAGATAGATGATTACTTTAATGAATTTAAGAACTATGTTATTGCTCAAAAGGGTACACTAATGCTTAGTTTATTTAACTGATAAACATATACATAAACAGACAAGTAAACAAATAAAAGTGCCATAGCATAGTGGAAATGATTGCTAAGATAGGAAGCTATGACTGGAAGAAGGTGATATAATACACTGGATGAGATGTGCAGGTGAGGGGTTGGATTACTGTAAAGTAAGTTGTTTAGATTTACCATATTGTATGATCTGTAGACAGTTAAACTCACTGGAAAAGGCTACTATGTGGCTGTGAGGAACATTTGTCATAAGAAGAAGAATGGTACAGGAATCAGGAGAAAAACAGAAAAATGTCAGAAGTACACTAGGTGGAATATTTGAGCTTAGTGGTGGAGCAGGTAATTTCTTGGCAAAAATGATGTAAGAGAATGCCTGAACAGCAAATGTATAGTGGAAAGAGAAAGAAACAGAAATGGAGGGGAGAGTGACGTGGAATTAATTGTAGATGAGTGCGTTATAAAATAGAAATAAAAATAGATAATGGAAATTCATCCCGTTTTGTTAAGTATATCAGACCATAAACGCAGAAATTCTTATTTATTTATTATTTGCATTTGTTAGCCAGTGTACAGTACCGATCCTTCTAGACAATGTTTGGTCTCAATATCACTATATTATATTTCATTTAATTTTAATTCTTTAAAAGCTCATTGTTTATCTTGCTATTTTTTATAATATGTGATTGTAACAATTAAATACAGAGCAGTGGGAGGTATGTCTGTTTCTTTTTTTGTGAGCTGCATTTGCAGTCCTGTGTTTGGGTTGCAGCAATAAAATGCTGCATTTGTAAGAAGGAATAGATGAGCATTTCCTTGGTTTTTGCCTTTGTAAGTGGTTGTTTGATTATATAGTTTGAATAGCCATTCATTGAGAAATTCCAAGGTCTGGCATCTTGTAGAAATCCTTTCTTAGGTTAATTTCATTTTTTTGTTGCATTATTGCAGAATTCAGTATTCTTGTCTTCATTGATTATTTAAAAGATTAAAGGGACTAGTGGTTTAAATAAAATAGAAAAGAACAAGGAAACAGTGAGGACGGTATTGATGTTCATAGGCGGTAAATGAAAATAGGAAGTGAGGACAGAACTGGAATGTCTTAGAGAATAAGAATTGTGAACTAGGTTTAGTAGGTGTCAAAAGGAAAAAGCTAGAAATCGTAGAAATATGGGGCTAGAGATGAATGATAACCAGAAGAAAATGGATCAGATAATGTACTCCTAATACTAGCGGTATTATGGGCCATTATTATGAAAGAAAGAAAGATTCTGATAATGATGAAAATAACTATGTCATGTCTGATTAAGGATGGCATGATTCAAACCTTGTTAAAAGTAAGCAGAAAAAAGCTCATTAGACATTGTATGATTTTGCATATAGGAACAAGCTAACCACGTGATGTGAGGAAGTATTTCTTCACAGTGAGGGTTATAAATTCATTGAATAACCTCATCAAGGTAGTTGTAATATTTAAAAGCAATGTTTCTGTTAAAGAATGCATTGGTTTGGCATACAGCAGTTCTAAATGGCAATAACAAAATGAAAAATATTGATTACCTCTCTTCTCGGTATCATACAGGCCACTAAGAAGCAACCCTTGCCTTGTGTACAGAGCTTCAACAGAATCTATTCTATTTGACCTATTATACATTCACAAGTCCAATAGTGTCATAAATACTCACTCAACAGATCTCAATTTCTTTTGCAAAATAGATCAAACAGGTTGGAGGGATAGGTTTGTATCACATAAAATACCACTTCTGTGGAGCTATCTTCCACTCCACATAAAGCAAAGAACTTGTCTTACTCTATTCAAATGTAATGTGGACAAATGGATGAGTAACCACAAATTCATCCCTGGTTTAGCACCCCTGTCCCTCATGGATAGGTGAAATATGAAAATATCCTGACGTTTCCTTGTTTTGCCTATCTCTGGGTTATTCATAGGCAAAATATCCCAACATTTCCTTGTTTTGCTTATCCCTGGGTTATTCATAGACAAAATATAAGGGCTAAAAACTATCAAGAGAATGTAAGGCTAGGCTTCTTAAGATCCTCAAAGGTCAATAGCTTAGCATATAACTACAATTAACAAGTACCTCTTGGTTATACTTTAGAATGGGCAGACAATGCAGACCATGTGGTCTTTATTTGCAAATAATGTGTATTCTTTTTGAGTATATCAGTGAATCAAATATAATATGCTAAGGACTATATGCATTTAATTTTCTGAGGGAAGTACTCTGGTATATACATTTGATTGGACTGGGTCCATAATGCTGGCATAATATTGACAGCCACTTTGTCCAGCTTGAACTCATTGAACTTAAGCTGTCAAAACTTTTAATTTTCAGTAAATGGTTTTAAGACAATCTTGTCAATGCACTCATATTTTCCACCACTCTGGAAAAAATCAATAATTTGTTCAATTTACAAAAAAAGGAATTAATTCAGAAATTTCCAATTATCATCCCATCAGTTTAACATCAGTATTATGTAAAAGTTTTGAAATATGTTTGTGGTGATTATTTTTAGATTCTGATAATTGTAATAGATTTTTGGACATATATCAGCATGGTTTCTCTTCCAGGAAATCTACAGTGGCAAACCTGGTGGAATTTTATGATCTAGTTACTTTAGCTTTAGATTCACCATTAAATTTTGAGATAGTTTTTATTGATTTAGCTAAGGCATTTGATACTCTTTGCACTTTTGAATTATTAAAATTTTAACTGAGTATGGATTTAACCCATATTTAACCCATATTTAAGTAACTGGGCTCTTAAATAGTTATCTACAAAGTCTCAGTGTGTTTGCAATGCACTCTGAACATCTATCAGTGACTGTGGGGGTTCCGCAGGGATCATTTCTGGGACTATTGTTGTTCAGTCTGATCTTTGCAACTTGTCTGACTAATAAACATTTGCTGCTTACAAAATATGCTCATGACTGCAAGGCCAGTATTTTAGTAGACTGAGGTTGTTAGCAATCAAAATTTAGATTACTATCAAACTGAATACCGGGATCACATACCACTAGATTGACACTTAGGGGGTGCTGTGAATAATGTAATTAGCAGGGATGTCAGCTATCCCAAAAGGAATAATCATGCATTTTTTGTATTTAGCTTTAATCTGTGGCTTTGGCACAAATGATCTGTCTGTGTTAACCTTGTCTGCACAATATTAACATCACTTAGTCCCCTAATCTTTACTATCAGTTCTTAGGACTGTTATTTTACTATTATAGAAGTTGTCCCTTGAGGAAATGTATTTAGTAATTTTAAACAGGTCAATAAAGCATGTCCACATGGGCTGCTTTTTACATATATGTAAATTACAGAATTGCATAATACAAAAAAAAAATATAAGCAGAAATAAATAAAACTACAGGAGAAGATCATAAACAAGAATTTGCTAAATCA
Organism: Protopterus annectens; assembly: GCF_019279795.1. Taxonomy (NCBI): domain Eukaryota; kingdom Metazoa; phylum Chordata; order Ceratodontiformes; family Protopteridae; genus Protopterus; species Protopterus annectens. The sequence continues at coordinate 294,664,779 of NC_056741.1, read as the reverse complement.
ATCTGGCAAAAATCACATAGCAACAAAAAGCAAGTAAAAGCAACGCCTTTCGGCTTTTCCCAGTTAGGGGTTGCCACAGCAGATCACCTGTCCGCAGACTGATTGGCAGTGGTGTTTTTATGGTGTCGAGTTGCCAGCCTGGTGCCCAACCTTCACAGAAGGCATACACATACACACCAGGAACCTACCTGCATGTCTTTAAAACTCACTCAACCGCAGGGAGTACATGCAACAAAAAGCAAGTACCTAGTTAAAATAAATTCAATTTAGTTTATGTCTAAGGAATCTTCACATAGTTAAGTGGCTTACAGCATCCACTTAGAATTGTTATGAGCACACTTGATGATGTGCACCCTAAGTTTCCTGGAATTTGTTAATGCAAATCCTCTAGAACAGATAGTCTGCACAACAACAAGGGGATCAAATGTCCTAGACTTAGAAGTCATCAGCTTAGGGGGGGTCGCTGCACTCCTTCCTGTGTGTTACTCTCCCTGGTAAAGTCTGATCATAAATCAGTCTCATTCGAAGTAATGATCAATGATAATCATTTTGAAGGGTATTAACAAATAAATAAAACTTTAGAAAATATGGGATTAATGGACATAGAAGATACCTCGAGGTTTGACTATAAGTGTAGTTTTATTACTGTTTTTTCTCTTGATAGTGACTTAGTTAAGTGGATCTTAAATAAGAATCGGTGCATTATGGATAAGAATGCTGGTACTGAAGAAAAAGTGGGAGATCAGCCTATTATAATATACAAAAAAGGAAAGAGTTTTAACAACTTGAGTCCATAAAAAATAATGTGAATAATAATAAAAATAATGGTATGAGTAAATGCGGATACTGTAATAATTGTAAAAATGTAGTGAGTGGTGACACTTTTCTGTCAAAGGTGAACAATTTAAAGTAAAAGGGAAATTTAACTGTAACACAGGAGGTGTCATTTATTTAGTTTTATGTCCGGAATATCCCAGGTTTTAAGTTGGCAAATCCAAGCATAAACTAAAGGATAAAATTTATGAACACATATGAAATTAGGAAGAATAAGCGCTCAAATGTATTATGTAAACATGCAACTGAGTGTCTGGGACATGAGTTTAAGTTTATAGTTTTGGAGGAGGTGGAAGTTAACCCTAGAGGTGTACCCTGGGGTATACACTAAGTAAAGAAAGTACTTTACTGGCAATTGCAATTGAATGTGGGAAGTACCCCAGGGCTTAATGAAATTTCTTTTACCTGTCTGCTGAAACTGAAGGCATACATGGAACAGGCTATTTAGGATGGATTAACTATTTCCGCACAAACTAAAAGTATATAGCATATGATCACTGTATTAGTCATTTAATAAATTTCGTATATTTTATGTGGATTTCATTTTTAGAGTTTTTATGTTTGATACTTTTTCAAAGGCTGGTGTTTAATCTATGAATTGTAGGATGGTATAACTTTAAGAAATGGATTGATGCAATAGGTCATGTGAATACCGGAATGTTTTAAATTATGTAGGTTGATACATTGTATTATCTGATGAAGTCTTTGTTACAGTTTAAGATGAAGCTCTTATTGTACCTGAATATTTAATAAACAGCGATGATTTTAATGACTGGCATTGCATTCTTGTTTTAGCTTATTAGGGGAAATAGAACGTATAAAAGATACTAGTTCAAAAGTCAAGGGGAAGAGAGAAGAGCTGGGAGTTATACCTTGTCTACAAACTATTAATTCTTTTAAAAAAAAGCTAATGAACAGCTGAAGAGAGTAGGAATAAGAAGAGAAGAATGAATGGTGGGAGGGGGGCTATCCCCCTAGAGTGGAAGAATACATTCTCAAATTAAGAGAGAGGAAGATACCTTACAGTATCCATAAGAACTACTTGGAATACTAAATCTCAGCTAGAACTGTTATATTGATTCTTGGTAGTTGGGGAGATTCCAGAGTACTGGAAGTTTGGAATGGTACTGCTACTCAGCAAAGCTGGCATTAAAAGCAGTCTAGTGAGTATAACTCTCATTGTAGGGAAGATAACAGAGAAAAATGAGAGATAAACTGGTCAGATTGTTGATGAAGAGTACTCTCTGGGATAACAGTAAATAAGAATTCACAGCTAGAAGATAATGCCAATTGAAAATCCAGTTCTATGAGTAGGTCATGCAGAGAGGAGACATGTAGCAAACAACTAATATCATATACTTTTATTCTTTTTGCCTCAGACTCAGCATCTTACAGCCAGTCACAATCTGCTTTATGAGAAAATTAATGGCTTTGATGAATATGACAAGTTGTGGATCTTTAGTGCTGTACTGTTTCCCATCCTTCCACCTAGTACCTGGCATAGAACAATTTCTATGGGAGTGCTCGTACCGCTAATGCAGTGCTGGCCACTTCTTTTAATATTTCCCTTGAGGATCCTGGCTTAATGGCATCTGGGCAGTATTTCTCAGTCTTGCTCTTTGGCCCCACTTTGCTAATCAAGTCAAATCTACCACTATGAACCACAGACAAGAGCTGGGGTTCAATGCTGAGAAAAGGAGGATAACAATAGTGACCATGTCAGCTAAATGGTGTGCGACACCAGGCCAAATAATAGAAAATCACTTAAGGGTCATTGTAACTGCAGCAATGACCTTCCACAGACTGAGCAAAAGGCAGCATCTATGCTCAACATGATGTTAGTCTGCATCACCAGAAGCATGTAATTCTTGGACAAGGCACTAGTTCTCCCACATTGTGGGTCTCTAATAAGACCACAGATGAAACACTACTCAGATATTACTTCTTTGCCAGTTGGTATTGGCATCTTTTAAGCAAAATCCCATGCTTAGGGATGTTTTGTACCAAGACAATACAAGTTATAATGTTAGGTGTCTACTACATATGCAAGTTTACACCCAGTGCCCACATGTTCACATCCTTGCACTAGTAAGCACCCCCTGTAAATAAAGAAAATAACCAGGGGCGGCTCGTGGCATCAGGCTGCCGGACTGCAGCCCCCTCAAAATAAAAAATAGAAAGAAAAATAAAAATAAAAAAAAATATATTTTTTGAAATTCGCAGACTTCGCGCATGCGCAGTAGTCCCGACTACTGTCGGTCTATGCGCATGCTCATGGCAGTCCCCATAGGGGGACACAAGGAGACGTCTGTGCACTTTTAAAGTGCACAGACTCGCCAGGATTATGGGTCGCGTCCGGACTGCAAGAGCAGCAGCAGGACTCAAGAAGGAGCATTAGGGATCTCATCTCGTCGGGCAGGAGCATTAGGATCTCACGGGTCTTTCAGTATTGCACAGGAAAGATGTACATTAGCTGGATATATTCAGGTAAGGTGCTTTTTAATTTACAATGTTTATTTGTGTGTGTATGGTGCTTTTTACCTTTAATTTACAATGTTTATTTGTGTGTGTATGGTGCGTTTTACCTTTATTTAATTGCTTTTTACCTTACTGGATATGGTGCTTATGCTTTACTGGAGTTTGTGTATGGTGCTTATGCTTTACTGGAGAGAGAGTGTGTGTGTGTGTGTGTGTGTGTAAATGCCCCAGGTGCTTATGGTGGTGTGGTAGGGAATACCTCAGGCTTGAACCCTGTACCCTGTATGCAGGTGTTAAAGACTTGAGTTCCCTACTCACCACCATTTGTAAAAAAATTTCAGATTTTTGCCTCATATTTGATCTGATCTGTTCCTCATAATATCTGTGGTTTGTAAATGCTGCAATGCTTGATATTTGATGGTGTAGTAGTAGCATTGTTGCCTCACAGCTGCAGGTTCTTGGGTTTGATTCTTGGCTGGGGTTCCTTCTTTGTGGGGTCTGTATCTTCTCCCTGTGTTTGTGTGGGTTTGCTTTTGTGTCCTCCCATGTTACAAAGACATGTCTGCATTATTTCTTCCTGGGCCTCTGCTGAAAATTGTTTATTTGTTCCAAGTCAGACTGTCCTGATTAAAAATGTTAAATAAAATTGACAGGCATTTGAATTTCAGACTTAAGGGTTTCTGAATGTTTAATTCCTTGCATATTTGATGGTGCAGTGGTAGTATTGTTGCCTCACAGCTATAGGTTTTCTGGTTTGATTCTTGGTTGGGGTGGCTTCTGTGTGGAGTCTGCATCTTCTCCATGTGTTTGTGTGGATTTGCTCTGGTGCCCTGCCATTTTACAAAGACGTGTCTGCAGTTTTAATCCCTGCTGAAAATTGGTTTTGTTCTGTCCGCAGTAAAATTGACAGGCATTTGAATTTCAGACTTCAGGTTTCTGAATGTTTAATTCTTTGCATAATTGATGGTGCGGTGGTAGTATTGTTGCCTCACAGCTATAGGTTTTCTGGTTTGATTCTTGGTTGGGGTGGCTTCTGTGTGGAGTCTGCATCTCCTGCCTGTGTTTGTGTGGATTTGCTCTGGTGCCCTGCCATTTTACAAAGATGTGTCTGCAGTTTTAATCCCTGCGTCTCTGCTGAAAATTGTTTTTGTTCTGTCCGCAGTAAAATTGACAGGCATTTGAATTTCAGACTTCAGGTTTCTGAATGTTTAATTCCTTGCATAATTGATGGTGCAGTGATAGTATTGTTGCCTCACAGTTATAGGTTTTCTGGTTTGATTCTTGGTTGGGGTGGCTTCTGTCTGCATCTCCTCCCTATATTTGTGTGGATTTGCTCTAGTGCCCTGCCATTTTACAAAGACGTGTCTGCAGTTTTAATCCCTGCGTCTCTGCTGAAAATTGTTTTTGTTCTGTCCACAGTAAAATTGACAGGCATTTGAATTTCAGACTTCAGGTTTCTGAATGTTTAATTCCTTGCATAATTGATGGTGCAGTGATAGTATTGTTGCCTCACAGCTATAGGTTTTCTGGTTTGATTCTTGGTTGGGGTGGCTTCTGTGTGGAGTGTGCATCTCCTGCCTGTGTTTGTGTGGATTTGCTCTGGTGCCCTGCCATTTTACAAAGATGTGTCTGCAGTTTTAATCCCTGCGTCTCTGCTGAAAATTGTTTTTGTTCTGTCCGCAGTAAAATTGACCGGCATTTGAATTTCCAACTTCATGTTCTTCAGAATACATAGTAGCACAACCTTTTTTTTTAGCAATTTTCAAAGTTTATAAGATGAATATTTTAAATTTGTCCCTATTTTTGGGACTGTATTCCCCCATTATTGGCTTCGTCCAGGTTTTTGTGCTAAGGTTGACAGCTATGGCAAGAACTGAATTCACTGAATATGTTTGAGGGCTGTATTCCCTCATTACTGGGTTTGTCCAGGTGTTTTGTACTAAGAGGTTGACAGCTATGGTGAGAACTGAATTCACTAAATGATAGCCATTTAAGTTTCAGTCTTCCTCTCTTTTACAAAGCAGCTGATGTGGCATAGTGGTATGTTACTCTGACTGTTTTTTGCTCAGGGACCTTGGCAGTAAAATATATGGTGTCAACACATTTTATTCTAGCAACTTTCCAAGATTATACAAGCAATGTTTAATGTGTCCCTGTTTTTGGGCTTTTGACCCCCCCCCAATACATTTTGGCTTTTTCCAGTTTTCTTGAGCTGCGAAGTTGAGATGCAGTTGAGTATTGAGTAGATTTTACAAGGAACTGAGAGCTGCAGGGGAATAGAAGTTTAGTGCTTTGCCAAGTTAATACTATAGCACAACAGGCTGTGTACTTGCTTTTGATGCAGAAGGTTGTGGGTTCTACTCCCACAAGGGGTAGATGCTGCCGTACTGAGAATGTTCTCCTTGGTGAAGATACTAACTATGAGTTCATTATCAGTTTGCCATCCATTTCCTCTTGCAATATTATTACTAGCTTATCATTTTTTTAATGTAATATAGGCAATTTATTCCTGAGGGCAACAGACACTTTATTTTTCGATGAAACCATGAAATATAAAGGTGATTGCTAGCAGCAACCGCTTCATTAGTTACAGATTTCTTTAATGTGGAATTATTTAGATGACTGACTTCAGAGATTGTGCATATTTACTGATAATGGACTGTAGAATTGTGCATATTTACTGATAAAGGTGGACTGTAGAATTGTGCATATTTACTGATAATGGTGGACTGTGGAATTGTGCATATTTACTGATAATGGTGGACTGTGGAATTGTGCATATTTACTAATAATGGTGGACTGTAGAATTGTGTAGATTTACTAATAATGGTGGACTGTGGAAGTCTGAGTAGACTTTTTTATGATAAATGTTCTCAACTGGGCAGTTTTGCCATTATGGGTGCATATGGTTTGTTTCATTGCTTACTGGAAAAATGTTCAAAACAAATTTAAAACACCCTGTAACAAGTGTACTGTATTGTACAAGGAATATAATTTTAGTACAATGAGGAAGGTGTATCAGAGCACATGTATGTTTCATATGCAAGGAGCCTATGATTCAAAACAGCCCAAAATTAATCTTTATCTGACACTGGCAAAATGTATTTTCTTTGAATGTGGGTTTCAATGCTGTTTCAATGAATGTGAGTTTCAAGGGCAGAGAAGTTTTAATGCTAAGTTTTCATTGTGAGACTGCATTGCTTTGTTTAACAGATGACTTAGTGTTTGTGCTGTAAAATACAAAATAAAACTTTCAAATGAAGTCCAACTCATCATAGAAGTAAAGCAGTATGCACATTAGTGTTTATGGTAAATGGAGTGAAATAGCCAAGTATAATGGTTCATTGGAATGGCTTCAGAGGCTCCATTCAACCATTATTTTGTCAGGGGGGGGAGGGCAGCAAACTCAGACAGGCCCAGCTGAACTATACCTCCCAACTGTCCAGATTTTCAAAGAATGAATAGATTTTTGCTTCTTATTTTTGGTTTGTTGTTCATAAAATTTGTAGTTTTAATTCCTAAATGATTTGCCAGAAGTCACTCTAAGTTTCAGACTTCATAACCTTCAGAAAAATGCATGTTAAAGTAAGAGCTGTTCTATCAACTGTCTCAATTTATACAAGAGCAATTTTTAGTACTGTTTATATGTGCCCCAATATATTTGGCCTTGTTCAGATTTACTGCATTAACAGGTTGAGAGGTACATGCAAATAAATTGCTTTATAGAATTAGGCATAGCCAACCTCTCAACTGTCCCCAATTTTTGGCTCAAAATGTTGCTCTTCCCCTTATAATCCCTCCATAAAATAGCAGTTTTGGAAGAAAACATGGAGGGTTTACAATTAAGAAATAACTGTAATAATCAAAGTTATAGATTACTTGAAATGCATGTAGATTCTTTTATATTTTGTCAGCTGCTCAAGGTAGCAGTACTAATATTAAAGTGTCCCTTCTTTGACAGGTAGCAGCTGTATTGTGTGTCTATTTTATATTTTTGCATCACGTTTTTGTCCATTTTTTCATAAAATTGTGTTTTTTGGCAAATTAGTGACATCACTAAAGACTGAAGTTAGAAAATGACAGATATTTGAGTTTCAGATTTTATACCCTTCAGAAAATTCATACTAATGCAAGACCTATTCTATTATCTTTCTAAGTTTATTAGAGCAATATTTAAAAATTGTCCTTATTGTTGGGCCTTTGTCTCACTTCTGTGTATGGCTTTGTCCAGATTTCTTGCTCTTGAGGTTGAGAGGTATGACAAATGTGTCAGGGCCATCACAGTCAGCCAGAGAGATTTCAAATTGTGACATGCTTGTTGCACCCCACTCCCCATGTAGTGACTCTGGATGTGTCCAAGCAAGGCAAGGAGTAGTTGTATCTACCTTGGATGGGGAGGACACACTGCATAAGTACTACAGTGGCTTTTCATCTGTCCTTGATTTTGCAGAATGGTCTGGTTTCTGTCATATTTTTGTACTGTTGATTTATGCTTATTACTCAAAGCGCCTGTTGCTCTGTGTTTTTAAGTAGCAATGCTTTAATGACCATAAGGTAAGCTTGTCTGAGATCGTAAGATGCAAGTAAGCTTTAATAAGCATACTGTTAAAGAATTGCCAACATTGAAAGCCTTTCTGTTGTTGCCATGCAGAGAATACTTGACTAGATAATGTATAAGCCTTGGGTATTAAAGGACAGGATTCCATTATTTTAAAAAGCTCATTACACTTGTTGAAGACTTCCAGTCATCTCTACAGACTTTACCCGTAAACTAAACAGAATGCCAATCATGTGTGGTCCATAACCTGTACAGTAATCCTTTAAGCAATGTATCTTGAGCTTGTTTCTTGTTTGCTTTTCATTTTTACTTTTATCATGTTTTCCCCATGAAACAAGTTGTCAGGCAGCAGGTCTTTTATGGATAAGAAACATTTTTACAAGTGGGGGCATCACATAGATTTCTACTTTCAGCATGTTACTTGGTACTTTAATAAAGCTGAATATATTATAATTAGGACTGCAGTGCAAGGAGAAGTGGTTTGAGTTGTGTGCTTCTGGTTTTTCTTATACTTGATTTTGACTGGCATTCCAGTAATGTATTTAAAAAGTAATTTATTTTTTCATGCCTCACAACCTTTTGTTTCCATCTAGATATTAAGTAAGCTGTCATGCAGCCAATGCATTGAAATATTTTTATTCTTCTACACTTATTTTTGTCTTGATTGGACTTTCATAATGATGGTTTGCCACCCAGGGCAGCGTATTTAATTAAAGTTAGTTTTTTGTGGTTTTGTGCATAGCTCCTCCCCTTTCTGGTTGACCACACCCCCTCCCCTTGACCCCACCCATTCAGCTGTCTCCTGCAGCCCCCCTGTGATTTGAAGTCACCAGCCGCCACTGAAAATAACATTTCCAGTTTGATACAATATTATTAAATAAGTGATATAAGAATATATATTTGCAACAGCAGCTCCTGAAAGCAGCATCACTTGTCCACAGAGGAGAGGTGGAAGAGAATACCTCACCACTAAACAAGGAACCTGTCATAGGTCAACTAATGCATTAAAAAGTATCAGTTATTTCTAACACTGAAGACCTTCCTTGAAAGATTCTTTACTGTACAGAATCTTTAGAAGCACCACCAGGTTATGAACAGCTGAAGGATCAGTTTAGGCCAGAATCACATGGCTGAGTTCTACAGAACCAATCTCCTAAATGTAGTGTCTCTTCTGCAGTTGTGGTCAGCAGAGTAATTGTTGGAGGAAGTCTGCACTGAAGGCCAAATAACCACAGCACAAATATCTGCAATGTAAACATTTCAGAAGTAACCAATGGAAGCAACCTCTTCTCTTTAAAAGTGGGTTTACAGAACTACATCCAGCTAATGAAATTACATTTCAGCCAATTTGTCATTCATTGAAATGGGCTTTTAACCATTAGAATTCATTGATTTTGCATTCAACTAACATTGGGTAAAACAGTGATCCAGGTCATAGCCTGCTATAGGTCTCCAACCATGTTCCTAGACTCTCACTCCACGCTCCTAAGCACCCTGGAATTTATCAAGGTCCAACCCAACACTCTCTTACTAGGAGACATCAACTACCCCTCCATCAACTGAGAAAACTACTCAAACACCAATACACAGGCCCAACTCTTCCTGGAATTCATCAATTCCAATGCCCTGGGCCAGCTCATTCTGAACCCCACTAGAGGAAACAACATCCTTGAGCTGGGTAATAATAACATGGGTGACTGTTGCTCTACACCAATAGTCAATTTCTCCTTGGTTAGATCCGACCACAAACTAATCACCATGAAAATCCACATCTCACCCACACCCCCCGCAAAGGTAACCACCATGGAAAAATTCTCCAAAGCTGACTTTGCACTCCCAAAAACAGAAATAGATAACTTCATGGCACCCATGCCAATGGAAAATAGCTGCATAATGGCTGACTCATACACCAACGGCTGACTCATACACTAATGCACTGTATGAACATGTACACAAATGTGTGGAACTAGCCATACCCAACAGAACCAAGACACTCTCCCCCAAAAAAGGAAGCTAACCTAGTGGTCTCCTGCCATTGATAAACTCTACAACAGAAGGAAGAAACTGTCACAGAAAAAGGTGAAGTCCCAAGACTGGAAAAAACTCCCTTATTAGCCTCAACAAAAAGTTGAAATCCCTCATCAAATCCTCTAAAGCCAGCTATGAAGACAGAATTGCGGCAGACACTAAAAACAATCACAAAGCTATCTATAGCTATATCAGGAACCTCCACAGCAATACCCAGATTTGCTCTGAGATACTGCAGAATGTTACCTCCTATACTCAGCCAACAGATATTGCCAACATATTGGCTGACAGATTCAGTGCCAACTTTACCCCTCCCCCCAAAGCACCAATCACAATACCAGAAGAATGCCAGGCATCCAGCATTACTGCAGCACAGGTTAAAGCTACATTGTCCATAGCCAAGAATACAGCTTCCATGGGACCCAATAATATCCCTGGCTGTGTTCTACATGAACTACAAAGAGAATTGGCACAAAATCTGTGTGCCCTGTTCAGTCACAGCCTCACCTCAGGCTTTGTCCCTACCAAATGGTGCACTGCTACAGTCATCCCTCTCCATAAAGGGGAAGCAACTACAGACCCTGGGAATTATCACCCCATTAGCTCAATGAGTCTGATATGTAAAGCTATGCATCATCATGGACCCGATTAATAAAGATATAGGAAATCTCCAAACTCTAGACCCCACACAATTTGGCTTTGTGAAAGGGAGATCATGCCTGCTCAACCTGATTGACTTCTTTGAGTCAGTCACCAGGGCTGTGGATGAAGGTAAGGTAGTGCATACAGCCTACCTCGATCTGGCCAAGGCCTTTGATACCATTCCTTACTCTGGAATTATTGATAAACTCACCCAACTAGGCATCAACCCCTATATCACTAGGTGGGTTGCAAATTGGCTGACAGAACACACAGTGGGAAACTAGCAGACTCCAAGTCAGACTGCTGATAAGTCACAAGTGGAGTTCCATTCATTGAGTATAATGCCCCATTTGGCATGTACCTCACTAGACACCAGCAACAGCTGGAGAGGCCACAGAAGTACCTCACAAAGAGGATCATAGGTGTTAAACACATGTCCTACAAGGACAGACTCAAAAGACCCCAGCTATTCTCTGTCTCATATCATCTATTTAGAGGTGATCTCTGCTGACTTACAAAGCCATGTCTGACCCAGCTCTGTCAGAAATGCTACATGTAAAGAAATCCCAATCCCTCAGCACCACATGCTCCAGAGACCTCAACCTCATTACCACAATCAACAAAACATGCTGGAGGGACAGGTTCCTCACCCAGAGACAGCCCCATGCTCTGAAATAGACTTCCCATACATGTCAAGCAGAGCACCTCATTGTCCCTCTTCAAGAGAAATCTTGATGAGTGGATGGGTAATAGAAAGTTTACCTCGGGGATCACTCCAGTGTCTCTACTTGATAGAGGCACTGGGAACTAACGACGGGTGTCACGATGCCAGGGCACTTCTATGGGCTAGGCTTGTAAAGGCTTCAGGGCCATTAGCCTAGTACACAACCTATGAACCTATGACCTATGAACAAATTACAGGTAAAAGGATGGATAGACCCTTATGTATATAGTTTACTATTGGGTTGGTTTCCTAGCATTATCCTTTCAGAGCTCTTGCCTCCCCTTTTTCATGGCATAAAGCTTTGACTAAAGTGGTTCTCTAACTATCTTTACTTTAGAGCTCCTGACAGTTAGAGTATGTGGAAGGTGCCCTTAAGCTTTGAAAGCTACCTGATCAGTGTGGTAAGACACAATTAGCTTAGGCTACTGTGAGTGTGATCTAATTGAACATTCAGTGTTATGGAAAGTCTAGTTACACAACTGTACTTTCTCCGGCAAAGCTTCTCCAACCTTAGATGTAACATCCATTTCAGCACTTAGTGTAGATTGTCTGTTCCTCAAGCCTTTGCCTTAACTTCTTTAAAGGATTACACACCCCTTTGCTATCAATCACTTGTCCAGTACAACATGTGATTATTTTGGAAAAGTCATATTTATTTGCACTACTTGGTTTCTTGTATTAATTTTCCTGCCTGAATAATTGCACATCTTATATGATGTATCTTTTGTGAACTCCAGCAGTCCTTTAAGGAATTTCTTTTTGGTAGACATTTTGCGGTTTTGTACATAAATCCAAAGTTAGGCCCAGACTTAGTTCAGACTCATTCTCAGCTAAATAATGTTATTTCTGCTAAATCAGATGCATACAGATCTAGCATTCATGTGTTAATTTGAAATGTTATCGAGACCTTGATCATGTCTCCAGGTGGGTGTTAATTTATTATGATATACGGTTTCAGGTAGTAGATTAATTTTTGTTAAAGACAAATGCAAAAAAGAGCTTTTCATAGCCTTTCATAACTGACACTGCTACTGCAATATCTATTTCCAGTAACTTCTGGAGTGACTCACAAGTCCGTATAATTATGTCTTGTCAAATTATGTTTTCACAAATGCTGAATGAATATATATGTTTAACATCCTTTGTCACTTGAATATTCTGTTTTGGATATACTATTTATGCTACCTATTTTTTATTTCAGATTTATTCTGTATATATTTTCTGTTTAACATTTACTAACCTGTGTTTTAGATATTTTGTAATTATTTTATTATCTTTTTCATAACATTTGCTACAAAACTTTTTTTTTTTAATCTGCAGTTATTTGTGTATTGTAATACGTTTCTGCATCAAAAGCATGTTGGCCTGTGAATGGGTTTAGTCATTATTTTGTTTGTAGTACATTCAGCTATGGCAGTATGGACTGGCAAACTAAAATGGTGATCTGATTTTCAAAAAAGGAGACAAGAGGATGCATTTTGGTTACAGAGGGAAATACTTTTCAAACTCCATTGGAAAGCATGCACAATGGAGATAGACAGGAGACATCACCAGGGACACTAATTTTCATTTTTTTCTGGAGGAAATACCATTAAATCCCAATTTTTGACTGAGAATTGAAAAGTCATGCAATTTTCATGGAATTTAGAAATGAAGACTATAAAACCAGTTCACTACAAAATGTATTTCTTGATATATATTATTTATAATACTGCCAGCTTGTATTATTGAGTGTTCTGTGCTGATTATCGGCTTTAATTTTCAATATATATTGATGCAGATGAAAGTTATAATTAAATAACCATGGTGGATGGAAATTACATTTAAAAAAGTGGATATAATTCCCAGATTTTATCTCATGAAAATGGAATCTCATTTTTTTCAAAAATGAAAATCAGTGACCCTGAACACCACTCAATAGCTAATTCAGGGAGAGTTGTATAGATTCCATCTTTGTCATGGAACCATGGATCATGTCATTGCCTTTTCACCTCATGTCTAACGCATAATGATGGTACATCAGGCTCACAGTGATCAAGGCAGAGAAAGTAGGCAAAGGGAGAGTACAAGATGTAGAGAACATGTATAATCCTGCACAAACTTGCAGCTTGATAAGATGTAAATCTTCAAGGAGAAAGTGAGTCATGCCATGGTTGGATAAGCTCAGAAAAAATCTTTGCCTATATTATTTTTAGTCTGGTCCTTGCTTTTCAGCACTTGCCATTGTGGGGAAAGGGACAATGTGAGGAATACATGAGCCCTTGCAGACTCAAATGTAGTTGTGTATATGAGTTAGTTGATATTGTGTCACTGCTAGATCATAAAATTTGTTTACATTGTTAGACTGGTTGATTCAATATGATACCCCTTTAGAGGATTGCTGCTTAAAGACTGTAGAATCAAGCAAATGTTTATTCTGATGAAGTCCCATTTTAAGTTGAATGAAAGTGATTAATAAACATTTTCTTTTATTGAGAAACATGAATCAATTTTTTGGCTAAAGCATGGTGTAGACCAAAAAACTTGGTACAGTATTTTTTTTATTTTTCATTAGTAAGCTTGTTTTCACCATTACTCTTACAAGGACTTCTATTTTTTTCTATTATTGGCAATTGAGGGAAACAAAAATTAAATAATGGACCAGATTCATTATCCATTACACTAAATGCTGCTTTTGTGTTAGCAGCATGGTATGCTGTGCAGACAATAGGACTCTATTTGATATTCATTAAATGGTTCTATTTGCCATGTAGAGCCTCAAAACAAAGAGAAATGGCAGAATATGCTAATGAAAGATTAGAGATCCAAATTACATGCTAATTAACCAGTCCAAGAGGGCAGAGCTATTCAGGAACCTATAAAGCAATCATGTATACTCAGTGTTCACTTTTGCAGTGAACTCCAAAACCCTTCGGAATACAGAGACGATTACAGTTAAAAAAAATGTTAGGGGTTACTGCTGCTGTCATTATTTTGTATTTGCAACAGACCTCAGGCAAGAAGAAAAAGTGTGTTTAGACCTCGCTTAACTTATCATGGACTGCATGACACAGAAATTGTAGAGCAAAACAGGGTAGACAGAAAAACACTAAAGGAACTATGGAACATCTGCTGCCTTCACTTCAAGCCCCAGGGAAATCATGGAGAATCCTTCCAAATGGAAACAAAGGTATACTTAGAATTATGTATACTAACTAATGGTACTTTTCAGAGAACCACAAGGGAAATATTAGGGATGTCACAGGCATCAGCCTCTAGAATATTACATCAGTTTTTAAATGCAATGCTGCAAGACACAAGCGATCATATCTGTTTCCCCTCACACCCCGTAAGAACTATGCAGGTATTTTCTTTCTTGAAGAGCTGGGGACCATAGACTGCACACATAGAAATAAAAGCCCCACCTGATGAACAGGGAAGGAAATACATAAATGGAAAAGGTTACTACTCTATAATCTGTCAGGTCATCTGTAACGCCCAAAGGATTATCTACAATGTTTGTGAAGGTAATCTGGGCAGTTTTCATGACTCACACATTTGGCACACTCGTGAGCTCTACAAATGGTTTGCTAGGGGTGACTTTGAACAACGGCATCTAGTAGGGGGATGCTGGCTATGCACTGGAGGCATGGCTCATGATACCCATGAGAAACCCATATAACCCCATTGAGCAAAGATACAATAAGGTCCATGCTCAAACTAGGAATATCATAGAACATGTTTCTGGACTTGACCCAGGCACCTCTTCCCAAATACTCACAGTCTGTGCCATGTTACACAATATAAATCTCATGAAACAGCTTCAACAAAGACAGGAAGAGGCAAGACCACAGTTTCAAGAACCACAGACAAGGTCAGCAGCATCAGCAGATACAAATGAAGAGTCTGAGGAAGAATGAGGAAGCTGCAGATGGTGCTATCAGACAGAGGCTTGTAAAGTATGCCCTGGCTCTGGCTAAGAGGCAAAGGACAGCATACACACTCACTACCTAGCTCAAAGCCTAAGATTCCACACACATACAAATATGAAAACTGTTGCTGTCAAACTCCACAACCTTTACTGAACCATGTCACGGTTGTGTTCTGATAGCATCAGACTGGGACAATCCCGACGGAATAAATTTGTACCTGCAGTAATGACAAGGCAAGTGTGGAACTTGTAAGTAAAAAAAAAAAAAATATATATATATATATATATATATATATATATATATATATATATATATATATATGTATGTATATATATATATATGTATATATATATATATATATAGATGTATATATATATATATATATATATATATATATATATATATATATATATATATATATAATCAAGTGGTCTCATATGGAAATATGTATATGTCCCTAAGTAGAGCATTTTTCTGAGGTGTACACTTATATGACAGTAATAGCTCATATGACTGATGTTTGCATCAAGCATTTCATTGACCACTGTCTGTAAACCATGGAACAGGGTCAAGTATAACATCATTTGCACAAGTATAGCAAAATGCAAGACTGAAATACCTACTGCTTCTACTGATTTGCTTATAAAACTAACTGAAGTACAATGAGGATCAATGATTATATAAACAATCATTCACAAATGAGTAGGGACAAAAAAATCAAAACCGTTTCTTCTGCAATACGTATTGATAAATGCAAGTTGAGTATGCAAGCAGTAGCTAACTTCAGTGCATGTCAGACATATATACAATCCTAAGTCACAAAGACATGTGTAAAGGGCAGATCACAATCATCATCATTTGTACAGGGTGGTTTGGGGGTGGGGTGGCAGAAGGACAAGGCAGACACCAAAGAAATAAGTGTGTGCAAGTAAGAAACACAAGTATACAGTGGTCAGAGTCAATAACAAAACATGTATAGTACTCAACAGTACTATTTAGATAACTGCATTTGTGTGAGGTGGTATGGGCAATTTTTTTTTAATGTGTGTGTGTCTGCATAAATACAATCAAGCACTGTGCTAGCACAACATTTTGATATCTCAGACAGGAGTGAGTTATACATGATATAGTAGTCAGTTCAGCATAGTCATCCCTGACTACAAGAACTACCTAAGATAGGAGTTGCACTGCTACTTCCATGGCCCTGGCTAGAAGTTGGGGTGCTATCTGAACATGAGTGATGTCTGCTGGATGAGCTCTAATCACAACTATGTCCAGGATCATGACCCTACTGCCTAGTACATCTGGGTATGGACACCACAATCACTGATGGATTAGTGAAAGTAGTGCCACTATGTGAATGGGATCTAGCACAGCTATGTTGGCTAACAACAGATGACGTAGTGGTTCTCTGGCAGTGTGTATGCCCACACTACCCCAACAGACATTCCATCACATACAATGCCCGATCCAGTGTTTCATTCATCCTGTCCAAGGAGATATCCACACAGTTCAGGAAGTCACACATGTCAGAATGCACAATGTTTAGTACTTGCTCTTTCTCTTTCAAGGCTCTGGTGGAATGTGCCTGTGCCTCCACTATGGTCCTACACATACATCTATTGGCACCTAATGATGCATAAGCATCAGGAGGAGAATGGACAGCAGGCCTCCTTCAGGCACCTCTACTGTCCCTCCTGTGCAGCACCTTCCCCTCATGATAGCTCTGGGGAGAATCAACCAGCTCTGCAACTGGACTAACCATACTACCCTGATCAACTGTGCCACCCTCAGCCTGTCCTATATCAAATGGCTCCATGGCAAGGGTATGTGTAAGCACACTGACTGTGTCCAAAATAAGGGCAGGGGATATGTGAGCCAAAACCTCAGTATCAGACTGACCCTCTGTGCACCCAGACTTTGCCTCTTCATCATCATTATCATCAGAGGCTAATGATACTCTGACATCAGGTGTTAGGAATTCCACAGTGCCACTGTGAGGGTCACCTATAATAACAAGAAATAAGCACAACAGAGAGTAAAACAGGCAGTGAAAACAATCAAAACTTTGTTATGCAAAAGGTATGTTAAACTATAACAGATACTAAAGCAATACAAATATTAGTCTCAGACCTAAATCTGCCTTATATAAACTAATAACAATAAAAAGGTGTGCTTATCATGTGCAGATGGTCTTGTAGACTGTAGTCCAGATGTCCCTGTATGTAAGCAAGGGAGAGAAAAGAAGGCTGATAATCATCACAATGCAAATGAAACAAGAAACAGAGAACAATTCCCTTTACATGTGTAGATTAAGAATTATCTCATATAAAAATTGACTGACAAGTTGAATTCCACTCCCAAAACCTTCTCCTCTATCTCTGTATTGTGCCATCTAACACACTTATCGTCGTCTCTAGATAAAATTAGACATACAAGATATATGCATATGAATGTATATTCAATGACAGTTATGTTATTTTTATTTTGCATACTGGGAAATTCTACTTGAGACACTCTGGGTATGTTGTCGACATCAGTACCAACATCAAGGGTTCTGTGTGAACCCTCGACTGAGCATCTCTGACAGTGGACAGGAACTCCTCTGTTTAAGTCAGTGGTGGTTCAGAAGCAGATCCACCCTCCATAGCCACCTGTTCTTCTGCAACTCCAGCCACCCTATGGTGGGCAGATGTGATCATATCACTTACCCCATGTCATATCTGGGAATAAGTTCTCCCATTCCCATTGACAGCATTGATGTTGTTGACTGCCAGCTGCCATATCTTGTCTTGGGCAGATTTGTTACCTCTACCTCTCCTTAAGAGAAGAGCTCTATAGTGATGGAAGGCCTGGATATTAACCTCATTTTCTACATCAGTGAATGGCAACTTGTGGGGTACATATGTCTTGAGTGCCATATCCCTGTATGGGATGAAACAGAACATAGACACAAAATTACATTTATAATACACAAACAGGATGTCTGTGAACCCAGTTATGTATGAATGTATGCATGTATGCAAAAGACAATACTTCCTATGACTACATGCAAGATAGTACCACCCCCTACAAAATTCATAAAATAACAATTACAACAGTTCTGCAATGTGGACAACAGCTGTGTAGCTGTGTAGTACATTGCAGCATTAACAATACTAATTCATAATGCACAAATAGAAATGGAGAAAACTATTATAGTGTCATATCCACTAATGTGGAGTGCAACCAGGCAGATATTAAAACCATAACACATTCTTTAGGCAACCCCTGACCTTGCTATGATGTTATATTACACTCTTCTTCAATAACTGTTCAAAGTCCTAGAAAATAAAACCTATACAAATATGTCAGCTAGCATTCTTTGACAAACTTTGTAATGCAGATAAATAACTGATATACATAGGCTATTGCAATATTAAAGAGAAATTAAGTACAGGCAGACAAAACAATGGTTTTATTGGGCAATGCATCTTTAGTGTTAAGCTAAAAACATTCTGTAAAGGTTAGCAACATACGTACCTTGTCAGGAAAGCAGATAAATCTCCTCAATGGGTATTAACAGTATTGAGCTCTCTGGATTCAAATAGTCTCACCCCTACAAGTTCCTTAACTGCATGATTATCTTTATATAGTACAGATTCCACCCTCTGAGCTTTGTGGGTATGCAAATGAGATGCTAAATCATTAGCATTCCTGAATACCACAATCTGCACCAAATGCAGGGAAGGTAAACATGGTGTAAGGGGCTACATGATTGCATTCTCATGCTGTAACACTGCAAGGAAGAACATTGAGAAGTGTTACCTGCTAATGGCTTGCAGATGTTAAAGATTAGTCTCACTGCAGGAACAGTCAATGTTTCACAATCTCCACTTGTGCACTTACTGAGGGTGTGTCAGGCAAAAAAGCCTTACCAAAAAGTCTGAAAGTACATTGACTGAGTTAAGAGAGCAACATTCCTAGCATTCAAATGATATTTTTATAAGCACAGATCCTGCTTCTTACTAAGAAATTTGCATATTCAGGTAAGTACATTATACATTGGTACAGATACCATATGCAGTGAAATGCAATAACATTGCTCTTATGAAGGTACATATAATGGAATGAGACACCCAAAATAAAGAGCAGAATACAGCTGTGGTGTCTGCACTCTGTTTTATTGTGTGAGTACCTGGGTATCTTAATTATTGCCAATATCCCACTCATCCAGACATTTACTGGCAAACAAGAAAGGACAACTTTTATAAATAACTTGTTTCTGTTGCACTTTCAATGCGGCTTTATACAATGTCACATTTTGAGTATATCTAAACCCTTTTCCCCTTGGTATTATATGCCTTTGTTTGTGGCAAATATGGTAAATAATCCGAAATGATTGTTCTTGATACTCTGGTTTGATAGTTAAAATCCATGCAAATAACAATGTTGAGGAAATGTCAGAAATGTACATTTAAAGTACTTATTTCAAAATGTGTCCTGTTTTTTCCCTTTATTCTTTGCTCACCATTTGGCATTGGATTCCATTGACTGGTAGCAGTCAGTACCAGTGAATGGCAGTTCACTTCCTAAAGTAAAAATTGACAAATTTAATTTGGAATGACATCAGTATCCCAATTGAGAATGGCATTGGTTTGCTTCCCTCAGCACTCTGGACAGCACTGAATGAAGAAATTCAGGTTGTGAGATACCTATAACTGTGGAATAAGGTATAAATAAAGTGAGCTCAGAGAAACAGAACATGTGATGCATGATTCAAAACCTGCTTATAGATCATTTTACTGAGGGAGGTTTTAATAAATATTGACACTCATCTTGGTGTATGAATGTGTTAATCTTGGTATTGAGTAAACCTGATAGACTGATATGTTATTTGACATGATGTCACTATTAAGTGTGTGTGCTATGTGAAAAACGAAGGCATTTCTGCTATTCCCTGTTCCCTTTTCCATTCCCATGGCATTACCTAAAATCCTGATATTGTGAGACATAAAAGATAGCAGTGATGTGGCAAGGAGATGTGAGAAGGCTGAATGTGCCACTGTAATGCACTAGTAGCTCTGCTCATTGCTAGATATACACTTTGGTTCATTTCATGTTCCTTTAAATTATTATCCCAAACAATTTTTGTATATTTTTATTGCCTTCCACATTTGTGTGCCATTTGGCAGCATGCAATCAAGTTTCATGGCTTAACAAAAAAATGAAAAATAAAATTTGGCTTGCCTTCAGCACAATAAACCTGGTGTTGGTACACAGCCATTAGCACCTTGGATAATAATAACTGCAGTGAATGTACCTGACAAATGTCCATCTCTAAGGCACAAGGTGTAAATGAAGCAAATCGAAGGAAATAAGAGAGATGCAGTGTTTGAATTCTGTTTAGAGGTCATATTTCATTTATTCTCAATATGTATTTCCTATTTATAAATTTGTAACTTTTATTTGCAGACTGCTCACCAGTATGTAAATAGGATTCATTGCCAAAGGAAAAAAAAAAATAAAAATGTAATTTGGCCTGCCTTCTGTAGCACAAACGTATAGTATTTAGTGAATAAATTCTACATCTCAGATAACTATCCCTATGGCACAAGTGAATTGAGAGAAATGAAACAGGTGATGTACGGTTTCTAATACAGTTAATTATTAGTTTTACAGAGGGGGTATGAGTACATATTTATACACATTTATTTTTATCAATGTATCATATAAAACTCAACTATTCTCAATATTTGCTGCTGCTTTTTGTATTAAAAGTTTTTCACAATGTGGCTGTATTCTACTGTTGCTTTTTTGTTTCCAGTACTACAGTGGGTGCTTGTTTTGGATATGTAGTTCCCATGCCAAGTGGGTCTGCTAGGTCCTGTTTTAGACTGTTTAATAAGCAACCTGGGATGTTATCCGGTCCCATTGTGACCTTGTTTTTGGCCTTGGAGAGCTCAGATCTGACCTGATCTCTAGACATATTAGGCAGAGGACTGGTGTCAGGTATGCTTTGGTGTATGGATAGTGGGGACAGGGGGGGTAAAGTTTGTGCCAAATCTGTCAGCTAGCAGGTTGGCAGTTTCATCCAGTATAGTATGAGTTGTACCATCTAATACCAGTTCAGCACATAGCTGGGCATTCCCTTTTAGATTTTGGACATAGTGAAAGAATGCCTTACAATTATCCTTAGCTAGGGATGTTATTTTAGCTTTGTAATTAGCTTTAGAGGACTTTACAGGATATCTTATTTGCTTGTTTCTGCTGAGTCAGTTACCTCTTGTTCTTAGACACCAGTTTCTTCCTTTTGTTATATAACATGTTTATACTTGAGGTACATTGGGGTGGCTTGTTTTTTCGGGAGGTCCTGGTTTTAATCCAGTCAGGTACTGCTGAGTCTATACAGTTGCTTAAATGTTTATACAGGGCATTTGTGTAAACCTTTGCATAGGAGACATTGTCTGTGATTGCGGTGGGTTTAAAAATGGTATACCATCACTTACTAGACTATAGTTTGCGTTGTAAAAGTTTTTTCATTTTTTTTGCTCCTGTGGTGGTAACAACTTCAATAGTTCCTTTGATTGAGACTGATTTATGATTTGACTTTATCAGAGAGGGCATCACACAGGAGGGAGCGCAGTGACCCAACCCCCCATGTTGTTGAGTACTATGTCTAGGATATTTTACCCCCTTGTGGGAGTGCAGACTATCTGTCCCAGAGCATTGCATTAACAAAGTCCAGGAACCCCTGGGCAAGCATGTTCGTGCTCATGTATGTCACACAGTTGATGGAAGGATAGTTGAAATCTCCCATGACTAAGGTGTTGGTCTGAATGGCGTGTGACTCCAGCAAGTCCAGGTAGGTGATGTGCTTTTCTTGGCTCGTGTAGGGGAACCAATAGCTAGCAATGATGTGGTAAGATATTTTGCCTATAGGTAATTGGAGATGGAGTGGTAGCTGTTTGATCAGTCTTGATGTATACTTGGCTTTAACAAAGATGGGTACACCTCCACCTTTGGTACTTTCACTCTCATTTTAAGGTCTGAAAATGTGAAAGGCATTGTAGCCTAGCATGGCTGGGGCCATGGCCTTGAACCATGTCTCAGTAGCTGCACAGAGATCAGCATCTTCCAAGGTGAAGAGTGCTTCCACGGAGTGTAGTTTCATGTTTAGATTCCTAGCATTAAGCAGCAGAACCTTGAGTTTGTCTCGAGTGGATTTTTTTACATCAGAAATTTTGTTGTCTTGACATTGCCTAAAAATAGGCATTATGGGGCAGGCAGGTGCCTTTCCCAGTATCCAAAAGCCTACAGGAGACAGGTGCAGACCATCTCTGGCAAAGCAGTGTGGCCTGTCGACCATGTCTTCCCAGGCTGACAGATACTGGATACCCCTGGACTGACACCACAAGCTAAGCCAATTATTGAAGGCGATCATTTTTTGTTTATGTTATGGCATCATCCTGGGTGAAGGTAGAATGCCACTTAGGGTTAGAGTCATACATGCCTGGCACACATAATCTGAGAGTTCAGTCATGTCTCTCTTTATGCAGTCCAGAGAGGTACATGTCAAGTCATTCACCCCAACATGGACTATGGCAGAGTCATAACTGTACTTGTTGTTGAGTGACTTGAGTGCATGTGCGATTTGATGGATCTTGACACCTGACAGGCAGCTGATCATGACCTTTTCCTTTTCCAACCTGGTAAGGAGGACATTTAAATGTCTCACTGTGGAGTTGCCTATGACCAAATCATTAGGTTGTGAGGTGTTTTGCCTTGGATATTTGCAGAAACACTGATGTATAAGCTATGTTTAGTGGTTTCTATTTGCATAGCAATGTGTGCAAGTGGTTTACATTTGGGAGGTCTCTGATCTTTTGGTAGGCTTCTAGTGAGTACCTCAGAGTATGTGGGTTTATCTGTCATGATCCTATTTTGTGTGAGAGGTGTGTGTGTGTGCTGACAACCAGCTTGATGTCCGATTTGTTGTTACATGAGAGAATTGATTCCAATTTCATAGTGTAATTAAATGTCTCACATAGAGCATTTGTTTCTTTTAGGAGCAAGTGGTTGTCAGGATACACAAGGCAATTACTACATTGCCTCAGAATGCCCATGTCAATCAGGCTGGCTGGTGAAATGATGGGAAACTGCCTACCCATTATAGTAGGTTTTTACTGTCTGTACTATTAGGGAAGGGAGTGGGCTAGTTTGACAAGTTTTTGTACTAGGACAAACAAAGGTGCTTGTTCTATTAAAGATTATTGATGATAAGTGTGGCAATGCTGATCAGCGAGCAACTGAGTTGCTCATAGTGAAGCTTGGGAAGGTTCCACTGACAGATGTCTGGGGAAAAATTGAGTTTCAAGTGGTTTGTGTCTATACAGGGCATTACTAACCCCTGTTGCATGGTGCTCTGTAATGCACAAATGTGAGGCTTACAGACAAAACACTTTTAAGCTAATCTAACAGTAGGAAAGCACACAATGAACCTTCATCCAGCAACCCCCAGCTCAGACAAGGCTGGATTCACACTTTCCTGCCACCTGGGTGCAGGGGAGCCCTTCTTTATCTAAGATGGCTAGTTTACTGCTCAAGTATATCAATAACAGGCTAGATTCAGCAGGTCTGCATCTAGTCTATGCTAACTAGGTATCGGAACAGTGCAAATGAAGTGCAGAGAATGAAGTATTTACAAACAGTTAAAAACAGTAACAAAAAAACAGAAATGATGCAGCAATTTGGTAAAATACAGTTCAAGAAGTGCAGAAGAATCAAAAATATATTTATTTTCTTGTTTTTGCTTTGGATGCCTTGGATTAAAACAGAAACACTCTAGACCTCTGGCAAAGGATGCCAAACTTAGACCAGCTCAGGTTAATTGAGCGCAACTCTGCACTAATGTGAAGCTTAAATACAGAAAAAAATTAAACACTTTTAAGCTAATCTACCAACAGGAAAGCACACAATTAACCTTCCTCCAGCAAGCCCCTGCTCAGTTAAGGATGGATCCACACTCTTCTGCCATAGGGGAGCTCTTCTTAATGTAAGATGGCTGGTTTAGTGCTGAAGTGTATCAATAAGAGACTAAATTCAGCAGATCTGAATCTAGTCTATGCTATATATGTATCAGAGCAGTGCAAATCAAGTGCAGAGAAGTACAAAAAATACTTAACACCCTTTTGTGTGTTTCCCAGATCAGATAGTCCAGGTAAACAACTACTACCACTAGATGAATAATCCCAGTCCTCCTAATATAAAAACACAGTAAAAGAGTGTCTGGAGTCAAATCCTACCACAAACAAACTTAAATGGTACAAAATCCTACCACAAACAAACTGAAAGATATATTGGCACAATAGTTTTGTTATAATCATTATGACTCATTACATATCCTAAGTGTTTAGAACAGTATGTCCTGTGAAGTATGTATGTAGCATACCCCAACATGTATTACTCAGGTCATGCAGCTTCATCCATCTGAAATATATTTACAAACAGAAATACTGCCTTTTACATAGGAATGCTTTTCCAGATCTAATTAAAATTGCTCAAATGCAGTCCTCCCTGAAGCATATCTCCATTCATTCCGAAACTAGTATCTCTAATTACTATACTTAAAATGAAGTGATCTAGTGGCAATGAGAATTAATAAGCTAAGTTTAAATTTTTGCATTTTTATCCAATAATTTCGATTTCTGCATGGTAAAGCACAATTTTAACAGTGAGTCCAAGATTAAAATATGTCACAATTTATCTTATTTATGATTCTATACACCGAGGATTATAAGCCAAGCTATTAAGCATTCCATTGTTAAACATTGCAATATGTGTCAATAGGATAAGCCCCACATATGGTAAATCTCACTGCCATGTTTTATGCCTTTAGTGCTATTTGATGTAAGTACTGCCAATGTGACTGCCATGGAATTTGTATGCTTGCAATTGTGCAAATGCAATTGGGAAGGCTGTATATCCTTATGCACAATCTGTTACATGCAGAATCTGAACTGGGCATTAATTCAGACATATATATTTTAGCTTAGCCTCTGTAGACATGGTTGGCAATAGAGAAAATGATGCTAAATTTAGATCATAAAGATAGGGTGTTGAGGAGTCCAGGATTTTTTTGTGGAACTCCTCATGAAGTGCTACAGCTGTCGGCTGCTGCAGGGGGATTATCTCAGGTTGCAGTAGAAGGCTGAGGCTTCATATAGCTTGGCCAAGTCTATCTCCAGTGCAACTGGCATTCCATGCACTGGGGAACAATGTGTCACCACTATAGTGATCTAAAAAGTACAAGCAGGACCTCCTAAGCTGATGGGATGATGAATCCAGGGCATTAAGCACCCCTCAGTTGATGATATGGCATGCATTAGGCAATCAAGATAGTAACTGATTATGCTTTTATATGTGTTCTTTTATTTTTCTCTACTACTGCACAGCTGCAGCTGAGACAGCAGCAAACCATGAGGTGCACCAGAAGATGCTAACTCATCTCAGAGAGGTCTGGAGTAAGTATGCCTCAAGTCCAAATGCAAGCTAGATAAGTATTTTCAGTCCCTCACTCCCTAGTATCTTGAGCAGGCATATCTCAACCTTGCGATCAAGCATGCATGCCTTTTCCAATAGCTCTTGTTGCTTGCATTAGGCAATAGGAACACCAGCTTAACTGTGTGTGAGTTCAATATCCAGAAGCTACAATTAAGTATCATTACAAGATAGCATTTCTAAAACATTAACAACAATAATGAATGTCAGGAACAATTCAGTTATAGTAACTGCAACCATTACATGTAAATTTTTTATTTATTATTTTTATTTTATATTTGTTAACCGGGCTAGTCTAGCTGGATACATATCCTTTTTCAGTAGAGGCCCGAGGAGAAAAGCTCCAACATAAATGGTAAATCACAAGTTGACAAAAAAACAAGTTGTAAAAAATACAGGTTATAAAAGATACAAGATTATAAAAAAGTATAATCAAGTTGACGTGTTACATTTACAAGATTAGTAAAAAAAATACAATTTTATATAGAAGTATTATGAGACAAAGATAGATCGGTTGGTATACATAGCAGAGATATGTTATATACTAATAGTATATATACAAATTCAAGAGTCACCCGCTTATATTTTGGGTAAAGAGGATTTCAAGATCTGTAGTTGGGAGCAAGAAAGAAGGGGATAGTGGTCTGGATAGATTTGGTAAGAAAGTTAGATGTGTTAGGTTAGTCAGGTTCAGGACATGGGCATAGCCATTGTGTCTTGAGATATTCTTTCAGGTTGCTTTTGAACTGGTTATGAGAGGTAGTATTTCTAAGGTTGTTTGGGAGGGAGTTCCATGGTTTGCCAATGGAGTTGGCAAAGAGGGCATCACCGCCAGAATTATTAGCTTTAATGGTTAGGATCTGGGTGCTGTTGGATGATCGGAGACTGTTTAGGTTAGTGTAAGGGATGAATATGCTAGAAAGAGATGGGGTTCTATCTGGTTGATTGATTATTTTACATGCTTCAGTGAGTTGGTTGAGTTTGAGAAGGTTGGGCAGTTCCAACCAGCCAAGTTGCCTCAGGTTATGACAGTGGTGGGTGCGATATGGAGAACCTGTTATGAATCTAGCAATGTGGTTATAGGCCAGAGAGAGCATGTTTAGTTCACGTTTATTGAGGAAAGAAAGGACTGGGGAGGCATAGAGGAGGGTAGAGAGGAGATGTGTGCGGGCAATGGTTAGTTTGGCAGTAGGAGTTAAAAGTTTTTTATTCTGTACATGGATCCTAGTTTTTTGTTCACAGATTTTACGGTTTGAGTAATGTGTATGTCAAATTTGAGCTTATAATCAATAGTTACTCCTAGTAATTTGGTACTGGTGACAGGGGTTATGATAGTCCCATTGTTAGATTTAACATGGAAGGTAGTATTATCAGTATTTGGGAGTTCTATTCCTGGGGTAGAGAAGACGTTGGGGAAAAATAGTAGTAATTTGGTTTTGGTTGGGTTGAGTAGGAGTTTGAGGTCAGTGAACCACTTTTCTACTAGAGAAAAACAGAGTTGAGTGGAGGTTTGGAGGTTGAGGAGGGAGAGATCTGAGCAGATTAAGGTGGAGTCATCGGCGTATTGGATGCAGGTGGATTGAGGGATAACTGAGTGGAGGTCATTAATGAAGATGGAAAATAGAAGTGGACCCAATATTGAGCCCTGAGGGACACCAATGGTATTGGGAAGCAGGCCTGATAGTCTATTTTGCCACAGGACAGCCTGCTGCCTACCAGTTAGGTAAGCTTTGAACCAGGTTAGTGATGGGGTGTCCAGATGTAGGGTTTCAAGGGTGGACAGAAGGAGCTGGTGATTGACCATATCGAAAGCTTTTGACAGGTCAAGAAAGAGGGCGGAGGATATAAGTTTGCTATTGCGATTATTATTAATGGAGTCGACAAAGGAAAGGAGGGCAGTGGTTGTACTGTGGTGGGGGTGGAAGCTGTGCTGGGTGTTGGATAGTAGATGATTGCAAGTTAGGTAGTGAAGAAGTTGTTTATGGATACATCTTTCCATAATTTTCGCTATTGGGGACAGTATCGCTATTGGTCTATAGTTTGATATTTCCGTGGAGGTGCCTCCTTTGTGAAGCGGGATGATGTAGGAAATCTTCCAAATAGTGGGGATAGTAGCTTCAGTAATGGTTCTATTGATAAGGATGGATATAGGGTATGCAATAACATCAGACGCAATTTGTAAGAATTCTGCTGGGAGGTGATCAGCTGCTAGGGTGGTTGGTTTTAGCTTTTTTAAGAGAGTACTTATGTATGATGTGGAGACCGGCTTAAAAGTGAAAGGGGTAGGGGCCTCAACAAGGGGTTGTGTGGCAGGTGGGGGAGAGGAGGTTAGTTGACTGGCGAGGGTTTGGATAGTCTCGGTGAAGAAAGAGTTAAAGGCATTAGCTATTTCTTCCTGTCCTTTCTCAATAAGTTTCTCAGGGGTTGGGGTAGTAGTTTTACCTGGGTGCTGGAGGTTGTTAAAACATGCCCAGAATTTCTTTGGGTTGTTCTGGTGTTTCTGCTGGAGGTGGCAGAAGTATTGCTTTTTGTCTAGGGTAATGGCTGTTTTAGTAGTATTTCTTAGATGTTGAAACTTAGTTCTATCTTGGGGGGTTTTTGTTGCTCTCCATTTGTCCCAGGCTTGGTCACGGAGTTTAATTTTAGTTTTTGTTTCTCTAGTAAGCCAGGGCGCTATACGACTTTTAGGTCTGATTTGTCTATGTGGGGCATGGGAGTCAAGTATCTTAAGGAATGTGTTGTTGAAGTAGGTCACACTCTCCTGGAGGGGTAGAGTTTTTAATAAGGTCCAGTTACAACATTTTAGTTCAGCAAGAAATTGTTGTGGGATAAATTTCTTTTTGTTTCTAATTAGTCTATATACCGGGGGGTTGGAAGTAGGGCATTTGTGTTTAATAATATAAGTTATAAGGTGGTCACTGAGGTCATTGGGAAGGGTGCCTGTAGTATAGTTGCTTGAATCTCTATTGGTAAGGATCCAGTCAATGGTACTTTCTTTTTGGAGAGAATTGCCTAATCTGGTAGGGGATAAAATAAGTTGGAAAAATCCATATAAGTTAATGGGTTGTGGGGTTGTGTGGGAGGAGCAGAGAGACCAGTCAATATTAACGTCCCCTAGTACTATGGTTTCTTGTGGGTAGTTGTTGGTTAACCAGCACAAGATTTGCTCTAATTTTTCTGTGTTCTTCCCCGGTGGGATATAGGTAACTATGAGGTTGAGGCTTTTTTGAGTGTTAAGGCAAATTTTCAGGGCAATTAGTTCTAAGTTAGAGATTATAGGTGGTTGTACTGGATTCCTATGGATATTTAGGGTATTTTTAAACATAATAGCTATTCCTCCCCCTTTTTTCTTTACACGATCAGCCCTGAAGATATTATATCCGGGTGGAAGGATCTCTTGATCCTTAGTGGAGGGTTTTAGCCAGGTTTAAGTTAGACACATAATGTCAGGGGAGTGAGTAGCTATCATTGCATGTAGGGTGTGAATTTTGTTATTAATGCTTCTAAGGTTTAGATGTAGTATTAGAAGGGAGTCAGTAGATTTACGGGTTAAGTTAGAGGGGTTAGAGTTTGGCACTGTAGGGGGGCCTGGGTTCGGATGGACGTCACCATAGATGATTATTCTAGTTTTCAGGTAAACTAAAAATCTTTGAAGTTTAAATATTAATTTGAGGTTGGTTTTGTTAGTTGGAGTTTTGGGGTGGTGGAGTGTGAGATGGACTCTTTTGATGAATATTGTTTTGCCTTGGTAGAGTGGAGGTGCAATAGGAACAACATAGTGATAGGATTGGGAGTTAGTGAGGCCATTATGGAAGGGGATTCCTGCCAAAGATTGATTTTCATACTTAGTTAAGAAGTAGATGGAGATAAGTATTATTGTAGTGAGAGGGGTGATGAAATGGATGAATTTGGCCATGATGGGGATAGGGAGAAGATATAGGAAGGGGAGGAGGTTTGGTGTTAGATTTGGTAGGGTGGGTGGGCCTTGGGGTGGGAGGAGTAGTAGGGTGAGTCACGGGAGGTTTGGATTTGCAAGGGAAAAAGTGGGAGGGTCTGGCTATACCTATAAATGTAGGGATAGTGGGGGCGGGTGGGATATGGGGGCAGGGAGCGGGGCATCCACCGCCAGGAGTAACTTAGGCAGCAGTTTGTGACTTAAACAGCAGTTAGTGGCTATGCAGTCACGAAGCAGACCTCAGGTACTTGTAGCTAGGGCAATAATTATTTTAGCGGCACTGCCAGGTACCAAGGACTAGCACAAAACTGATAACTGTTTAGCAGAGAGAATGCACAATTTTTACCCAGTAACAGAGTAGTGGTTGGGCTGGCTGTCTATTGTGATCCTTATTCAGGTCCGGGTATTCGCTGAGGTGAGCGTATTGGGTCTTGGGAGGCCGTGAAAAGTTTGGGCGAGGGACAACCTGTGAATGTAATGGAAGGAGAGAAGGAAGTTAAAATAACTAGGCTAGTTAGGTAACACAGATAAATACAGTGAGGTGGTGGGATTAAGCTGTAGTTAGGTCAAAAGTAAATAAAAACAGTTTGAAGTACAATTGTGTGTCATGGACAGTAACATATAGGTTAGCGTGCATACATTCTGATTGATTCTTAAACACTATCATCCAAGTCGCTAATGCAACATAAGCAGGATGCCCCAAGTTATAGGCCAGATACTTGTTCTACAACAATATAGTATGCGCAAATAGCGTCGGTCCTAGTCGCTATACAGTTTAGTAAAAAAAGACGCTAGAAGTGCGTCAGCAACACGTGTGGACCTTAACAGTTATACACTTAGTAATAATAAGTAGAATTATGCAAGGCAGAAAACAAAAACAAAATAATATTGAGCAACTAGCGTTAGACCCAGTCGCTAAACAGTTTGGTAATAAAGACACTTGAAGTGCATCAGCAACACGTGCAGACCTTAACTGCTAGACATGTAGCAATAGTAGATAGGACTATGGAAGGCAGTAAGCAGACCTCTAGTTAAATTATAAACAAAAAGCACCAACACACGGCAGTAAACAGACCTCTAGTTGAATTGTTAACAAAAAGCACCAACACATAATAAGCAGAACGCTAGTAGTGCATCAGCAACACATAAAATCTGTTTGTTAGCCTCGCAGCTATTTGTCAGAACCATGCGAGGAGTATAAAGCTCAGAAGCGATTTTAAATACAAATTCACAAAATAACACTGCCGTGGCACACAGTGTAGTATACCAGGCTATCGGTGCGTTACCTTAAGGCCGGAGATATGACCAGACAGGTGGACAGGCAGATTGGAAATACAGAAGAGTAGGGTTAAACAGTGAACCTTGGGAATGTCAGGGTCAGGTTTGCAGGGTAGGGTAGGGTAGGTTACATAGGAAGCAGGTACAGACAGGCAAGACATGCAAGACAGACATGGGATGGTAATGAACTCAAAAGTTTGGAGGGCAACATAATTAGGGACAACCCAGTAACAGAGTAGTGGTTGGGCTGGCTGTCTATTGTGATCCTTATTCAGGTCCGGGTATTCGCTGAGGTGAGCGTATTGGGTCTTGGGAGGCCGCGAAAAGTTTGGGCGAGGGACAACCCAGTAACAGAGTAGTGGTTGGGCTGGCTGTCTATTGTGATCCTTATTCAGGTCCGGGTATTCGCTGAGGTGAGCGTATTGGGTCTTGGGAGGCCGCGAAAAGTTTGGGCGAGGGACAACCTTAAGGCCGGAGATACGACCAGACAGGTGGACAGGCAGATTGGAAATACAGAAGAGTAGGGTTAACCTTGAGGCTTATTTCTTAACTTTCTGACGTCAGTGTTCCTGCCAGGAGTCCTCTGGGTCTTAGTGTGCATCCACCGCACCGCATCCACAGCCAGGAGTAACCCACCGCCAGGAGTAACTTAGGCAGCAGTTTGTGACTTAAACAGCAGTTAGTGGCTATGCAGTCACAAAGCAGACCTCAGGTACTTGTAGCTAGGGCAATAATTATTTTAGCGGCACTGCCAGGTACCAAGGACTAGCACAAAACTGATAACTGTTTAGCAGAGAGAATGCACAATTTTACCCAGTAACAGAGTAGTGGTTGGGCTGGCTGTCTATTGTGATCTTTATTCAGGTCCGGGTATTCGCTGAGGTGAGCGTATTGGGTCTTGGGAGGCCGCAAAAAGTTTGGGCGAGGGACAACCTTAAGGCCGGACATACGACCAGACAGGTGGACAGGCAGATTGGAAATACAGAAGAGTAGCCAAATGCATATATCCTATATGACATAGGGGAATAAAGGCTATTTCTTATACCCTAGCAGCACAATTTCTTTATTTTATGACACATTAATACCTTCCTGTTATATCTGGATATGGAAAAGGTATACGATAGTCAGTTATCATATTTGTTTATGTCTTGAAAAAAGTGTATTGAAAAAAAATAAAATAATGTGACATGCCATGGATCTAATTTTCTCTATTTTTTGCTCCTCACCCACCCTATCTCTTTTTTATTTTATAATTTCTTAACATTTCACTGTTTGCATAACTTACTGCTGAAAACAAAATGACCAACGACATAGAGAGGTAGTCCAGCCTGTCATACCTCCACAGATGGCATCATAGACACCCAGAACTTTGGGCTCACAACCTGTCAGCATTGCTTCCACAACCTCTGCTCTACCTGCTCCATCTGTGTTGGGTATGTGTGCCACAACTGCTGGTGCAGTGGTACCTTCCAGGCGTAGTATGAGTGGAGGTGGTGATTCTGTCACCTAGTAGAAGCTGACAGGGCTGGTGGAGGATATAATGAAGAGGGCCCTTAAAGCCCAAATTGGCAGGTTTGAAAAGATCTTGCATTGGATTGCAAAAACAATGCCATGTCTGGCACCAACACAGGCAGCTGATACAGGAGACAATGATGACAGCTCTGTGGGTGAGGACTATATTCTCACTGTTCTCAGTCTGGATGTGGGTGACCCTCAGATGTCCCCGACCTGTCCCTAATTATGTTGCCCTCCAAACTTTTGAGTTCATTACCATCCCATGTCTGTCTTGCATGTCTTGCCTGTCTGTACCTGCTTCCTATGTAACCTACCCTACTCTACCCTGCAAACCTGACCCTGACATTCCTAAGCTCCTTCCCCAGCATTCCTCTATTTATAGAAAAATACAGAAAATGGATTCCTGCCCACAAAAAATGCACCCCATACATAGCTCTACACTTTACCTATGTGTCTTATTGACACACTTGATTTGGTCCAAGTGGCTGTGCAAAATTATCCTGTTGTTGCCACCTATTCCTGATGGGATGACTCTCCAAAAGCATGAAATTCTTTGTACAATTCTACATTTATGCTCTGAAAAAGTGGATAGCTATGGTGCTCTTCCACCACCCTCCTGGAAATTCCTGTATTCTGTCCTTCTGTCTTACCCTCTGCTTGCCCCCTCCCCCATTTTCACCACTGTCCTATCAAATCCTTTTTCAAACAGTTAATCTGGTCAAAAATAGAATCACACACAGCACATATCAACAGAAATGGCTCTTGGAAAAGCCTTCACTTTTTGTCCTCAGTGTTTGCTCAAAGGTTGGCATAGCACACCAGTGTTGAGGGATGGTGAGTGCTGTTTAATTTAACTTCAGCTGCAGTAATCTGATTACTTTCATGCAAATATGATTAAATCATCTGCACTATGGGTATACAGAGTAAAGGAAGACTAAAGGCAGTACGGTGAAACAGTTACTGTGACAGTTCTTAGGGTTGTAGATATAATGAACTATGTGGTGTGTTGAGATAATTCCTCTGTCTATAGATTTATGCTTTTGCATAGTGTTATAGGTTTGATTATAACTGCAGGTCAAATTATTATTTTATGACATTTCATATTCCTGTTATATAGTTAATTGTAAACGTCTGTATTTCTCTCTGTTTATAACACTTCATTCACATGCCATTTGCATATTGTAGCAGGACATCATTTGCAAAAACATTGTAACCTCAACAGGGAGACTTTGCCAACCTTATCCTCCTTATATGTTAATGTTGGTTGCACTGTCCTACCCCTTCTTGCTTTCTATAGTACTTTATTATACAGTGCATGACAGCTTAATAATGTGGTAATAAGTAAGAATAACACACTATACAGATGGTCCTCTATGTCCCAGAAAAAAAATCTTCTTTTCCTTTCAGCTGCTCCCATTAGGGGGTCGCCACAGCAGATAATTGTTCCACAGAACAAGTGGCAGTAGAGTTTTATAGTGTCAAGTTGCCGGCCCAGCACCCAACCTTCCTCAGAAGGCACACACACACACACACACACACACACACCTAGGGCCAATTTAATGTGTCTAATCCACCTACAGCATGTCTTGAGAATGGGGGAGGAAACCAGAACAGCCAGAGGAAACCCACACGAACACAGGGAGGAGATGCAGACTCCACACAGAAGGCACCCCAGCCATAAATTGAACCGGAGAACATCTTGCCGTGAGGTAACAATGCTAACCACTGTACCACAATGCCTCCCTGTATCTCACAAAAATACTGTTGCGATTCCTTTCCCTATCTC
This sequence comes from Protopterus annectens, assembly GCF_019279795.1. Lineage (NCBI taxonomy): Eukaryota > Metazoa > Chordata > Ceratodontiformes > Protopteridae > Protopterus > Protopterus annectens. The sequence continues at coordinate 294,630,531 of NC_056741.1, read as the reverse complement.
ATGTTTACCCCTTCTGATTCTGTAAGTTGTCATCATCCTTCTATTGTGTTATTTAAATGGTACAAAGTAGTAATTCCTTTGTGGTGGGATGAGATAATACTCGTATGTATAGACAGATTTTTGATTACTCTCAAGGGTTCTAATCTAGGCATTACCTGAATGTTATGGACTGTTTTAGTACACTATTCTCAGTGTAGCTGTTGATTTCATATTGTTATGAACCATCATTATCTTGCTTCTGTCATAAACCACTTTGTCTCTGCATCCCTCCCCCTGTGTACGTATCTTCTCCTTCTACTTCTCCATTTGTACAATGTCTGGCACTGAGTGCCAGCTGCAACTGAGGCTAAATAGAAGTATATAGGTTATGGCAAAATCTTATGAGGTTTTGCCTTTGGCCTCGTTACTCTGGTGCCCTTCATGCTGCTCTGCTCAGCTATGTATAGTCCAGTTCATCTACTTTTCAACAAGCTGAAGAGCTGAATGCACTGCATACAGTTGTCATGAGGGTGAGGAAAAGTAACACATACATTCTGACTTTCTGCAGTCTGGAACTTTGTGAAGTCTGACTTCCTTTTTTTAATTTCTCCAAATCTTCTGGGTTTCTAATACCATGATGGGAATGGACCTCATTCCTAAGTCAAAGTACGATTAAAATCCATGACATTAGTATTGTTTCAATCTTTGATATCAGCCAGAAGTGCTCTTAGCAGCACCTGCAGTTTGCCCAGTAATGATTCCTTCTGCAATTCGTATGGAGTTACATGTATTGGTAACATATTTAAATATGATAGTAAATTATTTTTATAAGAACCATTGCTCCTACTACTATTGGGAGTGTCTGGGAATCTTTCTTCTACATTGCTCTCATTTTTGCCTGCAAATCCTGATATTTTATGACTTTGTCTCTGTACGCAAGACACTGTAGTCACTAGGTGTTGTGATTTCAATGACTGACGCTATTTTGTCTTCTTTTCATGGACCACTTTATCCTGTTTTCTAGCATCTATCTTTTGAACTGTTGGCAATGGATGATCCCATGTAATGTAAACTTCATAATTTTCTGTGATGCTTTGTGGCTCATGTTTCCAGTGTTTTTCAGTCACGTCAATACCATAGTGTTTGCACAATCCCCAGTGCAATAATCTTGCCACATTATTATGCCTTTCAGTATACAGTCCTTCTGCCATTAGAATGTCACAACCAGCAATGAGATGTGCGACTGTTTCCAATTCAGTTTTACAAAACCTACATTTGTCTCTTTCTCCCACATATTCAATGGACTTTGTAAACCAACGTATATGCTGCCCACTATCTTGGGCCACCAATATTAACCATTCATCTCTTGGTTTGAATTTGCCTCTCCTTAACGATTTCTGCATTTGTTCCTGATCAACATGAGGTTCTTCCAGATGTTTTCTATACTTGCAACTATGGGCCAGATTCAGGAAGCCTCCGTGTAAGAGTTATAACTCTTACACGGAGGCTGCAGTTAAACTGTGTGATGTCAGCATGTCATGCATATGCATGAGGTGCATGAGGCATGCTGAATCACACTAGTAACTCTTACACGGTCCGTGTAAGAGAGTAGGGGGCGTGTCTGTAGGCTAAGCTCTGCAAGTGGACACGCCCCCGGAAGACTAGAATGGCTGAAAGTAAACAGCCACGAGAAAGGCCATGAAAATGTGAATAAACACACTATACAACACATGCCCCGACTGGCCATCAGTGTATAAAGTGAAGAGATGTCATAAAAGTAAATTAAAACCTTTTTTTTGTTAAACCCCGTAAATGTTTGCTACTGTGTGCGCTCGTGTGCTACTAGCGCAATCACAGTTAGCAGTCAGTGGAAAAGGATATAAGAACTAAATATGCAAAGTAAGCCAAGAAATAATAGCTTAGCGGTAGAGTAGCCGCCCTAAGAGTAGGCAGGCAGGGTTCGAGCCCCTACAACAACCTTTTTTTTGTAAATAAGCACTAAAAGCCCCCTGACAGTATTGTACAATGTAAATGTATTCCCTTTTGTAAAATGGAATGAAATAGAGCATTTTGAAGTAACATAAGAATAAAATAGTCAGAAATGTACTGATAGCTAAGCTGCCGTGAGACAGAGTGCCCGTAGCTCAGTAGTGTTTAAAGAGCTGCAACTGCGTGCCCGTTGCCAAGCAGCGGGTAAACAGGCTGAAACTGTGTGCAATTAGCTGAACATGTGTGTCGCTAGCCAATTAAGATTTATCCCAGCGCACACCGTTTGCGCCCGCTCCCACAGGCTAACTGCCAGTGCGCATAAGTTACCTCCGCGCAAACGAGCGCAGAACAGGTTTAAAGTGCTTAAAAGTGCTTTTGGCATGTTTGATTGACAGGTCCTCAACTCATTTCTGTCAGGAAAAGCAAAAATCAGTTGCCAGATTCAAACCCAGGATACCATGCACTACAGTCAAGGAACTAAACCACCAGGCCATGACAGCAATACCTAGAAATGCAGAAATAGCATATATATGGGATAAAACCCAGAATGGAGCATGAGAAAGCATTTTCAGTGAAGTAGATACAATTCCAAAATGGCCAATCAGAGAAATGTGCAGGAAAAGCGGCATATATAAGCCCCATAGGTGGGAATACACAGCATAACTGATTGTAGAACAGACTTGCAGTCAGCATGAGTGGAGTAGGTGAGGGACGTTGCTTTCGAGCACAGCATTGGGGCGTTGAGGAGTCCAGATACATGGTCTGGCTCCTTGTCCATAATCACGAGGCCCAACTCATGCAGGGCCAGGTCTCATGGGGAGTATATAGGGCAGAGGCGTGGGACCAGTTGGCTCGTGATCTGACCAGTGCTACTGGCATTCCACGCACTGGTGAGCAGGTCCGTCACCACCATGCGGACCTGAAGAGACGCAAGCAGGACCAATTGAACTGTTGGATCCAGGAGGCCCGGCAAATGCCCAACGCCCACTACTGAGTAAGTCACATTTTACCCATGTATGTAAGGATTTCAACCAGCTGATACCATGGAGATGTGTAGTCCAATATTATTCCCTTTGTATTACAGCTGCAGGTGTCCGTCTGCGAATGTTGAGATGCACGCCAGAAGGCTGGTGCGCTGCGTCACCATGCAGGTTAGTAACCCCACCCAGTACTTGTAAATAAATATTATTATGTACCATGTATCAGAACAGTGCAGTGTATTGATTAAAAGTAATATAATGTGCAAGCAGGAATTGAAAGTCTGCAGGTATGGCTGCAACAAGTTCATCAGTATGCAAGTGTAACTGGAAATATAATTGATAGAATTAAACAGTGCTGTAATACAAATGTCCCATCATTAATTAAATATACTGTAACCTGCAGTAGTCTCAAGAGTACAGCTTCACAATCTGAGGTAGTCACATGTGAGATATATCCCGTTCAAATGCTGAATCATGACAGAAGTGAGGCTGTTGGAAAGTGTTTGAATCACCACAGGTCTAATATGTGAACAAAGCCTAGAAGTACCAACCTGAACTGTGAAGTTGCAGAATGTGTGAGAGTGACAGAAAGGCTCATGTATGAATAAATAAAGTAGTAATAACCCCTGAATATATAAGCCTCAGTGTGTTTTACAGAACTAAATGCATGTGGGAAGTACAAATTAACATCCCAAACTGATTTCAGTGTGTCTGAATCTGAATGTCTAGCTCAAAATCTGTATATGGTGATAACAGTAAACAATTTGCAGATAGAATGAATGATTATCTGACAGACTAAACAGCCATAGTTGTCCCCTGTCCTGTCATCAAAGTGTAGCAGGATGATGTATCTGATCAAATTCAAAATAAGTAGGATAGTGATGTATGTGTAACAGGTGTAGCATGACAGTCAAATAAAGATTATTTTGAAACATCAGCCTCAACTTAATTGTGTATCTATGATAAATGTGAATCAATGTTTAACATATGAATGTGTCATCACTTTCTATCCCCACCCAACCCTGTAATTCCATATAACAACATCCACTAAATAATGGTATGTGAACATTTCATTAATCATGGACATTTGTCCGTTCCAAACATATATGCATGTCTGTTCGTGCATGTGCCCTGTTCATACCTGCAAATACGATGGCCTGTTGCCATTAATCAACCCTGCATGTCGCTTGACTGTGTTTTGCTGTGCAAATAATGCATGTGATATTGATATGCCCCTTG